>NC_083582.1:80535965-80904188 GCF_027579695.1 Neoarius graeffei | reverse complement strand
GTGCGAGACCATTCAGTGCTTTAAAGGTCGATAGTAGTATTTTATAATCAATACGAAATTTGATTGGGAGCCAATGCAGTGTGGATAAGACAGGGGTGATGTGGTCATATTTTCTAGTTCTAGTAAGGACTCTTGCTGCGGCATTTTGAACTAACTGGAGCTTGTTTATGCTCTTATTGGAACTTCCAGACAGTAAGGCATTACAATAATCCAACCTGGAGGTAACGAAAGCATGGACTAGTTTTTCTGCATCATGCAATGACATTAAATTTCTTATCTTTGCAATATTTCTGAGATGAAAGAATGTCCAAAATGAAAAGTTAGTTTTCAACTGTTCAGCTAAAAAAAAATGTTATTAAAACGATTGTGTTGTTGAAATGATGTTTGCAATTTATTTATAATAAAAAACTGATACAGGTGGATGAAAGAGTGATAGTGTGATTAAAAAAAAGTCCTACACTAGTACTGAGTGATCAGAAGTCCTAGTGAATGCTTGATAAGTAGACAATAATAAATAATTAGGTGTATTTTTTGGCACGCGCACTATGACTCAAAATAATAGTACCGGCAAGAAATAAAACTTACGTTCACCCCTGAGTAAAATTCATACATGAACAAATTTTGGCGAGTTGATTTTCTGTTTGGCGAGTTACTTTGGAAGGTGACTAGTCCAGCTGGCTGGTGAAAAAATATATGAATTTTGAGCCCTGCAATGTGTTCTTCTGCTGTTTCATGCTGAGATGCTTTTCTGCTCACCACGGTTGTAAAGAGTGATTATATGAGTTACTATATCCTTCCTGGCAAAAAAGCTCGAGCCAATCTGTCCATTCCCCTCTGACCCTCTCTTATCAACAAGGCGTTTGTTTCCACCCACAGAACTGTCGCTCACTCACTCAGTGTTTTTTGTTTTCTGCACCATTCTGTGTAAACTCTAGAGACTGTTGTGTGTGAAAACCCCAGGAGATCAGCAGCTTCTGAAATACTCAAACCAGTCCATCTGGATCAAACCAACACCCAGACCACTGTGAGAGAAAGTCACACTGTGAGATCACAATGTTTCCCGTTCTGATGTTTGAACATTGTGAACATTAACTGAAGCTCTTGATTTGTATCTGCGTGATGGTGGCACAGTGGTGTAGTGGTTAGCGCTGTCGCCTCACAGCAAGAAGGTCCGGGTTCGAGCCCCGGGGCCGGCGAGGGCCTTTCTGTGTGGAGTTTGCATGTTCTCCCCGTGTCCGCGTGGGTTTCCTCCGGGTGCTCCGGTTTCCCCCACAGTCCAAAGACATGCAGGTTAGGTTAACTGGTGACTCTAAATTGAGCGTAGGTGTGAATGTGAGTGTGAATGGTTGTCTGTGTCTATGTGTCAGCCCTGTGATGACCTGGCGACTTGTCCAGGGTGAACCCCGCCTTTCGCCCGTAGTCAGCTGGGATAGGATCCAGCTCGCCTGTGACCCTGTAGAACAGGATAAAGCGGCTACAGATAATGAATGGATGATCCGATGCATCGTGTTGCTGTCGAGGGATTGTATGGGATATGAACACAAGCAGAAACATAAAATTACCACAAAATAATTCTAGATGTTCAAATCTGCCACTTTAATAATGATCACTGTGTGGTTGTTTGTTGTTTTTGTTGTTGTTGTTGTTCTAATGTACTGCTTTATATTTTGTCTTTTCTAATTCCTTGACTTTTTTTTTAAATAAGTAGGTGAAGACGCTGAGCACAGTGGTGGAGATACTGAAAATAAGGAGCAAAAGTAATAACATCCTTCATAATTATAGTTCTGTAAGTTTCCTTTTCTAGACTTTCTGCGATCTGTATAATTTTCTTCTGCTCCCAGACGATCTCCTGGCCTCACTCGACAGAAGTCGCTTGATATGGAGGCTCAGATGCCGGAAGGTATGCGTGCTTCGGAGTTTTTCCTACAGAAATCAGTGCTGCATCTAAAACCGCACCCTTATACACTTCATCGTGTGCTAATTTAGCAGCCATTCTGTCACCATGTGGCTGTGATGTTATCACCCGTGAAGTTGATCCACATCCTGAAGTGTTGACTCCTTTTACATCACATCAATTTGTGTACAAATTCTAACAAATCAAACGATTTAAACACATTTCGTCTGACTCTTAAGGCCTCTGCATGCTCTTGCGACAAGGCTTTCGCAGATAGCTTTTTGCAGACAGTTGTAATTTATCGTTGAGCGGGGAGTAATAGGCTGTGCGCGATGTTATTCACCGGCACAACGCAAGGGGGCGTGAAGTCGCTAGGAGTAGTTGGTGGGTGTGGTTAGTGGAGTGTTTATCCTCTGGTTACTTATAATGACTAGAACTTTTTTTTTTATAATGACTAGAACTGGAGTTGTATAGATGTACGTACTTCCTCGATCAACCGCTCTTCGTGCTGCTCCATCTTCGCTCGTGTTTTTAAAAATGCCGGTCGTGAAAACAAACCAAACCGGGAAAGTAGGGAAGCGGAAGTGCGTGTACAGCGGATGTAGAGTGGACCAATCAGAGCCCTCTTGTCTGCGAGGCTTCTGCGGTGGTCACAATTTTTGGGAGGTGCGCACAGAGCGTCTGCGAAGGTGGGGGGGCTACGCAGACACTGTCTGCGACGCTATCTGCGAGGACTGGGTTGTCAGCATAAATTGGCCTTTAGAAAACCCTGACACTGGAGACTCCTTCTTTCCTCTTAAATATTACATAAACTTGACCAGAAAAACAACTTGCACCACTTACTGCAGGTCATCTATCTTATAAATGCCTGTGTAAGTTGTTACTATAGAAGCAATAACATATGCAAATGAGCTCATTTATATAAACATCTTCCGACCAATCAGATTCAAGAATTGTTGTGATGTCAGTCAAAATGGAGAAGTTCTGGAGTTCGCATCCAAATGATGTGTCATCATTATTGATACTCACTTCAAAAGTGTATTGTAAATAGTTTGATCAATTGCTTCAGGGATTGATTTAAAGGGGCAGTATGTAATTTACCCCATCTGTCTGTGAGGCAAATTGCAGTTGTAATTAAAACATGGGCAAGTCTTTTACTTTCTTTGCCAACCCCTGTTTTAAATCTACTTATGCCTTCTGAGAGAGATTCAGACCTGAGCAGCTTTGCTTTGGCTGGGGGTGGAGCTAATTTCTGGCCCAGCAATGTAAACAGAACTGAGAAGTTATTTATTAATTTTATTTGTTTATTTAAATTTAATTTAAAGGTATCTCTGAAATTATATTGCTAACACAGGTCTGGGACCACTTTTTTAAAAAAATTGCAAACTGCACCTTTAATAAAGAATTAGAGAAGAGAGTGCGTCATGTTTGCTCCAAATTTCATCTGCAGTGTGTGTACATATAAATTTATTATTATTATTATTATTAATACTACTACTACTACTACTAATAATAATAATAATAATTTTTAAAATATGATCATCCGGTCCAGGGATACTTTTAAGAAATTACAGACAGCACCTTTAATTCAATAAGTAATTTAACAGAGAGCTGCTTTAAATGAAATGTTCTGTGTGCAATATGTTTGTTTGTATTTTGTCTACAATTCAGAGCTTCTGTACCAGATTTACACTGAAACCTTCATATCGAGGGAGATCCGTCGGCAGACGGTGTGTCGTAGCATCAGTAAGACGAGCGCGGATTACACGATGGATCAAGGATCCGCGCGGCTCAGCACCAGCTCGGGCGCTGAAGTTCTGAGAAGCAGTCCGATTGCATTCCAGAGGACGCTGTGGCAGGACCAACCGACTGTCCGGGACAGCGGCATTCTGAACACCATCACGCCAGAGGAGTGCAAGTACCAGGAGGTGATGAAAAGCAGAAAAAGTAAAAATGCTATGAGAGTGGATGGGAAGAGTGAGGGAAGTCTTTACTTCCTGTTTTGGAAGCGGAAGTAAGGCAGATTTTTACATCACAGCATAATAGGATCCGGGTTTCCTTTTTATTTATGTATAAATCTGAAACATTTTACTACATGGCAGTTTGGTAAAAAATCTCTGGGGTTATTCAAAGCATGTACTGTAATGTAGATGAAAGCGGTCAAGTGACATTGAACCTTTTTGCTAACGCTGCTGTATGATTTTAAGCACAGAGGAAGTATAGATGCAGATCCATGACCTGCTTTTTTTTTTTTGTGTGTGTGTGTGTGTAAGACAAGATAAAATTAAGTATACTTTTTATTGTCCCCAAAAGGGAAATTCATCTTGAGCTCCAGTCACTGCATCACAAACCTACAGTAGCTCACATACTACATAAAAACAGCACATAGGTAGAACATAAAAACATCTGCTTCACTGCATCATACACACCACTGACACAACATAGTTACAGCTCAGCAAAATTAACACAGCACAGAGAGTGGGGGGGGGTTAAAATTGAAAAACAGTCAAGTCGAGTTTATTTGTATAGCGCTTTTAACAATAAGGATTGTCGCAAAGCAGCTTTACAGAATTTGAACGACTTAAAACATGAGCTAATGGGGGCGTCGTGGCTCAGGTGGATAAGGCACCATACCATAAATCCGGGGACCCTGGTTCGATTCCGGCCTGAGGTCATTTCCCGATCCCTCCCCGTCTCTCTCTCCTGCTCATTTCCTGTCTCTACACTGTCCTATCCAATAATAAAAAAGGTGAAAAAAAGCCCAAAAAATATCTTTAAAAAAAAAAAAACCATGAGCTAATTTTATCCCTAATCTATCCCCAATGATGAAGCCTGTGGCGACGGTGGCAAGGAAAAACTCCCTCAGACGACATGAGGAAGAAACCTCGAGAGGAACCAGACTCAAAAGGGAACCCATCCTCATTTGGGCAACAACAGACAGCCTGACTATAATATTAACAGTTTTAACATGAAGTCAGTTTCGTTAATGTTATAAACTCTTCATTGATGGAAACTTGAGTGCAAAACTGTTCATGACAACTGCAGTCCTAAAGTTAGCAAGACAACTGTAGTCCTCAGCCATAAAAGCATTACTGTAAGAGTCCAGAGCGTCCTCCAGGTGTGACTTTCAACTGTCCACATGGGGGCCGTCCTCCACAGGAGCGATGCAATGAGACTCCAACCAGACACAGGGTACCAGGATGGATCAGGCAGGTCCGAGGAGCAGAAGAGGTTCAGCATCTCGATCCCAGGACCAACATGTAACTCAGAGGGATAGATTGGGGGGAGGGGGAGAGAAAACACATGTTGTTAGGTATGCCCTAAAAATGACACAAGTATTAAATCTGTGTGGTAGACTCGCAGAGACGAGAGTCTTGACATCAGGCATAATACCTAACAATGGCATGTTAATATGGTAAAATATATCATGACCTGCTCTGGCTGGATGCTTGATTGGGTGATGGGAGCACACTCCTCAGCAATGATGAGATGCAGATGGGACCCTTAGGGCTGGCCAAGACAATTCAGTTACATTTCACCGGGTCTGGGACATGCGACAGAATGTCTGACGGCCGATTCCCTGCAGGCTACGATAGCCAGTCGAGGTCCCCACCGTCTCCACCAAAAGATTTCCTGTTGACTCCATGTAACTCAGAGGGACAGATTGGATTGGGGGGGGGAGAGAAAGAAAACACAGGTGGTTAGGTATGCCCAATGTCACCTGAATAAGTAGGAACAGTATACATATTGTACTGAGTACAAGCAGGGACTCTGGCAACTAACTCTGACAGCATAACTAAAAGGGGAGAGCCAGAAGGTAACACAGGCATGAGGGAGCCCCGGGACATAAAGCAGCAGCCACTACACCGTCAACAAACTCGAGTGAGCAAGCGAAGTGGGGACTGACAGCATCCATACATCCCAGTTTACCAAAACACTCTGTCTGAGGATCCTCCAGATCTACTCCTTTACCTCATAAACACCATTAACACAAGGCTTGACTAAACAGATGTGTTTTCAGCCGAGACTTAAACGCTGAGACTGTGTCTGATTCCCGAACATTACTTGGAAGGCTGTTCCATAACTGTGGGGCTTTGTAAGAAAAGGCTCCGCCCCCTGATGTAGCCTTCATTATACGAGGTACCAGCAGATAGCCTGCACCTTTTGATCTAAGTAGGCGTGGCGGGTCATAGAGGAGCAGAAGTTCTCTCAGGTACTGTGGTGCGAGACCATTCAGTGCTTTAAAGGTCGATAGTAGTATTTTATAAACAATACGAAAACAGCACAGAGAGTGTGGGGGGGGGGGGGGTAAAAGGGAAGAACAGCACAGAGTATGGGGGGGTAAAAGTGAAAAACACGAGCAGAGTGGGGGGGGTAAAAGTGAAGAACAGCACAGGGGGGTAAAAGTGAAGAACAGCACAGAGTGGGGGGGAAGTGAAGAACAGCACAGAGTGGGGGGGAAGTGAAGAACAGCACAGAGTGGGGGGGAAGTGAAGAACAGCACAGAGTGGGGGATAAAAGTGAAGAACAGCACAGAGTGGGGGGTGAAGAACAGCACAGGGGGTAAAAGTGAACAGCACAGAGAGTGTGGGGGGTAAAAGTGAAGAACAGCACAGGGGGGTAAAAGTGAAGAACAGCACAGAGAGTGGGGGGGAGTGAAGAACAGCACTGAGTGGGGGGGGAGTGAAAAACAGCACAGAGTGGGGGATAAAAGTGAAGAACAGCACAGAGAGTGGGGGGTGAAGAACAGCACGGGGGTAAAAGTGAAGAACAGCACAGAGTGGGGGGGGTAAAAGTGAAGAACAGCACAGAGAGTGGGGGGGGTTTAAAAGTGAAGAACAGCACAGAGAGTGGGGGGTTACAAGTGAAGAACAGCACAGGGGGGTAAAAGTGAAGAACAGCACAGAGAGTGGGGGGTAAAAGTGAAGAACAGCACAGAGAGGTAAAAGTGAAGAACAACACAGAGTGGGGGGGGGGTAAAAGTGAAGAACAGCACAGAGAGTGGGGGGGTAAAAGTGAAGAACAGCACAGAGAGTGGGGGAGTGAAGAACAGCACAGAGAGTGTGGGGGAGTGAAGAACAGCACAGAGAGTGGGGGGAAGTGAAGAACAGCACAGGGGGGGGGTAAAAGTGAAGAACAGCACAGAGAGTGGGGGGGGGAGTGAAGAACAGCACAGAGAGTGGGGGGAAGTGAAGAACAGCACAGAGAGTGGGGGGGAAGTGAAGAACAGCACAGAGAGTGGGGGGAAGTGAAGAACAGCACAGAGAGTGGGGGGGTGACGAACAGCACAGGGGGTAAAAGTGAAGAACAGCACAGAGCGTGGGGGGGGGTAAAAGTGAAGAACAGCACAGGGGGGGTAAAAGTGAAGAACAGCACAGAGAGTGGGGGAGAGTGAAGAACAGCACAGAGAGTGGGGGGAGTGAAGAACAGCACAGAGAGTGGGGGGGAGTGAAGAACAGCACAGAGAGTGGGGGGAAGAACAGCACAGAGAGTGGGGGGTAAAAGTGAAGAACAGCACAGAGAGTGGGGGGGAGTGAAGAACAGCACAGAGAGTGGGGGGAGTGAAGAACAGCACAGAGAGTGGGGGGAGTGAAGAACAGCACAGAGAGTGGGGGGAAGTGAAGAACAGCACAGAGAGTGGGGGGGGGGTAAAAGTGAAGAACAGCACAGAGAGTGGGGGGGTAAAAGTGAAGAACAGCACAGAGAGTGGGGGGGGTAGAAAGTGAAGAACAGCACAGAGAGTGGGGGAGGGGGGTAAAAGTGAAGAACAGCACAGGGGGGTAAAAGTGAAGAACAGCACAGAGAGTGGGGGGGGTAAAAGTGAAGAACAGCACAGGGGGTAAAAGTGAAGAACAGCATGGGGGGGTAAAAGTGAAGAACAGCACAGAGAGTGGGGGGAGTGAAGAACAGCACAGAGGGGGGGGAGTGAAGAACAGCACAGAGAGTGGGGGGGTAAAAGTGAAGAACAGCACAGAGAGTGGGGGGGGAGTGAAGAACAGCACAGAGTGGGGGGGAGTGAAGAACAGCACAGAGAGTATGGGGGGGGTAAAAGTGAAAAACACGAGCAGAGTGGGGGGGGTAAAAGTGAAGAACAGCACAGGGGGGTAAAAGTGAAGAACAGCACAGAGTGGGGGGGAGTGAAGAACAGCACAGAGTGGGGGATAAAAGTGAAGAACAGCACAGAGAGTGGGGGAGAGTGAAGAACAGCACAGAGAGTGGGGGGAGTGAAGAACAGCACAGAGAGTGGGGGTAAAAGTGAAGAACAGCACAGAGAGTGGGGGGAGTGAAGAACAGCACAGAGAGTGGGGGGGGTAAAAGTGAAGAACAGCACAGAGAGTGGGGGGAGTGAAGAACAGCACAGAGTGGGGGATAAAAGTGAAGAACAGCACAGAGAGTGGGGGGGAAGTGAAGAACAGCACAGGGGAGTAAAAGTGAAGAACAGCACAGGGGGGGTAAAAGTGAAGAACAGCACAGAGTGGGGGGGAGTGAAGAACAGCACAGAGAGTATGGGGGGTAAAAGTGAAAAACACGAGCAGAGTGGGGTTAAAAGTGAAGAACAGCACAGAGTGGGGGGGGAGTGAAGAACAGCACAGATTGGGGGATAAAAGTGAAGAACAGCACAGAGAGTGGGGGGGGGGAAGTGAAGAACAGCACAGGGGAGTAAAAGTGAAGAACAGCACAGGGGGTAAAAGTGAAGAACAGCACAGAGAGTGGGGGGGAAGTGAAGAACAGCACAGGGGAGTAAAAGTGAAGAACAGCACAGGGGGGGTAAAAGTGAAGAACAGCACAGAGAGTGGGGGGAGTGAAGAACAGCACAGAGAGTGCGGGGAGTGAAGAACAGCACAGAGAGTGCGGGGAGTGAAGAACAGCACAGAGAGTGGGGGGAAGAACAGCACAGAGAGTGGGGGGTAAAAGTGAAGAACAGCACAGAGTGGGGGGAAGTGAAGAACAGCACAGAGTTGGGGGGGGGTGTAAAAGTGAAGAACAGCACAGGGGGGGTAAAAGTGAAGAACAGCACGGGGGGAAGTGAAGAACAGCACAGAGAGTGGGGGGGGGTAAAAGTGAAGAACAGCACAGGGGGGTAAAAGTGAAGAACAGCACAGGGGGGAAAGTGAAGAACAGCACAGAGAGTGGGGGGAGTGAAGAACAGCACAGAGAGTGGGGGGGGGTAAAAGTGAAGAACAGCACAGAGAGTGGGGGGGGAGTGAAGAACAGCACAGAGAGTGGGGGGGAAGTGAAGAACAGCACAGGGGGGTAAAAGTGAAGAACAGCACAGAGAGTGGGGGGGTGAAGAACAGCACAGAGAGTGGGGGGGGGAAGAACAGCACAGAGAGTGGGGGTGTAAAAGTGAAGAACAGCACAGAGAGTGGGGGTGTAAAAGTGAAGAACAGCACAGAGAGTGGGGGTGTAAAAGTGAAGAACAGCACAGAGTTGGGGGGGTAAAAGTGAAGAACAGCACAGAGTGGGGGGGAGTGAAGAACAGCACGGGGGGGTAAAAGTGAAGAACAGCACAGAGAGTGGGGGGGGAGTGAAGAACAGCACAGAGAGTGGGGGGGGTAAAAGTGAAGAACAACACAGAGTGGGGGTAAAAGTGAAGAACAGCACAGGGGGTAAAAGTGAAGAACAGCACGGGGGGTGGGGGGTAAAAGTGAAGAACAGCACGGGGGGGTAAAAGTGAAGAACAGCACAGGGGGGGGTAAAAGTGAAGAACAGCACAGAGAGTGGGGGGAGTGAAGAACAGCACAGAGAGTGGGGGAGTGAAGAACAGCACAGAGAGTGGGGGGAGTGAAGAACAGCACAGGTAGTGTGGGGGGGAACAGCACAGAGAGTGGGGGGGACAGCACAGAGAGTGTGTGGGGGGGAGAACAGCACAGAGAGTGGGGGGTAAAAGTGAAGAACAGCACAGAGAGTGGGGGGGAAGAACAGCACAGAGTCGGGGTAAAAGTGAAGAACAGCACAGAGAGTGGGGGGGGAGTGAAGAACAGCACAGAGAGTGGGGGGGTAAAAGTGAAGAACAGCACAGAGAGTGGGGGGGTAAAAAGTGAAGAACAGCACAGAGAGTGGGGGGGTAAAAGTGAAGAACAGCACAGAGTGGGGGGGAAGTGAAGAACAGCACAGAGAGTGGGGGGTAAAAGTGAAGAACAGCACAGAGTGGGGGGGGAGTGAAGAACAGCACAGAGAGTATGGGGGGGTAAAAGTGAAAAACACGAGCAGAGTGGGGGTAAAAGTGAAGAACAGCACAGAGTGGGGGGGAGTGAAGAACAGCACAGAGTGGGGGATAAAAGTGAAGAACAGCACAGAGAGTGGGGGGGGAAGTGAAGAACAGCACAGGGGAGTAAAAGTGAAGAACAGCACAGGGGGTAAAAGTGAAGAACAGCACAGAGAGTGGGGGGGGAGTGAAGAACAGCACAGGGGAGTAAAAGTGAAGAACAGCACAGGGGGGGTAAAAGTGAAGAACAGCACAGAGAGTGGGCGAGAGTGAAGAACAGCACAGAGAGTGGGGGGAGTGAAGAACAGCACAGAGAGTGCGGGGAGTGAAGAACAGCACAGAGAGTGGGGGGAAGAACAGCACAGAGAGTGGGGGGAGTGAAGAACAGCACAGGTAGTGTGGGGGGAACAGCACAGAGAGTGGGGGGGACAGCACAGAGAGTGTGTGGGGGGGAGAACAGCACAGAGAGTGGGGGGTAAAAGTGAAGAACAGCACAGAGAGTGGGGGGGAGTGAAGAACAGCACAGAGTGGGGGGAAGTGAAGAACAGCACAGAGTTGGGGGGGGTGTAAAAGTGAAGAACAGCACAGGGGGGTAAAAGTGAAGAACAGCACGGGGGGGGGGAAGTGAAGAACAGCACAGAGAGTGGGGGGGTAAAAGTGAAGAACAGCACAGGGGGGTAAAAGTGAAGAACAGCACAGGGGGGGAAAGTGAAGAACAGCACAGAGAGTGGGGGGGCGGGTAAAAGTGAAGAACAGCACAGAGAGTGGGGGGGAGTGAAGAACAGCACAGAGAGTGGGGGGGAAGTGAAGAACAGCACAGGGGGGTAAAAGTGAAGAACAGCACAGAGAGTGGGGGGGTGAAGAACAGCACAGAGAGTGGGGGGGTGAAGAACAGCACAGAGAGTGGGGGGGTGAAGAACAGCACAGAGAGTGGGGGGGTGAAGAACAGCACAGAGAGTGGGGGGGGTGAAGAACAGCACAGAGAGTGGGGGGGGTGAAGAACAGCACAGAGTGGGGGGGGAAGAACAGCACAGAGTGGGGGGGTAAAAGTGAAGAACAGCACAGAGAGTGGGGGTGTAAAAGTGAAGAACAGCACAGAGAGTGGGGGTGTAAAAGTGAAGAACACCACAGAGTTGGGGGGGGTAAAAGTGAAGAACAGCACAGAGTGGGGGGGGAGTGAAGAACAGCACGGGGGGGGTAAAAGTGAAGAACAGCACAGAGAGTGGGGGGGGAGTGAAGAACAGCACAGAGAGTGGGGGGGGTAAAAGTGAAGAACAACACAGAGTGGGGGTAAAAGTGAAGAACAACACAGAGTGGGGGTAAAAGTGAAGAACAGCACGGGGGGGGTAAAAGTGAAGAACAGCACGGGGGGGGTAAAAGTGAAGAACAGCACAGGGGGGGGTAAAAGTGAAGAACAGCACAGAGAGTGGGGGGAGTGAAGAACAGCACAGAGAGTGGGGGAGTGAAGAACAGCACAGAGAGTGGGGGGAGTGAAGAACAGCACAGGTAGTGTGGGGGGAACAGCACAGAGAGTGGGGGGGACAGCACAGAGAGTGTGTGGGGGGGAGAACAGCACAGAGAGTGGGGGGTAAAAGTGAAGAACAGCACAGAGAGTGGGGGGAAGAACAGCACAGAGTCGGGGGTAAAAGTGAAGAACAGCACAGAGAGTGGGGGGGGAGTGAAGAACAGCACAGAGAGTGGGGGGGTAAAAGTGAAGAACAGCACAGAGAGTGGGGGGGTAAAAGTGAAGAACAGCACAGAGTGGGGGGGGAAGTGAAGAACAGCACAGAGAGTGGGGGGTAAAAGTGAAGAACAGCACAGAGAGTGGGGGGGGTAAAAGTGAAGAACAGCACAGAGAGTGGGGTGGAGTGAAGAACAGCACAGAGTGGGGGGAAGTGAAGAACAGCACAGAATGTGGGGGGGGGAGTGAAGAACAGCACGGAGTGGGGGGGGAAGTGAAGAACAGCACAGAGAGTGGGGGGTAAAAGTGAAGAACAGCACAGAGAGTGGGGGTAAAAGTGAAGACCAGCACAGAGAGTGGGGTGGAGGTGAAGAACAGCACGGGGGGGATAAAAGTGAACAATAGCACCAGTCAAGGTGACAGCCCAATAAATAGATTGAATAAATACTGAATAATTAAAATACACTGCTGTTTGTTACTCTTTAACATATTTATGCCAACTGGGATGAATGAGTTTTTATATTTGTGTGTGTGTGTGTGTGTGTGTGTGTGTGTGTGTGTGTGTCCAGAGCATGTTCGAGGTTTTGACATCCGAAGTATCATACTTGCGTTCCCTGCGTGTCCTGACCGACCATTTCATGGAGTCACGAGAACTCAATGACAATCTTATTAACCGAGACAAAAAAACTCTCTTCTCCAACATCCTGCGCATCCGAGAAGTCAGCGAGAAGTGAGTCCGAGAGACACTGCTTTAAATTAATCCTTCCAAAACAATAAAACACTTTGTCTTGCTGAGGAAATTGTGTTGCTTGTTGATTGAGAGACTGGCTGAGCTAAAAACATGGCTGAATCTGTCAGGTTTCTGAAGGACCTGGAGGGCCGGCTGGATGAAACTTTACTCCTCACTGACATCTGTGATATCATTAATTACCACGCGCAGCACAACTTCCCCGCGTACATCGACTACGTCCGGAACCAGGTTTACCAGGAGAAGACCTTCAGCTCACTGATGTAAGAATAATAATCACAGAAACTATATATAACTATTTATAATACACTTAACGTTTACCAAATGTTTATATCCTGTTTAGGTCCAAAAACACTGCAGCACTGTTTGTTCAACACACTGCATGTTTTTTCATTTAAAGCAGCAGTTTGTAATTGTTAGCGCCCTCTACTGTCAAAAGTATTGAATTGTGTGTCTTGCAAAGCTTGCAAAATTTAAAACTTAAAAATACAAATGAATCGCAGAGTCACGCTCACGGCTATGACCATGAAGTAAAGGGAGGAGAAGTGATGAGCGGACTTTAAAGATGTGATTCGTAATCAAATAACTTGGGTCTAATTTATATCAAAGCTACAACGGCATATTAGGACCATTATAGGTAACAAAAAAAACAAAACACAGAGCTAAGGTAGGAGGTAATATCCTGAGAAACCAACCTGGACATTCTCTGAGATTATGAAGTCATAAATTTGTGAGAAAAAATTCACAAATTCTGAGATTAAAAATAAAAGATTTCAAGACCTGTTACTCTGAAACGGCTGAGTGTAGAGTTTCCCAGAATGCACTGCAGCCAGCAAAGCAGGAAGCATGATACCTGTAGTTTTTGTTTGTTTGTTTGTTTTCTCGTAAATTTCTGACTTCTTAATTTTAGAATTTTGGACTTTGTAATCACAATTTGTTTTCTTTTCTTGAAAATATACAACTTTCATCTTGGAAATTAGATTTTTTTTTCTCAGAATATTACCCCCCAGCTTTAGCTCCATTTTTTTTTTTTTTTTTTTAAACCTACAGTGGCCCTAATAAGCCGTTGTACAAACTTGCAAGATTTGTCTTTCGGGTTTTGAAGATTTTTTGTTTTCCCCCCAAACTGTAACTTGTAATTTTTAGTCACATGTCTGTAGCAGAAAATCTTACCCCTAGAAATTTCAAAACAAACATTTGCAAAAATGTGCATTTATTAAATACATAGAAAAAAACATTCATCTAATTTAATATCATGTCATTCAAATACACAAAAATCATTTTCAGAATACTTCGAGGTCGAATGCAGGGAATTTCTCAGTCAGCTCAATCTCTCTGTTGAAAATAAACGTTAGTTGTGCAGCTGGGGGCGGAGCTTACTTCCAGTGTTGGAAAAATTTCAAAGGAAAGAATAAACTATCCTGATGAAATACATGACACAATTCAAATCACATGATTATTACAGGTCTGTAAAAGTTTATATTTCCTCCTGGATGTGTAATTATATCATTTCATATTTATGTCTAAATTGCTAACACAATCTAATGTAAACATCACATTTAAAAAAAAAAATGATTCAGGTCACAGTTTCGCCGACTTAGCAACTTTGTAGACGTGGAAAAAAGCTTAGCGACAGTTCCAGAGACTTTATCACAGAACTTGTTCTTCCTTTTAAACACTCTTCCTGCTGAGATTTACAGAAATTAAAAAAAAGCAAGTTATTCCGTTTGTACCCATATCCTTCATGCTGAGGTCCAGGCTCCTCACTACCACTGCGTCATTTTTTCAGCATTCTTATGAAAAATGACAGAGTTTTATAAATATTTAAATAACTAGTTTTAATGTATAGAAAATTTGTCTTTCTGTAAAAAATAAATTATGATTTATTTTTTCTCATCATAAAAATCAAGATTGCTACTAAAAACCCACTTGTGGTTACCGTGCCAACTCGCTAGGCAAGCTAATGTTAGAGAGATTAGGTTGTTTAGGAGAACAGGAGCATGTTGTGTAGGTTGTTTGTTTGTTTGTTTGTTTGTTTTTGGCATTAAAAACAAAAACATTTAATTATTCTACACATAATAGTTTAGATTAGAATGACACATTTGGAAATGCTTTAAAAGTTGTAAACTGCAGTTTTAATGAAGAACCACAAATTACAGACTGCATCTTTTAAAGAACTAAAATTTACAAAAACTGCACCTTCAGTGAAGAAGCACAGTGGATGGTTTTTGCTGTATGTCGTATGGTCTGATGGGTTTGTGGGTCGTTTCCTCTCCCAGGCAGAGTAACGTGGGCTTTGCGACGGCGATCACTCATCTGCAGGAGGACCATAAATGTCAGCGGCTGCCCTTTTCATCCTTCTTGCTGCTGCCCTTCCAGCGAATCACACGCATCAAGATTCTTACTGAGGTAGACAATCCGACATGTGCAGTACATTCCAGAAAATCTCGGCCTTTCATTGTGGAATGCTGCTGTAACACGTGCAGACTGTGTGACTGACAGAACGCGGCCTCACACCTGGAAGTAAAACCTGAACGCTTGAACATGCACAAAAGCAAAACACAGACGGCACGTCGTTCTGATTGGGTCGACGTATTTACAGCTATTCTTTTCCTCCTGATGGTCCGTAGTATTTCAACATGCAGCATGCAGTTCAGTGCAAAAGTTTGCACCCCCTTATGGTTTTACATGGAAAATAGAAATGTATAAATGAACATATATATGCACTGTGAGGCAACAGTGCTCACTGATTTTTATATATATATATATATATCTCAATCAGTGAGTACTGTCACCTCACAGCAAGAAGGTCCGGGTTCGAGCCCCGTGGCCGGTGAGGGTCTCTCTGTGCGGAGTTTGCATGTTCTCCCCGTGTCCGCGTGGGTTTCCTCCGGGTGCTCCGGTTTCCCCCACAGTCCAAAGACATGCAGGTTAGGTTAACTGGTGACTCTAAATTGAGCGTAGGTGTGAATGTGAGTGTGAATGGTTGTCTGTGTCTATGTGTCAGCCCTGCGATGACCTGGCGACTTGTCCAGGGTGAACCCCGCCTTTCGCCCAGAGCCAGCTGGGATAGGCTCCAGCCCGCGACCCTGCACAGGATAAGCAGTTATGGATGATGGATGGATGGAAGGAGATGAGTGTTTTTATTGGGAAATACGTCACTCGTGTTTCTCATATGAGCGCCATCTGGGACATTAACTAATGACACATAAATTGGACAAGACTCTTACTCTTTCCTGTCCTTTCGTTCCATTTTCCAAATTTCAGCTCTGCTCAAAACTACTCACTGAATCTCATTATAGTTTGTTGTTGTGATTGTAAGTAAGGCAATAATAATAATAATAATAATAATCATAATAATCATAATAATCATAAACTTTGTTCATGTCTATGAAGTTTATACAATATAAACACACAGATTTCTTTTAATTAGAACATCCTGAAGAGAACGGCCGAGGGCACCAAACAAGAAGAGATGGCATCGAAAGCTTTGGCTGCTGTGTGCAAGGTGAACATCATCTTACAACATCTTTAGGACTTTGAGCAGATAGCAACTGAGAATTATGACTAATGAGTGTGTTTAGAGATGAGATGATACACACTCACTGGCCACTTTATTAGGAACACCACTGCTGTTCTCTGCAGTTCTGTAATCAGCCGATCCCTCCACAGCAGCAGCTCGATGCATCAAATCCCACAGATACAAATCAGGAGCTTCAGTTAATGTTCACAATGTTCAAACATCAGAACGGGAAACATTGTGATCTCACAGTGTGACTTTCTCTCACTGTGGTCTGGGTGTTGGTTTGATCCAGATGGACTGGTTTGAGTATTTCAGAAGCTGCTGATCTCCTGGGGTTTTCACACACAACAGTCTCTAGAGTTTACACAGAATGGTGCAGAAAACAAAAAACACTGAGTGAGTGAGCGACAGTTCTGTGGGTGGAAACAAACGCCTTGTTGATAAGTGAGGGTCAGAGGGAAATGGACAGGAAGGATATAGTAACTTATAGCAACTCTTTACAACCGTGGTGAGCAGAAAAGCATCTCAGCATGCAACAGCAGAAGAACACATTGGGTTCCACTCCTGCAGCCAAGAACAGGGATCTTAGAACCAACAACACGTTCCTATTAAAGTGGCCGGGGAGTGTACTCGTAATTTACTATGTAGTGCGAGAAGAGGTGGGGTTCCGTGCTCACAGGGTCCACATTCAGTCAACATTTCAAGTTAATTATAGCTGAAAATATTTGCAAGCATGAAATAGTCTCTGTGGTTTGGACAGAGTGCAGTTGCTTCGTGCTACGTGTTGTGCCTGAATTCTAAAATACTTTTCTTTCTCTTCCTTCCTGTAAAACACACACACACACACACACACACACACACACACACACACAGATTATAGATGAGTGTAACACCCAGGTTGGGAAGATGAAACAGATGGAAGAGCTCATAGAGATCAACAAGACGCTGGAGTTTGACAAGCTGAAGGTGAGTCTGATGTGGACAGAGACGTGAAGGAGATTCCTGCCGTAAACATCCTGAATAAAGGTCATGTGACCTTGAATGTTAGAAATCCTGTTGTGGGGTATACTGGAGTTACTGTCTCATCGCTGCACGGTCTCCGGTTTGATCCTGAGCTCAGGTTCCTGTCTGTGTCAAGGTTCCTCTGGGTTCTCCAGTTTCCTTCCACCAACTAAAACAGGCCAGTGGGTGAAACGGTGACTTTGTTCATATGGTACTGCTTCTGGACCAACAAGGAACGGGTTCATGAACCGGTTCTGTTCAGGATTCTTTGAACCTTGCTGCAAAGCAAATCAGCCCACATTTTCACCAGTTTTGAACAGAACCATTGTAATCAAGGATGTGTCATGACCCAAGGGCATGGTACAGTTCACAAGAGGAGTAAACAGGAGGAGCAAGATGGTGGAGTTCACTGATTACCACCAAGCTTTTATTGGCTCCTCTGTCCATGAGGCCGATGCGCTGATTCCATGGCGTGGCATCCGTCGTCCACAATTCAGTTAAATCGTATCTCCTCCGTCAGTGCTCCACAGATTTCTGTTCTGATCAGGGCTTTGAACCGGAATTTTTTTCCTATTGGTTCGTTCCGAACAGAAACGGAATTTTAACGTTTCCGGTTTTGGGTTCCACCATTAAATAGACGTTCCCGAACCGGTTAGAACAAAAAAATTTCGTTCCCGGAACGGTTAATTACGTTCCCTGTCAGCTGTTTAACAAATGGCTATAAAATTATGTCTCTGTCTCATCCAGCTTAAGCCAAATGTAGGCTAATTCTATTACAACCTTCATTAAATAAGACAAGAAATAATTCAAAACAATTATTATTTCAAATGTTGGCGATTTGGATTCTCAGTATGTCTTCCCATCTACACAAACAGAAAAAGTGCCAAAAATGAAAGATAATTCGTTTAGTGTGTTACCAAAGGCTAGTCAGGCCCTATAGAGGGCTACCGCATGACGTCACCGCGCCGCGAGATTTTGTTAGGCGCCATATTGGAAGACCAAATACATCTATGCAAGTACATACATACATAAAACAAACTACACCTGAAATGTAGCCAGGGCCGGTTCTGCCCTAATCTGGACCCGGGTGCAACATCGCGCAACGCCCCCCCCAAAAAAAAACCACCAGTCTAAATCAGGACAACCATCACATAACTATAAACATTTTATATCAACTATTTTAACTAAATGGGCTATAATAAATAAGCCTGCAGGCAGCCACGGCGGGCTGCCTCAGAAAAGTAACCATTCAATGACACAACTGAAAGCCTGCAGCCACGGCGGGCTGCCTTAAAAACTAACCATTTGTCCTACCTTAAAACTCGTTTTGCATTTTCTGCCTCCTTTTTTGTATTTTCGACCCTCCGTTTATTTTCTTTCCTTTTCTGAAAACCCGATTTGTGTCCAGACATTTTGTTCTGCTACCAACGAACTAACTCGTCAGATCTCGTCTCTCGAGCCCGCGATGATTCCCGTGGGAGGGGCAACAATTGATACATTTTTACAAACAGCCAATAGGGAGGTTGCATCGTTCAGACTCTTCTTTGCTCAGACACTCAGTAATTCACCTAGTATTCACTAGTAGTCCACCTTCCCGCTCTCTCCATTCAATCAGCGAACGTCACACAGGAAGTGAACCCCAGCGGGTCATAGAAACTTCCGCAGGAGAAGAATGACTATTTGTAGGCTACGGAAACTTTGAGGAACGAAATAAAAACCGGTATTAACCGGTTACCATTATTTTTAATAAGCGTTTCTGTTCCGGAACATAAAAAATAATAAAGTTTCTGGTTTCGTTTCTGTTCCATGTGAAATAGAAAAAGTTCCCGGTTTTCGTTTTCGTTCCTTGAACCGGTTCAAAGCCCTGGTTCTGATTGTTTTGTTTGAAAGAACTCGTCACTCCGCACAAAACTTGGTCGTTCTTTTGTCTAATTTTTTGGTAACAAGTTACTGATTAGGCCAAATTAACGAATTTTCCAGGCCTCTCACTAGAATTGTATCTCCTCTCTCATTTATCATGCAATTCCAGTTCTGATGGATGTTTTGGGTTGATTTTTCCCTCGGGGAACAAAATTTAGTCCTTTTGTTGATGTTCCTGTTGTAAACAGTTAGTGGTGGAGGTCGGTTCTCTCTCTCTCTCTCTCTCTCTCTCTCTTCATCACATTTCAGTTCTGTTTGTTTTGGTCGTCAGGGTTGTTTTGATGGCAGGACAGATGAGATACTACGCCCCTGACGTTCTGGTTCCGTTTTTGCAGATATGTTTTAAATCCATGTTTTTGGAAGATGTTTCCTTTTCCATTGGGTTCTCCACTGCTGTGCTCTGCTTCCTCTCCAAACTTATGGCACGCTCACTGATGTCATCACAGTGAAAAACCCGCTATATTTCGGTTCCAGCTGGGAACTGACTTTTCAGGTTCTGAACTAATTCATTTTTGGTCAAAATGCTCTGAACGGTTCAAAATTTGGTACGTGAACCAGAACCAGTCCCTGTTGGTGGAAAAAGTGTGTGTGTGTGTGCGCGCGCACATGGTGAACTGGTTTTTATTATCATGCTGTCCAGGGAGTTTCCAGGCTAGAATCCGGAACAACCGCTACTCTCACCAGGAATGTTCCAAATTATAAATAGTGTGAAATCATTTGTAACTCTGTTATACTTTGCAATCTTTTTTCTTTTGTGTCATGTTGTCAAAGACGAGAAGTTATTTTGTGCATTTTTAAATTTTAATATTATTTGTAATTTTAATGATAATTAGCGTGAATTAATTCCACTATTATCATAACAAAGTGAGATATTACACATGGTAATTTTGTAATTAATTTGCATATGTATGTATACATTTTCTTCATAGGAATTCAGTGTTATAGATCATGTTCCATTAATTGTTATAAATCTGATCTCACTGCTTTCATTCCTTAATTAATAAATCCTAATTGCTGATGTGTTATTTTTATTTAAACAAACAAGCAAATAATTGTAGCTGCATTTCTGTAGAAAAATTAAAAATATCAAATTATTTAGTAATAATAATAATAATAGGGTTTTTTTTACAATGTGAAAGAAACTTCTGTTAAAAATATGAACATTTTCAAAGTAATTTTATTTTATAGACTATTTCCCTGAGTATGAAACCAAAACTGCAAATCAACTCGACTTCAGTATTAAACAAGTGAATTAATTATTTGCTAATAAAGCTGATCGTTTCAGCCGTTATCGTATCAGCAGTTGTTAAGCGATGTTAATTAAGATGTGATTTTATGGCTGCTGCGTTTTAAAGGTGCCGTGTTGTGTTTGTGCTCAGGCCGTGCCGATCATCTCGCAGAACCGTTTCCTGGAGAAGAGAGGAGAGCTGCAGGAGGTGGCCAAAGTTGGAACCTTGTTTAATTCCAAACCCAAGTTCACACCCGTCTACCTCTTCCTCTTCAATGACCTGCTCGTCTTAGCCACCAAGAAAGGGTGAGAACCTGGAGACGGCGTGCAGACGTTCTGTTTTCTTTTCTATTTTTATTTATGTCTGTAGTTTGTATGAGAATATGCAAATTAAATGTAAATGATGTCCATGAAGACCCTGTAGTCTGAGTAACTGGGTTTCGTTCAGTGCTGAATTCAGGAAGATGAATATCTGTGCAAATGTGTGACAAATGTAATGAAAGGGTGAAAACAGTTAAAGGTTGCCAGATCTGTGGTTTTCCCCTCAGATAGTGAGGCTTTTAAATTAAATTTGCTGCAAAATATGATTTTATGTGCGAGTCCAGTGTGAGCACTTCTTTCTGACCTTCAGTTCTTTCTGCTGCAGCTTGGAGCGCTACATGGTGATTGACCACGCCCACCGCTCCCTGGTGCAAGTTCACATTATCGCAGATCAGGCCGTCAGTATGAATCTGGAGAACTGCTTCTCCCTCACACTGCTGGAGAACCATCAGGGACGCATGATGGCGAAACTCTTTAAAGCGCCGTCTGAGTGAGTGCTACACTTCCTGGAGCTCATCCACGAGCAAATGATTTTTATCATTTCACTGGATAAATATCGGCCATTTCGTCCTTTTTTTTTTTTTTTAAGAATATTTTCAGATCTTATTTTAGCCTTCACTTTGCTCTTTTTCTGAAGGTCTACACTGAACATTTAAACTCAAAACTCTTGGTCCCCATAAAATGGCTTCCAGTTTGATTCCGTGTATTGCCGTATTTCTTTCTGAAACAGGAAGTGATGCCGTGTTTGTGCCTATAGCGTAAACTAAGCAACATATTCCAGCACTGAAGATCTCCAAGCTCTATAAAGGTCACAAAATCACCAAACTCCATCCTCTTCTAAATGAATAAACTCCAAGTATTTATTCTTCACCAAGCGATGATTGATTGGGAAATGGAAGTGTGTGTGTAACCTGTATGAGTATATTCCTGAGTGTAAGGGTGGACATCAGGACAGAGAGGCAAAATTGAAGCCAAAATATTTCTGAGGGGGGGCGGCACGGTGGTGTAGTGGTTAGCGCTGTCGCCTCACAGCAAGAAGGTCCTGGGTTCGAGCCCCGGGGCCGGTGAGGGCCTTTCTGTGCGGAGTTTGCATGTTCTCCCCGTGTCCGCGTGGGTTTCCTCCGGGTGCTCCGGTTTCCCCCACAGTCCAAAGACATGCAGGTTAGGTTAACTGGTGACTCTAAATTGAGCGTAGGTGTGAATGTGAGTGTGAATGGTTGTCTGTGTCTATGTGTCAGCCCTGTGATGACCTGGCGACTTGTCCAGGGTGAACCCCGCCTTTCACCCGTAGTCAGCTGGGATAGGCTCCAGCTCGCCTGCGACCCTGTAGAACAGGATAAAGTGGCTACAGATAATGGATGGATGGATGGAAGGATGGATGTTTCTGAGGCCCTCTAGTAGCTGGCTGTAGTATAATTTTTAGCCCCACCCATATCTGTGTCGCTGAACAGAACAGAGGTTTTCATTTTAAGTTGCATTATTTTCAGAAATAGAGTTCTGTTGTTTTTGAGAGTTCAGTTGGCCTTGATCTCTTCCACCATATTTTTCCTGACAATAAATGTGTTTTAGTATAAATATGGAGGTGAGTTATAGAAAACCGTGCATGCTGATTGGTCAAGAAATTCGAACTGTTTCTCGATAATCACCTCGAGCGACTCGGCAAAATATCGGCCAATTGCTTTGTCACTGTAAGCTAAACCAAGGCAGCTAAAACTAGTGCTGTTTATTAATTAATGAATTTATTTAATATAAATCCTCCTGAATGTGGGCGTATGATTGTATGGGCGGGGTGAAAGGCGGACCCACTGCTGCCAGGCCGTATCTACACAGTAGCGACTCACATTTCAACCCTAAAAAGGCTTCAAAAACACACAGTGGGAGGAAATGTCGCCATGTTGTCCAGTCGTCTTCAGTCATTAGCCAAAACCACCCTGAAGAACCAACTTTACTGCAAATGAGCTGCACCGTTAGACTTTACACGTTATTGTCACATCACAGATTACACCATTTATCCTGGATCAAAAGTATCAAAGATGAATGAAATTGAAATCCTTATGTTCACCGACATCCCAAGCACAGGACACACGTTGGGGGTGGGGCTTATACAGGTCTAGAGAGTTATCTCCAAAACCTTTTTTTTTCCCTCCAAAACCAATTTTTATTTGTTTTCAATGTTTGTAGTCCGTTAAGAAGGATTGGAAACAGGCTCCAATCTGGTAACCCTTGTGTGGCTGATGTGACATTTAAATACAGTGGTGCTTGAAAGTTTGTGAACCCTTTATAATTTTCTATATTTCTGCATAAATATGACCTAAAACATCATCAGATTTTCACACAAGTCCTAAAAGTAGATAAAGAGAACCCAGTTAAACAAATGAGACAACAATATTATACTTGGTCATTTATTTATTTTTTGAGGAAAATAATCCACTATTCCATATCTGTGAGTGGCAAAAGTATGTGACCCTTTGCTTTCAGTATCTGGTGTGACCCCCTTGTGCAGCAATAACTGCAACTAAACGTTTGCGGTAACTGTTGATCAGTCCTGCACACCGGCTTGGAGGAATTTTAGCCCGTTCCTCCGTACAGAACAGCTTCAACTCTGGGATGTTGGTGGGTTTCCTCACATGAACTGCTCACTTCAGGTCCTTCCACAACATTTCCATTGGATTAAGGTCAGGACTTTGACTTGGCCATTCCAAAACATTCACTTTATTCTTCTTTAACCATTCTTTGGTAGAACGACTTGTGTGCTTAGGGTCGTTGTCTTGCCGCATGACCCACCTTCTCTTGAGATTCAGTTCATGGACAGATGTCCTGACATTTTCCTTTAGAATTCACTGCTATAATTCAGAATTCATTGTTCCCTCAATGATGGCAAGCCGTCCTGGCCCAGATGCAGCAAAACAGGCCCAAACCATGATACTACCACCACCATGTTTCACAGATGGGATAAGGTTCTTATGCTGGAATGCAGTGTTTTCCTTTCTCCAAACATAACGCTTCTCATTTAAACCAAAAAGTTCCATTTTGGTCTCATCCGTCCACAAAACGTTTTTCCAATAGCCTTCTGGCTTGTCCACGTGATCTTTAGCAAACTGCAGATGAGCAGCAATGTTCTTTTTGGAGAGCAGTGGCTTTCTCCTTGCAACCCTGCCATGCACACCATTGTTGTTCAGTGTTCTCCTGATGGTGGACTCATGAACATTTACATTAGCCAATGTGAGAGAGGCCTTCAGTTGCTTAGAAGTTACCCTGGGGTCCTTTGTGACCTCGCCGACTATTACACGCCTTGCTCTTGGAGTGATCTTTGTTGGTCGACCACTCCTGGGGAGGGTAACAATGGTCTTGAAGTTCCTCCATCTGTACACAATCTGTCTGACTGTGGATTGGTGGAGTCCAAACTC
Source organism: Neoarius graeffei (assembly GCF_027579695.1). NCBI lineage: Eukaryota > Metazoa > Chordata > Actinopteri > Siluriformes > Ariidae > Neoarius > Neoarius graeffei. Next base: position 80,880,255 of record NC_083582.1, on the reverse strand, counting down.
TTTAGAGATGGTTTTGTAACCTTTTTCAGCCTGATGAGCATCAACAACACTTTTTCTGAGGTCCTCAGAAATCTCCTTTGTTCATGCCATGGTACACTTCCACAAACGTGTTGTGAAGCTCAGACTTTGATAGATCCCTGTTCTTTAAATAAAACAGGGTGCCCACTCACACCTGATTGTCATCCCATTGATTGAAAACACCTGACTCTAATTTCACCTTCACATTAACTGCTAATCCTAGAGGTTCACATACTTTTGCCACTCACAGATATGTAATATTGGGTCATTTTCCTCAATAAATAAATGACCAAGTATAATATTTTTGTCTCATTTGTTTAACTGGGTTCTCTTTATCTACTTTTAGGACTTGTGTGAAAATCTGATGATGTTTTAGATCATATTTATGCAGAAATATAGAAAATTCTAAAGGGTTCACAAACTTTCAAGCACCACTGTATATCTGGATTCAGCATAGTGTGGAAAGACCCTGTAATAATCAAATTCCACACCATCATGAGAGTTGATTTAAAATGGCTTGAATATGATTTTTCTTTTTTTTTCTATCATGAAAGCGAACGAGTTCCTAATATTCTAACAAACATGATGAGTTTCTTTCAGTAGTCTACAGTGTAATTAAGAAATTGTTGAATTGTTGCAAATTAAACTAATGATCAATCATATTGCAGTGCACGTTTCTGAGTATCGCTTTAAATCAGTAACGCTCCAGAGCATCAGTTACTTCCAGCTGTTTAAAAGTGCATTACGCGAGATTTGTCCGCATTTGTTAATATTAGATTTTTAACAGTTAAATAGCTGGAATTGAATAAGATTTAAAATTTTTTTTTTTTTGCATTCATAAACACCCTTCCACCCTCTTTGTGTACCTCAATGTACACCAAGGCCCCCCCCCCCCCCCCCCCCGACCTACAGCGGTTCAAGTCAGTGTTGCTAATTTAGTGACTTTTTGATCTTCCCGAACAACTAAATAATTTTTTTCTAGTGATAACCAAGAAATTTGGTGACTTCTCACAAATTTGGCAACCTCCATTCTTGTCCTTTCACTGACCTTTCACTGATTTGTGATGCAATCTAGTAGCTTTTAGTGACATTTCAGAGAACCTATAGAGGTCTTTCACTGACGTCACAGATTTTTGTTTTTCATGCATGTTTCCGGGCAAACAGAAACAGCTGCGACAGTTCATAATGAAAATCGAGATGACTGCAGTCAGTACAGTCTCTCTGAAACCATAAAAAATGTATTTTATACCAGCAGATCATGTTACATCCAAAAGCTGAAACATGCAGCATCACAGATCCATATAATTTACCCACAAATGTTTTTATTTCACTTGAAAAGTCTTCGGCAACCCAACTACCGGATTTCGGACACGATGACATCCTGAACTAATCAGTAGTTGGACTTCTAAATACACTGGAGATGCTAAAGGCAGAGAGAAGTCCAGATGCCTATCAATATTTTGAGGCAGGTTTCGTGCCGGAATGTTATGGGAAATTCCCGATAAAGAAAAATACCTTATTATGACAAAGATGAGCTCAAACATGGACTTCTAACAGTAATAAACAAGCCAGAGCCGAGATCCAACATATTTTATGGTGTTTAGCCGAGTCTACGTTATCAGTACAGAACAAACACGTTGCTAGTCGAGCCAAGCATTAGGTCTAATAAAATATATCGCATCCAAAGCCCACATCCAGAGCTACATTTTAATGTTGCACAGAGCTTTCACACTTGCCTAATATAAAATGCTTTCCACACACACGGGGATGTTTTTCTTCCTGTTCAACTGCAGCTCGACATTTTTCTCGTCTTTCTGGGTTCACCGGGAAGCGTTAAACCAGGCTCATCTCCACGTCTGTTATTCCATTCAAAAGCACTACAGGTCTTTGGCGTTGTTCTTTTAGATGGAACTTCTACAGGTTTATCTGTAGATGGACTGAATTTGGCTTACGGTCACTCGCGCACACTTGTGCCAGTCGCCGGCAATCACAAAGCTCGCCAGGCAACACGGCCACATAAACAAATCCACAGTTGCGATGACGTCATGTGAAAATCCTTGATAACGACTTCTACTGAGAGTTTTAAAGTGCAAGACTTAACACTTTGTTTAACTAGTGCTATCATGCTAACCCTCACATCACGTTTAAGTTCACTTGGACATTCAACTGCCTGAAAGCCGAGTTATAGCACGATAAACACATGAAATTCGGCTGATGAAAATGTTCACGAGTGCACTCGCTGTACTGTTTTCTTTGTAATAAGCTTTCATCAGCTCTAAGCTCCAGGATGAGCATGTTAGCATTGTTAAAAGGTTGCAAGCTAAAAGATTGGCCATTCAGTTGCTTTAAAGCCGAGTTCTAACACTCGAGCCAAGATAATTTTGCCTCATAAATATTTATGAGGATGGGCTCGAGGAGCTTTCCTGTCAAAAAAACAAAAAACAAACAAAACCTTTCTACTCGATTCGTTATTGAAAGTCAACCATTCAGATTATTCAAAGCTTCATCCAGATTACGTTTACAGAAGTGTCCAGGAGCAACGTCGCTAATTCTCTTTCCAGATTCATTCCCTTCACCAGTAATAAATGACTCCATCTTGGAAAAGTACTGCCAGTGTTTATTTAGGTTTTACTATGTTGTTTCTTCTTGTTAAGTTTTTTCAAAGTTTTAAAGATTTTGCTCACAGAAGAATTATCTGGCTGTGCTGGGCGCGTAACAATTTCACACCGAGATGGGGACGGAGCAAAGGGACATTGTGGGAGTGTCTATAAAATGACAACAGTCCTAACCAGTCACTACTAAGCTTCCAGACCAGAAGATGGTTTTCTCAGCCACGTAATACACTTGTGCTAAGGCCATGGCTTAAACAGTTATTATTTTCCAGTAGAAAATACAAAATATCGGGAATTAGACCTTTAAATCTGAAAAATACACTCGCCAGCCACTTTATTAGGAACACCCACACAGCTGCAGTTTTCTGCAGTTCTCTAATCACCCAATACCTCGACAGCAGCACGATGCATCAAATCATCCATCCATTATCTGTAACCACTTACCCTATGCAGGGTCGCGAGCGAGCTGGAGCCTATCCCAGCTGACTACGGGCGAAAGGCGGGGTTCACCCTGGACAAGTCGCCAGGTCATCACAGGGCTGACACATAGACACAGACAACCATTCACACTCACATTCACACCTACGCTCAATTTAGAGTCACCAGTTAACCTAACCTGCATGTCTTTGGACTGTGGGGGAAACCGGAGCACCCGGAGGAAACCCACGCGGACACGGGGAGAACATGCAAACTCCACACAGAAAGGCCCTCGCCGGCCCCGGGGCTCGAACCCGGACCTTCTTGCTGTGAGGCGACAGCGCTAACCACTACACCACCGTGCCGCCCTGCATCAAATCCCACAGATACAAATCAGGAGCTTCAGTTAATGTTCACAATGTTCAAACATCAGAACGGGAAACATTGTGATCTCACAGTGTGACTTTCTCTCACTGTGGTCTGGGTGTTGGTTTGATCCAGATGGACTGGTTTGAGTATTTCAGAAGCTGCTGATCTCCTGGGGTTTTCACACACAACAGTCTCTAGAGTTTACACAGAATGGTGCAGAAAACAAAAAACACTGAGTGAGTGAGCGACAGTTCTGTGGGTGGAAACAAACGCCTTGTTGATAAGAGAGGGTCAGAGGGAAATGGACAGATTGGGTCGAGCTTTTTTGCCAGGAAGGATATAGTAACTCATATAATCACTCTTTACAACCGTGGTGAGCAGAAAAGCATCTCAGCATGAAACAGCAGAAGAACACATTGGGTTCCACTCCTGCAGCCAAGAACAGGGATCTTAGAACCAACAACACGTTCCTATTAAAGTGGCCGGTGACAAATATAGCAGATAATTTGTGGTTTGCAATTCCAAAAACATGCAAAAAAAACAAAAAAAAACCTATGTTGCTGGAGCTACTGTGCTTGTGTGCTAGCTGTTATTTCTGAATGATGGGTCACATGACCTCAAGCTCTTTGCATCTCCACCCAGGTCTGATATGCACAGATGGCTGGCGGCGTTTCCCAACCCTGAGGATCCGAACCGAGAGCAGGAGGAGGTCATATATGAAGACTGGGGTGTGTGTTTGTGTCCATCCATCTATATGTGTATATACAGCATTCTGTGCAAAAGTATTGGTACCCTATTTCTTTTTTCCATATAAACTTCGTTATAGATTTCTATTTTATGATTTCTACATTGGTTAGCGCTGTCGCCTCACAGCAAGAAGGTCCGGGTTTGAGCCCCGGGGCCGGCGAGGGCCTTTCTGTGCGGAGTTTGCATGTTCTCCCCGTGTCCGCGTGGGTTTCCTCCGGGTGCTCCGGTTTCCCCCACAGTCCAAAGACATGCAGGTTAGGTTAACTGGTGACTCTAAATTGAGCGTAGGTGTGAATGTGAGTGTGAATGGTTGTCTGTGTCTATGTGTCAGCCCTGTGATGACCTGGCGACTTGTCCAGGGTGAACCCCGCCTTTCGCCCGTAGTCAGCTGGGATAGGCTCCAGCTCGCCTGCGACCCTGTAGAACAGGATAAAGCGGCTACAGATAATGAGATGAGATTTCTACATTATGGAGTCAGTACAAAAACATTTTAGAGTCCAAATGTACGTTTTCCAGCACAAAATTAAATGTTAGAGAAAAAAAAAGGTTTGTATCTGAGCAGCATATTCCATCAGAGACACTTTTCAGATGAAAAAAGAAAGCATAATGAAGGCCGCTGGGTTTTGGTGTAAAATGAAGAAGTGAGTGTGACAGTCAAAGTGTCCAGAAGAACTGTGGCTGGTTCTGTAAGATGCTCAGGAAAACCTACAGATCATTTCCACATAAAACTGACCTCACTGGACCTGAGACGGATTTATTTTAAAGCAAAGGGTCGTCTCACACCAAATACTGACTCTGTTTCATTTATTACGGCTCACTGATTACTGTTTATAGTATTTTTTTTTAATGTTGAAACATTTCATTTCATTATTTTTAAGCCATTTTTAGTCGACAGAATTTCTTTACATGTGACTAAGACTTTTACACAGAATTGTAGTCTGTGTTGACATTCTGATCATGAAGTGTGTGTTTGTGTGTATAGACTGTCCACAGGTGCAGTGTGTAGAGCAGTACATAGCGGCGCAGACTGATGAGTTAAATCTGGAGCCCCCAGAGATCATCAACGTTATCCGCAAAACCAACGAAGGTGAGAAATGAGACGCGTTCTGTCTGTAATATGATCACTGACGAGTTTGTGCACAGTTTATAACACAACTTGCGCTCTGCCATATGACCACACCATCATAATACGCACCACGGTGATGTAATAAACACGGGCGTGTCGCTATAAATAATTCCATTCACACTGAAATAGAGTTTGTGTGTCAGTGAAAATATTCATCCTGCAACTTGTAATATAAAGGTTTTCTGACTGCGAGTTTCTGTTTTCTTCACTTTTCATTCAAACTCAGTTATTCAAAACGTGGATTGACAATTGGAACAGCGTGTGCTTTCTGTGTTTTTATGGGACATTTTTTGAAGATAAACAAAATAAAGGTTAAAAAATTTTCAAGACAAAATGTGAAATAAATGAAACGTTCTGGAAAACCAAGGAGGCACAATGCCCCCGACCAGCAAAGCTTTATGTTCATTCTGAGAGAATGAATGAACAGATTGAAGAGGATTATTTGGTTATGACAGTCATACGCATGTTGCTTTATAATGCAGTGAAGATGATGGTGATGTGGAGCAGAGGTAGGTGATATACTTAAGGTGTTACCTTATTTGGGTTAAACAGATAATGTGTCCGATATGGATACGAACAGATAGGAAAAACAAGTATTCTTTTGATTAACTTGTGGGGTTTTTTTTGTTTGTTTGTTTTTAATACAGTATAATCCCAATTCCAAAAAATGTTGGGACACTGTGTAAAACATAAATAAAAAACAGAATGTGAAGATTTGCAAATCATGGAAACCCAATATTTGATTGAAGATAGTACAAAGCCAACACATCACATGCTGAAACTGAGAAATTTTATTGTTTTTTGAAAAATCCTTGCTCATTTTGAATTTGATGTCAGCAACACGTTTCAGAAAAGTTGGGACGGGGCAACAAAAGACTGAAAGTTGTGTAATGCTAAAAAAAAAACCAAAACTAATTAGGTTAATTGTCAAAAGGTCAGTAAGATGATTGGGTATAAAAAGACCCTCCCAGAGAGGCGGAGTCTCTCAGAAGTAAAGATGGGGCGGGGTTCACCGCTCTGTGAAAGACTGCGTGGGCAAACAGTGCAACAATTTAAGAATAACGTTCCTCAGTGTAAAACTGCAAAGAATTTGTGGATCAGATCATCTATGGTCCATAATATCATTAAAAGATTGAGAGAATCTGGAGAAATCTCTGTCTGCGAGAGACAAGGCTGAAAACTGACACTGGATGCCTGTGATCTTCAGGCCCTCAGGAGACACTGCATTAAAAGCCGACACGTGTCTGGAGTGGAAATCACTGTATGGGCTCAGGAACACTTCAGAAAACCATCGTCTGTGAAAACACTTCATTACTGCATCCACAAACGCAAGTTAAAACCAGATATAAACAATATCCAGAAACCCCGCCCCCTTCTCTGGGCCCGAGCGCTTTTACGATGGACTGAGGCGAAGTGGAAAACTGTCCCGAGGTCTGACGAATCAAAAGTAGAAATTCTTTTTAGAAATCATGGACCCCACGTCCTCCAGGCTAAAGAGGAGAGGGACCATCCGGCTTGTCAGTGCACAGCTCAAAACCCAGCATCTGTGATGGTATGAGGGGGCGTTAATGTACGTGACATTGGGTAACTTGTACCTCTGGGAAGGCATCATTAATGCTGAATGATATACAGTGGTGCTTGAAAGTTTGTGAACCCTTTAGAATTTTCTATATTTCTGCATAAATATGACCTAAAACATCATCAGATTTTCACACAAGTCCTAAAAGTAGATAAAGAGAACCCAGTTAAACAAATGAGACAAAAATATTATACTTGGTCATTTATTTATTGAGGAAAATGACCCAATATTACATATCTGTGAGTGGCAAAAGTATGTGACCCTTTGCTTTCAGTATCTGGTGTGACCCCCTTGTGCAGCAATAACTGCAACTAAACGTTTGCGGTAACTGTTGATCAGTCCTGCACACCGGCTTGGAGGAATTTTAGCCCGTTCCTCCGTACAGAACAGCTTCAACTCTGGGATGTTGGTGGGTTTCCTCACATGAACTGCTCGCTTCAGGTCCTTCCACAACATTTCCATTGGATTAAGGTCAGGACTTTGACTTGGCCATTCCAAAACATTCACTTTATTCTTCTTTAACCATTCTTTGGTAGAACGACTTGTGTGCTTCGGGTTGTTGTCTTGCTGCACGACCCACCTTCTCTTGAGATTCAGTTCATGGACAGATGTCCTGACATTTTCCTTTAGAATTCGCTGCTATAATTCAGAATTCATTGTTCCATCGGGGCGGCACGGTGGTGTAGTGGTTAGCGCTGTCGCCTCACAGCAAGAAGGTCTGGGTTCGAGCCCCGTGGCCGGTGAGGGCCTTTCTGTGCGGAGTTTGCATGTTCTCCCCGTGTCCGCGTGGGTTTCCTCCGGGTGCTCCGATTTCCCCCACAGTCCAAAGACATGCAGGTTAGGTTAACTGGTGACTCTAAATTGAGCGTAGGTGTGAATGTGAGTGTGAATGGTTGTCTGTGTCTATGTGTCAGCCCTGTGATGACCTGGCGACTTGTCCAGGGTGAACCCCGCCTTTCGCCCATAGTCAGCTGGGATAGGATCCAGCTCACCCGCGACCCTGTAGAACAGGATAAAGCGGCTAGAAATAACGAGATGAGATTGTTCCATCGATGATGGCAAGCTGTCCTGGCCCAGATGCAGCAAAACAGGCCCAAACCATGATACTACCACCACCACCATGTTTCACAGATGGAATCAGGTTCTTCTGCTGGAATGCAGTGTTTTCCTTTCTCCAAACATAACGCTTCTCATTTAAACCAAAAAGTTCTGTTTTGGTCTCATCTGTCCACAAAACATTTTTCCAATAGCCTTCTGTCTTGTCCATATGATCTTTAGCAAACTGCAGATGAGCAGCAGTGTTCTTTTTGGAGAGCAGTGGCTTTCTCCTTGCAACCCTGCCATGCACACCATTGTTGTTCAGTGTTCTCCTGATGGTGGACTCATGAACATTAACATTAGCTAATGTGAGAGAGGCCTTCAGTTACTGAGAAGTTACCCTGGGGTCCTTTGTGACCTCGCCGACTATTACACACCTTGCTCTTGGAGTGATCTTTGTTGGTCGACCACTCCTGGGGAGGGTAACATCTCATCTCATTATCTCTAGCTGCTTTATCCTGTTCTACAGGGTCGCAGGCGAGCTGGATCCTATCCCAGCTGACTGCAGGCGAAAGGCGGGGTTCACCCTGGACAAGTCGCCAGGTCATCACAGTGCTGACACATAGACACAGACAACCATTCACACCTATGGTCAATTTAGAGTCACCAGTTAACCTAACCTGCATGTCTTTGGACTGTGGGGGAAACCGGAGCACCCGGAGGAAACCGACCCGGACACGGAGAGAACATGCAAGCTCCGCACAGAAAGGCCCTCGCTGGCCACGGGGCTCAAACCCGGACCTTCTTGCTGTGAGGCGACAGTGATAACCACTACACCACCGTGCCGCCCCGGGAGGGTAACAATGGTCTTGAATTTCCTCCATTTGTACACAATCTGTCTGACTGTGGATTGGTGGAGTCCAAACTCTTTAGAGATGGTTTTGTAACCTTTTCCAGCCTGATGAGCATCAACAATGCTTTTTCTGAGGTCCTCAGAAATCTCCTTTGTTCGTGCCATGATACACTTCCACAAACATGTGTTGTGAAGATCAGACTTTGATAGATCCCTGTTCTTTAAATAAAACAGGGTGCCCAATTTTTTATTTAACTGGGTTCTCTTCATCTACTTTTACAACTTGTGTGAAAATCTGATGTTTGAGGTCAAATTTTTGCAGAAATATAGAAAATTCTAAAGGGTTCACAAACTTTCAAGCATCACTGTATGCACATTTCAGAGCAATATGCTGACATCCAGACAAAATCTTTTTCAGGGAAGGCCTTCCTTCTTTCACCAAGACAACTCCAAACCACTTTCTGCACATATTATTAAAACTGCATAGCTCCATAGTAAAAGAGCCCGGCTGCTAAACTGGCCTGCTGTAGTCCAGACCTGTTTCCTTTAAAACATTTGGTGCATTATGAAGCGCAAAATATGACAAAAGAGACCCCGAACTGTTGAGCAACTGAAATTGTATATCAGGTGAGAATGGGACAGCATTTCTCTTTCAAAACTACAGCAATTGGTCTCCTCAGTTCCCAAACGTTTACAGAGTTTTGTTAAAAGTAGAGGTGATGCAACACAGCGGTAAACACGCCCCTGTCCCAATGTTTCTGAAGCGTGTTGCTGACATCAAATTCAAAACGAGCTTATATTTTTCAAAAAACAATCAAATTTCTCAGTTTTAACATTTGACATGTCGTCTTTGTACTATTTACAATGAAATATAGGGTTTTCGTGATTTACAAATCACCACATTCTGTTTTTATTTACAGTTTACACAGAGTCCCAATTTTTTTTGAATTGGGGTTGTATAAAGAATATTACATGGTGGCGTGAAGATATGAATTTATATTTTTCAACATGAGAAGATAATCACTCATTCACTTCACTCACTCATGAATATATTCACGACTTGAAGATAAACTTCATATCTTTGCGTCGCAGTGTAATATCCTCTATATCCTGTCTATTTATTAGTCATTTTCATTAACCTATGTTTAAACCCTTTAATAACACAGTATTAAGGATGGTATGATACCACGTTTCCCCCTCGAGATCTGATATCGTTTTGGTACACATCTGATACTGATTTCTGTAAAAGCTACTAAGGTTCATCTTTAATTTTTATTTTTTTTTAAATAATTTTTTGAGATCTTTAATTTAGTTGATATATCGGTAATTTTTTTTTTTAGTTCAAAATTTTCCTTAATTTAAAGACTTTTTTGTTCTTGTCTGTTTATTTTGTTCTGTCTTTCTTGTTGTTTTTTTTTGTCTTACTTGTCAGTCTTGGATTTTTCTTTCTGTTGTCTTTCTAATTGTTTTTCTGTATCTTGCATATATTTAAGTTATTCCATGAAATCGAGTCGTACATGAGCTGATGGGTGACGAGGCGCGTAGCACCGAGTTGTCTATAATCCATGTACAATGAGATTGAATGAAATTGCTGTTTTATTCTCTCCACATTCACTGGATTTTGAGAAACAGGGCATTTTTATTTCTTGTAAATTCAGTGAATAAGAACTTTATACAAAACATCCGACAAAATCATTTCCGCTTGGAATGTAAACAAACCGGCGAAATGACAGGAGCAATTTGTGAAAAATGTGATAATAATAATTCTTGGAAAAAAAAAACATACATTCTTGCCATCAAATACTTTTATTCCATATTTTGTTGCTTTTTTTGGGGGGGGGTTCAAGTAGTTTTTATTTCATCCTCAGTTGGTTTAGTAACGCACGCTGCCATTTTCTTCTTCTTCTTTAGGGTATTTTGGTGGTTGGCAAACCAACTTAAAGGTGCATTACTGCTACCAACTGGGCTGGAGTGTGGAACAGGAGATATTGGGGAGGAACTATATTCTTTAGCTACTTCTGTTCCTTTTAAATACTTGATAACAAAATGATATATCTGACTTGATGCGTGCCGCCATTTTGTTTTTTCTCTGCTCATGGTATATGAGCTGATAGCCTAGTAGTAGAGTAGCCAATCAGAGTGCACGATTGCTCATATCCAGTGAATGTGAAGAGAATAATTTTGTATATTTTTGTCTTTTCTTTCTTCCTGTAGTCTCTAAGCAAATTAAAAAAGAAAAGCTACTAACCTTCAAAATGTTTTTTTCTTTTGAACTGAAGCACTTTACTAAAGATAGCCAATGTAATAAAGTATGAAGAGAAGAAAAATCAGTCCTAACAAAAGAACGTCGGGGTGGTATACTCTCTCTACCCTGTCAATCACAGCCTTACTGGCCAATCAGATACGTGTACAGAGGTGCACTTTCATCCGGGTGTGTTACACCGCATGAGCAGCAGTTCAGAAAGAAGCGAGCTGCTGGCATCATGTGTCTTGGAGGAAGCACCTGATCGCCTTCCCCCTGCCTGGTGTAACCGAGGAGAGCTGGAAAGTGGTCGAGACTAAATTAGGGAGAAAATCTGAGAAAATATTGTCTTTTGAGATTTGTTTGTGTTGCTCAGCCCTGCATTAACCTCAAACTATTTCTTCTGCTTCAGGGTGGTATGAGGGGAGTCGTCTATCTGACGGACAGAAAGGATGGTTCCCTGTGAAGAACGTTCTGGAAATCACCAGCGAACACATGCGGCGGCGAAACCTGCGAGAACGTTACCGCGTCATGCAGGCGGCCAGCGCCATGACCAGCAAGACATGGAGCAGCTCGTGACCTCGCAACGTGCACACTGACTTTATTTTTTTATTTTTATTTTTTTTACTGGATATGTGTAAAAGAAGAAATGTGAGCCTTTATGATCAGTTATGATTTGTTTTACGTGACATGCTGAAGCACAGAGATCATCCCACTGTCGACTGCCGTTCATTTTCTTATTAAAACATTTTCCTTTTACACAGTAGTGTGTGTGTGTGCGCACTGATCCATGGGTCAGACTGTAATTCTGTTCAGTTCATGTTAAAAAGTTCTTCCACAGGAACGCAGTCCGAAGTACGTCAGCTGAATTCCACCTGAAATCCTTTCACACCTGTGACTCGTTTCCCAGAATGCCCTGCTGAGTGAAGGCAACAAACTGCAACTGTAAACACTCAAAACATTTGTTTGCAGTTAAAGTTGCATAATGTCACATGGCCTCATTGATTGATTGATTCTGACCTGCTTCAGTTCAAATCAACTCCAAAATGGAAAGCACAAAAAACCCAAAACCAATATCACTATGCTGTAAAGTGTAAAGGATGGGCAAATGAATATTGATTACATACACAACCTGTTTATTATTATTATCTCATCTCATTATCTGTAGCCGCTTTATCCTTCTACAGGGTCGCGGGCGAGCTGGATCCTATCCCAGCTGACTACGGGCGAAAGGCGGGGTTCACCCTGGACAAGTCGCCAGGTCATCACAGGGCTGACACATAGACACAGACAACCATTCACATTCACACCTACGCTCAATTTAGAGTCACCAGTTAACCTAACCTGCATGTCTTTGGACTGTGGGGGAAACCGGAGCACCCGGAGGAAACCCACGCGGACACGGGGAGAACATGCAAACTCCGCACAGAAAGGCCCTCGCCGGCCATGGGGCTCGAACCCAGGACCTTCTTGCTGTGAGGCGACAGCGCTAACCACTACACCACCGTGCCACCCCGGCAACAAATCAATCACTTGGTATATATGTATGATCTAAAACTACATGCTAAGAATGAAGATCAGACAGATGTGCTTGTACAAACAGCCCATATGTGCAGTGAAGATCTTGGCATGGAGTTCAGGATTACCCGATGCGCCATAATGATGATGAATCGCAGAAAGCTAGTTGAGAGTCGTGAGATCTCCTACCATCAGGTGAGAGAGTGGGTGGTCTAGATAGTACAGGATATAAATATCTTCGGATCCTTGAGTTGGATGTGGTTATGAATGAGAGTATCTGAAGGGGTTACAGCTGTTATTCAAGACCAAGCTCAATGCAGGAAATTGAATTAAAGCAGTCAGTGGCTGGGCTGTGGCTGTCGTCAGGTCCAGTGCAGCAATTGTTCACTGGAACAGAAGTGAGATAGAAACATTGGATTGACAAACTAGGAAGACAATGACTATTTCCCATGCCCTACATCCTAAAGCCAACTGGGCTATACATGCCCCACAAGATCGAGCTTAAGGGATTGGTTAGCATGGAAGATTGTGTGGTGAGTGAAAGATGAACGCTAGATTAGTACTTGGCAAATAATAATACAATCCTGCTGAAGTATGTGGTGCAACAGCAGGGTTTGGATAATGGTACTATTGAGACCAAGACAGAATATCGTAAGAGAATTGAAGATGCCTCTTCATGGACAGTTTCACAGAGACACAAAAGATCTCAAGACAGAAGATTGATGGAAATGGCTTATGAAGGGAAGCTGTGAGCCTTTTAACTGCAACTCAAGATCAAGCTCTAAAGACGAACTCAATCAAGAAGACGATATATAAACAAGAAATCTCTGACAAAATGCAGGCTCTGTGGAGATGGAGTTGAGAATGTTACTCCTATAGTAAGCTCTTGTAAAATGTTAGTACAAATAATTTATAAGAGATGGCATGACAGAGGTATGCTTAAATCTTCGTTGGAGTCCCTGTCAGAAATATGGTTTCCAAGTTAACACTCGGTGGAATCTCCATGAACCACATAAGGTCCTGAAGAATGAGCATGCAAAAATCCATTAGGACTTTACGATACAGACCGAGTGGAAAATTGAGCACAATAAGCCAGACATTTCTTCAGTGTACAAGAAGGCAGATCGATGCTTCCTTGTTTGCTCATCTGGCTGACAGGTGATGAGTTTATGCCATCATGTGTTGTCCATCATCCGTCCAGCATCGTCCACATTTCACAAAAAACGCTTCTTCTCTCTCAATTCTTCACCGATTTTGATTCTTTTTGGCAGGAAGGTAGGTCTGCCTGGGGTGCATATAACTTCTACCCAAATTTGCATAATTGCAATATGGAGTAATTAAGCCCTAATGAGCAGTTTCCACACAAATCGCTTCTTCAATTCTTCACCGATTTGGATTCTTTCCGGCATGAAGGTAGGGGGACCTAAGGTGCATATAATTTAGACAATCTTTATTGTCATTCAGTATACAACAAGTGTACACCAAACAAAATTTCGTTGCAATTTGGCTCAGCACAGAAATAAATAATTAAATTATGCAGCAGCAAAAATATTATAAAGTGCAATGGTATAACGTGGCCTGTGGAATTAGGAATGTTCAAGTTATAAATAGAAGTTTAGAGTTTGGGTTTGGAGTTCAGCAGTCTGGTGACCTGGGGGGAAAAGCTGTTACAGAACCTGGTGGTCCTGCACCGAATGCTGCGGAGCCTCTTTCCAGAGGCGAGAACAGTCTATAGTGAGGGTGTGAGGGGTCACTGATGATGTTTCTGGCTCGAGACATGGAACGCCTTGGTGCAATGTCCTGAATGGAAGGAAGAGAAGTCCCAATGATTTTCTCTGCTGTCCTCACCGCTCTCCTCACATTCTTCCAGTCAGAGGCACTGCAGTCTCCACACCACACAGAGATGCAGCTGGTCAGAATGCTCTCTATGCTGCTTCTGTAGAATGTAGTGAGGATGGTCGGGGGCAGGTGGGTTCGTCTCATCCTACGCAGGAAGTGCAGACGTTGCTGTGCCTTCTTGACTAGTGACGCGGTGTTCACAGACCAGGTGAAGTTGTCTGTGATGTGCACCCCCAGGAACTTGGTGCTATTGACCACCTCCACAACCGTGTTGTTGTTGAGAAGTGGAGCGTGGCTGGGTTGGTTTTTCCTGAAGTCAACAATGATCTCTTTAGTTTTGTCCACATTCAGGACCAGGTTGTTTTCTCTGCACCAGCCCACCAGCTGCTCCACCTCCTCTTTGTAGGCCAGGTCGTTATCTTCCCTGATGAGGCCCACCACTGTTGTGTTGTCTGCAAACTTCACAATGTGGTTGCTGGTAGCCCTGGGGACGCAGTTGTGTGTCATCAGAGTGAACAGCAGAGGGCTCAGGACACGGCCCTGAGGGGAGCCTGTGCTGAGGGTGATGACACTGGAGGTGTTCTCTCCGACCCGCACTGACTGTGGTCTTTCAGTGAGAATGTCCAGCAGCCAGTTGCACAGGGGGGTGCTGAAGCCCAGGGGACCCAGTTTGTTCACCAGATGCTGTGGAATGATCGTATTGAACGCTGAACTGAAGTCCTGGAACAGCATCCGCACATGAGTGTTTTTCTCCAGGCGTGCAAGGCTCAGGTGAAGAGCGGAGGAGATGGCATCTTCAGTGGAGCGGTTTGGCCGGTAGGCAAACTGGAAGGGGTTGAATGTGGGAGGGAGCCTGGAGGTGATGTACTCCTTTACCAGCCTCTCAAAGCATTTCATCATAACGGGAGTGAGTGCGACAGGCCGATAGTCATTACAGTAAGTGATGTAATTTGAGGGTTTTTTAGGCACTGGGATGATGGTGGCAGTCTTGAAACATGCTGGGACTTTGGCTTGATCCAGTGAGGTGTTGAAAATGTCCGTTAGAACATGAGCCAGCTGGTCTGCACATTCACTGAGTGCCCAACCAGGAATATTATCGGGGCCCGGGGCCTTCCGTGTGTTGACTCTCCTCAGAGTCCTCCACACTTCAGCTGTATCAAGACAGAGTGCCTTTTCATCCTGTTGGGGAACAGCTTTCACCACAGGAGTGCTATTTAGTGCCTCAAACCTCCCAAAGAAGTTATTGAGTTTATTTAGGAAGTCCGCGTCATCATCACACTCGGGAGGGGCTATCCTGTAGTTTGTGATAACCCATATGCCTTGCCACATATCCCTGGTGTTAGCAGCATTGTGGAAAAAGTCCTGGATTTTTTGACTGTGAGCACGCTTTGCTAGTCTGATGTCATGGTTTAAATTAGCTCTCGCTGCTCTCAGTGCCTTCTCATCACCAGACTTGAAGGTTGAGTTCCGTGCCTTTAGCATTTTGCGTACTTCACAAGTCATTCAGGGCTTTTGGTTGGCCTGGGTGGTGATGCTCTTTATGTTGCTGACGTCCTCCATGCATTTGTTGATGTAGGCTGACACAGACATGGCGTACTCATCTATGTTGGTTTGATCATTATAAGTGGCAGCTGCCTTGAACATGTCCCAGTCCATGCATTCAAAACAGTTCTGTAGTGCCTCCATAGCCCCCTCAGACCACACCCCTCTGATCAGCAGGGGCTTATCTGCAGGGATTAGCATAACGGATAAATGGTTAGATTTGATTTCTCACAGGGCCGGAGTGAGCTACGCCGTCATTGACGGTCTCGATGATGTTGCAGTGCCTGGAGTGGGCGGCACGGTGGTGTAGTGGTAGCACGGTCACCTCACAGCAAGAAGGTTCTGGGTTCGAACTCAGCGGCCGGCGAGGGCCTTTCTGTGCGGAGTTTGCATGTTCTCCCCGTGTCCGCGTGGGTTTCCTCCGGGTGCTCCGGTTTCCCCCACAGTCCAAAGACATGCAGGTTAGGTTAATATGGGACGGCCTTGGGCTGAGATGCCCTTGAGCGAGGCACTGAACTCCCAACTGCTCCCCGGATTCTCCAGGTGGTGCAGGGCAGTGTGGAGGGCAGTGGAGATGGCGTCCTCAGTAGACCTGTTCGCTTTATAGGCAAACTGGTGGGGGTCAAAGCTGGGGGGGGAGGCAATCTTTAATGTGTTTTAGGAGCAGCTTTTTGAAGCATTTTGCCACCACAGGTGTTAGTGCAATGGGTCTATCATCACTGAGACTACTAATGGTGGTGGACTTAGGGACGGGAACTATGGTTGCCGATTTCAGGCAGTGGGGGACAGTGGCTAGTGACAAAGAGAGATTAAATCTCTCTCTCTCTCTGTCACTCACACACACTCTCTCTCTCTGTCGCTCACACACACACACACACACACTCTCTCTCTCTGTCACTCACACACACTCTCTCACACACACACACACACACACACACTCTCTCTCACACACACACACTCTCTCTCACACACACACACTCTCTCTCTCTGTCACTCACACACACACTCTCTCACACACACACTCTCTCTGTCACTCACACACACACACACTCTCTCTCTCTGTCACTCACACACACACTCTCTCACACACACACTCTCTCTGTCACTCACACACACACACTCTCTCTCTCACACACACACACTCACACACACACTCTCTCTCTCTGTCACTCACACACACTCTCTCTCTCTGTCACTCACACACACTCTCTCTCTCTGTCACTCACACACACACTCTCACACACACACTCTGTCACTCACACACACACACACTCTCTCTCTCTGTCACTCACACACACACTCTCTCACACACACACTCTCTCTGTCACTCACACACACACACACTCTCTCACACACACACACTCTCTCTCTCTGTCACTCACACACACACTCTCTCACACACACACTCTCTCTGTCACTCACACACACACACTCTCTCTCTCTCTGTCACTCACACACACACTCTCTCACACACACACTCTCTCTGTCACTCACACACACACACTCTCTCTCTCACACACACACACTCACACACACACTCTCTCTCTCTGTCACTCACACACACTCTCTCTCTCTGTCACTCACACACACACTCTCACACACACACTCTGTCACTCACACACACACACACTCTCTCTCTCTGTCACTCACACACACACTCTCTCACACACACACTCTCTCTGTCACTCACACACACACACACTCTCTCACACACACACACTCTCTCTCTCTGTCACTCACACACACACTCTCTCACACACACACTCTCTCTGTCACTCACACACACACACACTCTCTCTCTCTGTCACTCACACACACTCTCTCACACACACACTCTCTCTGTCACTCACACACACACACTCTCTCTCTCACACACACACACTCACACACACTCTCTCTCTGTCACTCACACACACTCTCTCTCTCTGTCACTCACACACACTCTCTCTCTCTCTGTCACTCACACACACACACTCTCTCTCTCACACACACACACTCTCTCTCTCACTCACACACACTCTCTCTCTCTGTCACTCACACACACTCTCTCTCTCTGTCACTCACACACACACTCTCTCTCTCACACACACACACTGTCTCACTGAACGCGGCTTTTATTTTGACACGCCGCAGTGTCCACTCTCCCCGTGTGGAGTTAGTGATTCACTCAGCGCTTCTCCTCACTGCTGCACCACCTTTAAAACATACAACAACATGGCTGGCAGGGTGAGTTTACATGTTTTAGTGAGGTTTTTTTTAAACATAACGTTCGAACAGTGTCCACCTCGGGCCTCGCAGTGCGCTCCGGATGCTCTCAGTGTTTCTCGCTAAGTTAGTTTGTATCCCGGAAGTGGAGCTGTCTCATGAGTTAATGACGCGGCACCCTTGAAGCTAAAATATTAAATATCATTTCAGCGCCTGGTTTGATGACGTAAATCATACAATTAATGCTTGTTAACTCTGTTTTTATTTGGTACTGAAAGTAATTCCTGATCCTGACACAGTTATACAGACGCAGCACCGCGCTAGCTGCTTGGTTACAGGCTGTGTCCCAAATCCCAGACTACTTTCTGTATGAATGCACTACATTCCCTTCAGCATGGCGCCTTGTACACCCTACTGAGTGGACTGTCTATAATAGTAGCGCAGTTTGGAATCAAACCATAATAAACTCAGTATTGTGTAGAAAAATATGTCCAAATGTTTTATATAACAGCTCATGACTGGGTTTTTATATTTTTGTCTATATTTTGTGAAGTTTAAATTGAAAAGCGTCATCAGTTGTGTAGTTGATCATAAAATAAAGCTTACTAGTATTTACAGTGTTTTTTAATCCTATTAAAATTAAAGATGTAAATATACAGTAAATTAAATGAAAGTAAACTTCAACCTGTACTTTTCTAAGCCATTAACAGCAAATAAATTGATGATAAATGGCCTTAAAACAGCTCTGCACCTTCACCCGCATTAAAAATGCAGCAGTCTATTCATATGCACGAATATGCAAATTAGAAACGCCTCCATTTCCTATGTGACCATCCCATAATATCTGCCTGTCTGGTGCAGCGGTAAGGCCCTGGCTCAGGGTGGCCCTGGGTGAGAGTTCCTTATCCGGGTCTCGATTTGCATCATCGTTTTATCCAATCTGTCAAAGTATAGGCTGTTACCATAGCAACCATGGTTTCCTTCATCAAGTCAGAATGAGTTCAGTAAGAGAAGACCTTCGCTGCAATTTCTCGTTAAATATGTAAAAGCATTCCATTTGATTTGCATGTGAGGTGCACTTGTGTTCAGGCTCGAGTCAGAGGTCTGTGTTTTTCAGTCAGGAACAGTCCACTGTGCGTCGGTCTGTTACAGGAAGATAATCGGTGAGTGTAAGGTGGTGATGAAGTGCAGCTCCTGCTGCCACCACAGCACTGATTATTTTCCTACAGCGCGACGTCCTGAAGCGTGTTCTTCCTCTTATCCCACGGCAGTTGAAGTGACATCGACTATGATGATGTTTCTTTGATTTGTGAGTGAATTTCTATCCTTTTATGGAAATGACATCTGAGAAACAAGTTAGTTCCTGTTCTCACTTACATTATAGCAGCAATTTAAAAAGTCTCTTTCTCTCCCCCTCTTTCTCCCCTCTTTCTATCTTTCTCCTCTTTCTCTCTTTCTTCTCTCTCTCCCCTTCCCCTCTGTCTCTCTCTCACACACACACACACACACACACTCTCTGTCTCTCTCTCATACACACACACACACTCTCTCTCTCTCTCTCCCCCCCCTCCTTTCATGAATGAACGTTTTTGGACGAAGTAATCGGCGCTAGAACCCCGCCTCCTTTCTTTCAGTGGTGGACTTTTCAGTCAGTGTCATATTCAGCATCCTATAACATCGATATAATTAAAGCTTGAAGATGTTTTCATGACGTTTCTATGGTGACCAGTTGCAATGTCGAGGCATGTATTAGAAAAGTTGGGCATTTTTACTTTCTTACAAATAGATATAAAGATTCTTGCATTTGTTCATTCATTCGTTGGTTCATCAGTAGCTGCTTTATCCTGCTCAGAGCCGCATGACTTTACATTCCTTTTGTTTTTTAACATGTTAGGGTGCCATTTCTGTACAATTTCTATCAGGATGTGAAGTTCAAAAGGAATGTAATGATCCTGTAATTGGCACTGGAGGAATTTGGACTACTTCCTGTCAGCCAAGGACAGGACTCTGAGGCTCCTTTGGGCACCGGATTGGGACGGCGAAGATTGGAAAAACATCTCACGGTACTGTGTTTTTCCAATCTGCCCAGTTTCAGTGCTCACTGTAGCCTCAGGTTCCTGTTCTTAGCTGACAGGAAGTGGAACCTGATCTGATCATCTGCTCTTGTAACCTGTTAGCGTCAAGGTTTGACATTTTGAAATGCTTTTCTGCTCATCATGTTTGTACAGAGTGGCTATTGGAGTTACCATAGCTCAGCACCAGTGCACCTCACACCATTCTGTCCAACTCCAGATACTGTTGTGTGTCCACCTTTTTTTTTTTTTTTAAATGCATTGCCTTCCTGCTTCCTGCCACATCCATCCATCCATCCATCCATCCATCCATTTTTTATCGCTGATCCGGGTTGTGGGGGTAGCAGCCTAAGCAGAGCAGCCCAAACTTCCCTCTCCCCGGCCACCTCCACCAGCTCTTCCGTGGGAATATCGAGGCGTTCCCAGGCCAGCCAAGAGATGTAATCTCTCCAGCATGTCCTGGCTCTGCCCCGGGGTCTCCTCCCAGTGGGGCATGCCCAGAAAACCTCTTTTGGGAGGTGTCTAGGGGGCATCCTAACAAGGTGCCCGAACCACCTCAACTGACTCCTTTCGATGTGGAGGAGCAGCAGTTCTACTCCGAGTCTCTCCGAATGGCCGAGCTTCTCACCCTGTCTCTAAGGGAGAGCCCAGCCATCCTGCAGAGAAAACTCATTTCTACTGCTTGTATCCGTGATCTTTCAGTCACTACCCATAGCTCGTGACCATAGGTGAGAGTGGGAACATAGATGGACCAGTAACTTGAGAGCTTTGCCTTTTGGCTCAGCTCTCTCTTTACCACCACAGACCGGTTTAGTGTCCCTGTCACTGCTGACGCTGCCCCGATCCGTCTGTCCAACTCCCGCTCCCCCTTAGGCCAAATAAAAAAAAATAGTGTGTTTCCGGTAACCCGACCGACTGAGAACTTCGGCGGCGAAATTGCCGACCGTAAAGTTTTTATTACAAATTTCCCTCGATATTTTAGTGTAAGCGGCGTTAGTTTGTCATAATTTTTTGTTTCAACGCATTCAAGTTGTGAAAGAAACGATAAAAAGTAAAATGTTTCGCCACTTCTATCAGCCCTCCTGCATAAACATGGAAGCGCACTTGTATACTGAAGGAGGAAGGCAAAACTGAGCCGAGGCGCCATTTTGAATCCTCATTCAAGGCTGTAATGCAAATTGCTTCCTCTTCAATATACAAGTGCACTTCCATGGCAGGGAAAAACACTACGTTTTGCCGCCTATGTAGTTCCCTATTTATACAAATAGGAGTCATTCAGGATTCAGCCATGTTTTTGCTCGACCCAAGTTCTACAGTAGGCTAGGCCGTCTGCTTTTAATGGAAGTAGCCTAGGACGTTATTTTCACGTTATTTCTTGATAAGGTGTTTTCATGTTATTACATAAAAATATCATGAAATAATGTGATAATTTCGTATCATGAAATTACGTGATATGTTATTACATGATAAATATATTGTAAAAACGTGATAACTTTGTTAACAATATCTTTTCACGTAATTACTTGATTCTAAGCCAATTTTTTTGTGTGGCAGCAATACGCTTCCGTAGATCATAACTCGAACTCTCGCGATTTTTTTTTTTTTTTATTCGTTTAAAGATTTAAAACACTTTTATTATGATGTGTGGTATAAAGGATTCTGTGCCAAAATACTATTTTGTAAGATGTTTACTTGTGTTAATTTTTTCGAACAAAATAAAAAAAATTAAGAAAAAAAAAAAACCTTTTTCCTACCTACCGACCTTATTTTAGTATTTCATGTTACCTGAAACACACTATCTTTTTTTTTTTTTGGCCTTACCCTCACTCGTGGACAAAACCCCGAGATACTTAAACTCCTCCACTTGAGGGAGCAACTCCCCCCTGATCCGGAGTAGGCACTCCGCCTGTTTCTGGCTGAGCGCCGTGGCCACGGACTTGGAGATGCTGATTCTCTCTTTTTTTTTTTTAAACTTTAATTTTTATTGGATTTTTTTCATTCAAATACAATAATACACAAAAAACAAATAACAAAGAAAAAAACCCTCCATTAACAGCTTATAGGTCCTCTCATTCAGTCACAATGCAACAATTCTGTCTTGTTCAGTTGTCATGACTATAATTTCTAGTGGTATCATCCTTACCCCTTCTGTAATTTTCTCCCATTTCCTTTCAAGCTGTTCCTCCCTCATTCTCAATGTATGTGTGAGCCTCTCCATATCATAAATCTCCTCCACAATGCTCAGCCACTGATCTCTAGTTGGGGGGGGGGTCTACCTTATAGACCCTTTTCACTCACGTGACCTTCGTAAACGCAACCGCCATTTTGGACATGAAGAAATAACGGTTTATGGCACAGACCCTTTCGGTTCTCGCTCATCTAGCTGCTACAATGACTGTTTAGACTGCAACAATAATACCTAACACACGTTTAAATATCCGTCGTAAAGACGTGAAACTCGTCGAGTGACGAGTGTGTTCATTGATCAGCTAACACAATCTAAAAGTAGACATACCATCACACTGCCCTGGCGCTGTGTACAGTTTACCTTCTATGGTTTGTGCACTCACTATTTGCCATTACTTTCTCC
Organism: Neoarius graeffei; assembly: GCF_027579695.1. Taxonomy (NCBI): domain Eukaryota; kingdom Metazoa; phylum Chordata; class Actinopteri; order Siluriformes; family Ariidae; genus Neoarius; species Neoarius graeffei. The sequence goes on along the minus strand of NC_083582.1, from coordinate 80,857,488 downwards.
AACCCAGTGTTCGAACTATGCCGATATTTTCGGGGGGGTCCCTTTTTTTCCCTTGGGGGGGGGTGCTTGCGCTTGCCTCAGAGCGCGGATCTCCAAACACATGAGAAGCCTATCTTACGCACACATCACGCGGACTCCACACCTCCACACGCATCGCGTCTGAAGTCATAACTCATCAGGGGAAATCGTGTCCGCACTGGCATGTTCAAAAAACAACCTCGCGTCAACAATGATACCACACGCAAGAAAAAAAAACAGTCAGGCTACTCAACACATCTGATCCACAGCAGCACCAAAGCATCACTGGAAATCATGTCAACAACCAATCTTCCATTTCAACACGCGTCAACAAACAAATGGCACCACAAACATGAACGAATCGGTCAGGCTACCGATTCCAAACCCACAGCAGACGAATAATTAAATGCATCTTACCTTAAAGTAGAATCGACCACAAAGGAAGTGTGTTGGCACTGTTGGCACACTTCCTTTCTACTAGTTTGTGTCCCCAACCTGGCAGCAGCAGTCGTTGTCATATCGGTTTATTTTATCTTTGATGTAAACACAACACTTCGGATATGCAAATGCTTCCCATTACACACGATTGCTATCTCAATAAACATCATTTTGCCAATATTTTAGAGACCATCCATCTTCTCCGTCGGTCAGCATCTGTCGGGATCCGATAAAATGATAAATCTTGCCTTGTGTGTTGATGGTTACTACATCCAGGTGCACAACAATATAATGGCATGATGGAAGTCTTGCTGAAAGTAAAAACTTTCTTTGATGGCTATATTCCTTTCGATGCTTCGCCGTCATTCCTCGTTGTTGGCTGTGGTAAACTACTGGTAGTTCATGTCCAAAATGGCAGCCGTGTTTGTCGTGACGTCACATGGGAAGGGTCCATACCAGGCCCTTGTAATTGCCTTCCTGCTAGCCACTAATAATACTTTCACCAGGTATTTATCTTCTCCTTGTACCTCCTCTTGTGGGCTGTTCCCCAGATATAATACCAAACAAGTCTTAGGTATCTCATATCCCAGAATCTCCCTCAGCACACTCCAGACTCCCTCCCAGTATCCCTCCATCTTTTGACATTTCCAAAACACATGTGTATGGTCTGCCTCCGCTTGACCACACAACCTCCAACATGATTTCTGATCTGGTGTGTATCTCCCCTTAATCTTTGGTGTTATGAAAAACCTTATAATGTTCTTCCACCCAAATTCTCGCCATACCCTAGGGCTAGTGGCTGAGTGTTGAACCTTGCACACTTTATACCAGTCATCTTCTGTTATTTCTATTCCAAGCTCTTTTTCCCATTTTTCTTTAATATAGACAGTTGAATTATTACCCCCACTGGCACCTATAGCTTGGTATAGACCCCTTTCACTGACATCACCCGAAACCGGAAGTAAACAGACCCTGCGCCATTTTGGAAGACCAACAAACTCATGATAAGGGGATAATAATGGCAGCGGTATGTGAACCCACGAGAATAAAGTGGAGTGGCAAACGACTTAAACAAACAAATCTGAGCTGTTTTATTTATGATTTATTGGCCCAACAGTAGACTTGAAAGAAACCTGTGTGAGACTTGGCAAAAAACTGTGGATATAATGGATAAGTCTGTGCATGATCTGCGGACACTTTGAGGTAAGCAAACCCAAGAAATTCAGATTTAAAACATGCTAAAGTGGCCCCAAGTTGATAACTGTATGAGGAGCAAGCCTCCCAGACTTCTACAATTTAATAATAATAATAATTTAGGATGGTTTGGGGCTCGCTGCTGCCGGGTTGGTTGTTGAGTAGCCTGACTGTTTTTTTTTCTTGCGTGTGGTATCATTGTTGACGCGAGGTTGTTTTTTGAACATGCCAATGCGGACACGATTTCCCCTGATGAGTTATGACTTCAGACGCGATGCGTGTGTGGAGGTGTGGAGTCCGCGTGATATGTGCGCAAGATAGGCTTCTCATGTGTTTGGAGATCTGCGCGACGAGACAAGCGCAAGCGCACACACCCCCCCCCAAGGGAAAAAAAGGGACCCCCTGAAAATATCGGCATAGTTCGAACACTGAGTGTAGGCACTGGGTGTAAACAACAAATAGTTTACAATGTCTGGGTAGCAAACAGATGGCAGAATTGGTGTCCGGTCCTCCTTATGTTTCCATTCTCTCTTGCCGCGAGTCTTATCATATGGGTCAAACCCATCAATCACAGCCAGTTTCTCCACATACCGTGCCCTTTCTGCAGCTGGTAATGTACTCACATAACCAGAATTATCAGCCATCGTGTCACTTTACTCTCGCTTGTACTTTGTTTTATATTGTGAGTGCATGTACTTGGTCTTCCAGTATGGCGCCTAACAAAATCTCGCGGCGCGGTGACGTCATGTGAAAGGGGTCTGTAGAGCTGAGATTACTCTACATTTTCTCCCTTCGTATGCATTTATCATTATTTTAATAATCATATTCTGTTCTTTGGGTTCTTCTACAGGCTTTCGTCTAAACGGGGGAACAGGGGCGCTGCGCCCTCTTACTCTCGGCGTGCGCCCCCTTACCGACCCCGTGAAAACATCCCAGCAACACTACGTGACAATGTGTCTGATCATCAAATACGTTATAATTGCTCCAAAAATATTCCAATCATAGTAGATTCACCACCAGACGGTGCAAAAACAATCCGAATTGGCGTTTTCCAGACTGAGGCGCCATGTTGTTTAGTTGTTTACTTGTCGCGGCTGCTCTCGCGAGATTTGACATGGGTTACATACAAGGTCAGCTGACTTGTAGAGCGAGATTTCTCGAGACTGAATGACCTTTCACCCACCGGCGCGCGAGCTTCTCACAGAAGTAGTTTGCGAGTTGTTTTTGTTGACACTTGGGCATTTAAAGATGTCATCCCGCGGCACGAAGTGGAAGAAAGCCAAAGACTGTCCGGGGCAGAAGAAGATTACTTCTTTCTTTTTCAATGTTGACAGACAATTTGTTACAATTTCCCTCTCAGATAGCCTCAGAATGTCCCATTGGAGCATTTTTCAAAGGCTTTGCACGGCGGGGGGGGACAACCGGCACCATCCCCCCCCGCTTCGCTCCCTCGCCATGGTGAGCGCCCTCATACTAAATTTTTCTAGAAAAAACCCTGTTCTAACTTTATTTCCTTTAAATAATAATCCCTCACCTGAAAATATCGAAAAAGTTCGTTTGCCTCCAAATAAAATTTCTCCCTTAAAGCCTGAAAACTCTGCACATCCCCCCTCTCAACTAGTGTACATATTGCTGTAATACCCCTATGTGCCCATCTCTCAAAGCCCCAGTCACTAATTCCTGGTTTGAATCTCTTGTCATGGATTATCCACCTCAGAATCTTTGCGTCAGTCTGTAGTCCATACTTTCTCACTACCAAGTACCAAATCCCCAATGTGAATTTAGTAATTGGGTCCAACAATCCCTCTTCCCTCTTAAACAATTCCCTATCAGTTATTAATATTTGTACTGGGCTAGCCTCTACCTTCATTTCTATATCCTTCCATCTAGCTACATATTCTCTATTACACCAACAAGTTACTGCCCTAAGCTGTGCAGCATAGAAGTAGTCCTGCAGATTCGGTACTGCCATGCCCCCTTTGTCCTTGGGGAGCTACATGGTGCTATATCGAATCCTTGGCCTCCTACCCCCCAAATGAACCTGGATATCCATCTATCCCACTCCATAAAGTGTTTCTGTGGTATCATTACTGGCAGAGTTTGAAACAGGTACAGTAGCCTCGGTAATACAGTCATCTTAATTATTTCTATCCTTGAACTAAGATCCAGTTGCAGTATTGGCCATCTTCCTATATCCCGTCTGAGTTCCTGGTTAATCTGAATGTAATTTGCAGCGTATAACCTCCCCACTCCCTTTGTGATGTTCACTCCCAGGTATCTAATTGTTTCGGAATTCCACTTAATTTTGTATTTCTCTTCTAACTCTGGTGTAGGGGCATAGTTTATAGCCAGGATTTGTGTTTTGGTAACATTAAGTTTGTATCCTGAGTAATATCCATATTCCTCCAGTAGGTTCATCAGTGCAGGGAAGGACTCACTGGGTCGCTCCAAGTAGGCTACCACATCATCTGCAAACAGCCCTGTCTTATGTTCTCTACCATTCACCTCCACCCCTTTGATGCCCTGGTTCTGCCTAATCGCCTGTGCCAATGGCTCTATAAATATTGCAGAGAGAGTTGGAGAGAGACTACACCCCTGTCTAGTAGACCTTCCCAGACAAAAGGGGTCCGTGAGACTACCATTCACCTTAATCCTAGCAGTCGGTTCTTGATATAACGCCTTAATACACTGGACAGATTCCTCATTGAAACCAAATCTTTCTAACACCTTATATAAGTAAGTCCAGTTGACACTGTCAAAAGCTTTCTCTGCGTCTACACTAACTAAAATTGCACTATTCTTCGTTTGTTGAGTCTCTTCTACAATGTGTATCATCCTCCTAATATTGTCCTGTGTCTGTCTTCCTGTAATAAAGCCGGTCTGGTCTTCGTCTATAATGTCAGTCATGAATGTCTCAAATCTTTTGGAGATTATTGAGGTGTACATCTTGTAATCCACATTTAGTACTGATATTGGTCTATAGCTGCTACAATGCTCTTTATTCTTGCCCTCTTTGGGTATGGTTGTGATAATGGCCTCCCTCTATGAAGGAGGGATTTTCCCTTCTTTAATTGTGCGTCTAAATGAGGCCAGCAGTAGCGGGGTCAACTCTTCTCTAAAGGTTTTATAGAATTCTGAGGGGAATCCGTCACTGCCAGGAGATTTATTGTTCTTCATCTTAGAGATCGCTCTTTCCATTTCCTCCTCTGTGATATCTGCAGTCAATAATGTATTCTGCTCTTCCCCTATTGATGGTAGATCCAACCTGTCCAGGAAGTTTCTCATATCGTGTTCGTCTGCCATTGCTGGTTGTGTGTATAAGTTTTGATAATATTTCCTGAATACTCTCTCTATTTCGTCTGGTTCAGTAAGCAAGTCATTAGTCTGGGGGTCTCTAATTTTGTATATGGTGTTCAATGCTTGTTGTTTTCTTATACGTCTAGCCAGTAATCTGTGTGCTTTGGGACCGCCCTCATAATAGGTTTGTTTGACAAATCTAGCCTTCTTTTCCACCTCTGACAGTAATATATTATCAATTTTATTCTTTGTTTCTTTCACTTGTCTAAGTACCTCTGGGTTGCTTGTGGCATTATGTTTTCTCTCCAAATCCTTTAAGTGACCAATTTGTGTCTGGTAGTTCACTAGTCTGGATTTCTTGCGAAGCGTTGTCTGTGCCATCAAATTCCCCCTAATGACGGTGCATCCCAAAGAATGATTGGATCTACTTCCCCATTATCGTTTTCCACTATATACCTATTTATATCCATTTTCATCCTTTCCACCAGGTCTTTGTCATTCAGTACCCCCACATTCATCCTCCACACTGTAGTCCTCCTTCTCTTGTTTAAGTTTATTGTCAGGTAGACTGCGCTATGGTCTGATGAATATGCTACCCCTATCCTACAGTCCTCTACCCTATGCACATCTCCCTTTGTCATGAAGAAATAATACATTTGGTGTGGGTGTGAATAGTGTGTGTAGTCTCTCTCCAAGGGATGTAGGTCTCTCCAAACAACTACGATTCCCAAATCAACCAGCTGCGTACTCGTATATCTACTAAGCCATGTCCTATTCTTCTTTGTACTAGTCGTATCTAAATTGTAATTCATCACCATATTGAAGTCCCCTCCACATATTAAGATCCCCTCCAATTCTACATTAACGATGTCAAATAATGATTCAAAGAAGGTTTTCTTGCTATCTGGAGGTGCATACAGTATACACTGATCAGTGTCACTCTCTGTCCCTCTAATTTACCCTTTACCATTATGTACCTTCCCTCCCTATCACACATTTCTTTTTCAGGTTCAAATTTGGTTGAATTTGTTATTAATATGGCTACCCCTCTCCTATTACTTTGTTTGGGGTAAGTGCTATAAAATGTGTTGTTATACCCAAATCTCTTTAGTTTCTCATGTTCCTCTGTAGACAAATGTGTCTCCTGCAGAAACACCACCTGCATTTTTTCTTTTCTGAATTTGGCCATAAACTTTGCCCTCTTAATTGGACTACTCAGCCCATTCACATTCAGTGATGCCACTTTAACACCTTCATGCTGCATTATACATCAGTTCCCCAGTGCACTTTCATTACCCATAAGCTAAACATGGACCCAAAAAAACCATCAACAACAGGAAACAAAAAAGTGATCTCCCATGGTAAACTGGGCTTCTTTATCTCTCCCCATTTCCCCTGTTGGTGAGGAGAGGGGAAATCCTCTCGTAAGAGGGCCCCTCCAAACTCTCCAAACTGAAGTCCTCCGTCCACGCTAAAAATGTCCAACATATTCCAACCATCACTCCCAGCCTTGTCCTTATGGTTCTTTTAAGGCCAACAAAACGTTAGGCACAGGGATATCTCTTTACCCACACTGTCCAAACCTCCCCACTTAATGAAGAATGAAATAAAATAGAACAGCGTACCCCATTCAGTAAACCAAGTAGGCTAACCCATAAAAAAAAGAAAAAAGGGAAAGAAAAAACAAAAAAAACCCCACAAAAAAACCAAAATATATACGTTTAGAGTTTATTTTATTTTTAAAAGGGACAGTGTACAAATTAAACATTATCCTTGTGGTAAGGACAGACGTCTGTACCAGGTTATAGCAGTACGTGCTAATTTCCGCCTGTCGTCCCTTGGCAGGTGGATGTAATAAAAAGATAAATAAATAAAATGTACAGGAAATGTCATCAAATCTGTCATTAGAGCAATTTGTAGTGATTTAGACCAGTAAAATAGAAGTGGATAGCCTCATAAAGCAAACATAGCAGCGTCATTTTTCACAATCGCACACACACACACTCACAAACACACACCAGAAGTTACACACATCCACACACACTCACACACACACACACACACACACACACACACACACACACACACACACCAGAAGTTACACACATCCACACACATCCACACACACACACTCACAAACACACACCATAAGTTACACACATCCACACACACACACTCACAAACACACACCATAAGTTACACACACACACACACACACACACACACACACACACACACCAGAAGTTACACACATCCACACACACGCACACCAGAAGTTACACACATACACACACACACACACACACCAGAAGTTACACACATCCACCCACACACACACACACACACACACACACACTCACAAACACACACCAGAAGTTACACACACACACACACACACACACACACACACACACACACACACACACCAGAAGTTACACACACACACACACACACACACACACACACACACACACACACACCAGAAGTTACACACATACACTCACAAACACACACCATAAGTTACACACATCCACACACACACACTCACAAACACACACCATAAGTTACACACACACACACACACACACACACACACACACACACACACACACACACACACCAGAAGTTACACACATCCACACACACACACTCACAAACACACACCATAAGTTACACACACACACACACACACACACACACACACACACACACACACACACACACCAGAAGTTACACACATCCACACACACACACACACACACCAGAAGTTACACACATCCACACACATCCACACACACACACACACACACACACAAACACACACCAGAAGTTACACACATCCACCCACACACACACACATACACACACACACCAGAAGTTACACACATCCACACACACACACACACACACACACACACACACACACACACCAGAAGTTACACACATCCACACACATCCACACACACACACACACACACACACACACACACACACACACACACACACACCAGAAGTTACACACATCCACCCACACACACACACACACACACACCAGAAGTTACACACATCCACACACACGCACACACACACACGCACACACACACACTCACAAACACACACCATAAGTTACACACATACACACACACACACACACACACACACACACACACACTAAAAAGTGCAAGATCTGCCCCCCCCCCCCATGTGTGGGCTATGTCATTCGATTCGTCTCTCATAGCATGTGTAACAAATCAAGTCAAGTTTATTTGTTTCGCGCTTTTAACAATAAACATTGTCGCAAAGCAGCTTTACAGAATTTGAACGACTTAAAACATGAGCTAATTTTATCCCTAATCTATCCCCTGTAACAGTGTAACAGTGCTTAGCAGCTAGCATCTAGTGTTTCCCCTCATCCTTCGCCCAAATAAAATATGCCTAAAGGCTACTTGCGTAACTTTCAGAAATCAGCCAGGGACCAAATATTGTCTTTGGGAAAAATAATAAGAATCCAAATAGAAAATACAAAAGGTCGTGCCTGTTCCGTGATATAAGCCACAGAGAAAGTTTCTTCTCACCTCCTCTCATTTCTTCCAAGTGAACCGTTTCAGTTCCTTCCTTGCTCTCCCAGCGACGTCGGTCTCCTGGTCCCCAACTCTGCGCCGCTTGAAAGCGGACTCAAGCGGCTGCTCCAGCATCGGTTGTTCCTCTATCAGTCCATCTACCTTCATTCCCTTCTCGTCCATTGCTCGCGCAGCTTCTTGTGGACTGCCGTAGGTCTTGACGCCTCCTTGCCAGTGGACTCTCAGTGCCGTTAGCGGTGACTGGAACCTAATCCCTTCTCTCTTTAGAACTCTCTTCAGTCCCGCATAGCTACGGCACTTTGCAGCCACCTCCGCTGAGTAGTCGTGGTCGAGCGTCACTCTCCTTCCCCCAATCTCGATTTTTGTCTGCCAGGCCTTTTTGAGGATGTCCTCCTTGATTTGGTACTGCAGGAAGTTGACAATGATCGCACTGGGGTTCTTGTCTGGGGCGGGTCTCGGTGCCAATGCTCTGTGAACACCTTGTATGTGTAGACTAGTATCTTCCCCGAGTTTAAGCTCCTCGCGAATCAAGCGCTCTATAAACTCGGATGCTGAATCCTTCTCTGCGCCCTCTGGTACTCCCCAAACTCAAATATTGTTCCTTCTTGATCCCCCTTCTAAGTCAGTTACCTTCTCCTGTAACCGCCTTTGCTGCCTGAGGGAAGCGGCGAGAATCCCCTTCAGATCTGCATTCCACTCCTCGGTCTCCACCACGCGCTCTTGCGAGTTTTTTAAAGATTTTTTTTGGGCTTTTTCACTTTTTTTTTTATTGGATCGGACAGTGTAGAGACAGGAAATGAGTGGGAGAGAGAAACGGGGAGGGTTCGGGAAATGACCTCGGGTCGGAATCGAACCCGGGTCCCCGGATTTATGGTATGGCGCCTTATCCACCTGAGCCACGACGCCCCCCACGCGCTCTTGCATGTCCGCAATATCTCTGCCCTGGGCTTCCATTCTTCTGTCGATAGCCTCAAACCTGTTGCCCATCTCCTCCTTAAAAGTGGCTAGTTCTTGTCTCAACATGCGTCCTAGATTTTGAATACTCTCTCGAATGTCCTTCATTTCTTTTCGGTTTTCCTCACTATTGGTCCCAATCTGCTTGGACATATTGTCAAAGCCGGCCTTCATGCTAGCTAGCATGTCGTGGTTAGCGGCATCTGACCTATCGTCTCCCTTTCTATCTCCCATTTTTTCTCGCTCTCTTTGCTTCTCCGTTTCTTTTTTTTCTTTTTTGCCTTTTATTACTCATCCCCTCTGTTTGCGCGTTTGAATTTTGGCTTTTCAATGTTTTATCACTTCATCCACCGGGAGCTCCTGATTTAACGTCTATCCACTCATTTGCTAAACCGGAAGCCCCCCGGAGGAGGTGCTGATTCTCATCACTTTGGACTCTGCTGCAAACCGTCCCAGCACATGCTGTAAATCACAGATCGATGAAGACAACAGGACCACATCGTCCACAAAAAGCAGAGACGTGATCCCGCTGCCACCAAACCGGACACCCCTCGCCCCTTGGCTGCGCCTAGAAATTCTGTCCATAAAAGTTATGAACAGAACTGATGACAAAGAGGAGCCAGTTGGACTGTGGACTTTTTTTTTTTAATTTGCAAAACTACCATTGCAAGCATTTGACTACTAAAGAGAAATAACATAAAGCTCAGAAGTCTGTGTTTGGTGTGGTGAATGTGTTGAATTTTCTTTCCAGATGATGCAGGCAGCGCGATGTCCGACTGACGAGCTCTCGCTGACCAACTGTGTGGTCGCCAATGAGAAGGACTACAAGTCAGGACAGTGAGTGTTCCATCAGGACGTGTTTTAGCTGTTATAATGCAGTTATTCCTGTTCTTCTTCTGACTCGACGTGCTCGTTTCTAATATTCCAGACATGTGATGATCAGGACCACGCCCACGCACAAGTACGTGTTCACAGTGAGGACGCATCAGAGCGTTGTGCCTGGGACCCTCGCCTTCAGCTTACCCCAGGTACAACACACACACACACACACACACACACACACACACACACACACACACACACAACTATTTACCTTCACTTTTCACTGTTTTTACTCTCCATCACTGGATATTTGATGTGCAGTTTTTTATTTTGAACTTTTCTAGTGTTAATTTATTCCTGATTTAAAACAAAAAAAACCCAAATAACTAATTTAATGAAATGATCTAATTATTAATTTATTTCTATGCGTATCTTTCTTCCTTTGTTACAAACGATTAAATTAGTTTATTTTTATTAAACTTATCTTAATTGCTAAGTAATAATAATAAATCTGTATAATTGTTTTATAGAAAGTTATATTTACTTTTTAAAAGAACATTTTATTTTTAGAATTTACATTTTAATTTATTTTACTTTCTGCTGCTTCTCTTATCCTGTTACTATATTTGCTGCCTTTTAATAATATAAATTTTATAATTTTTTTCTCATAAGCTATAATTCCTTGCTTTACCCAGATTGATGTGTGTATATATAAAATATTTTAAGTATAATTTTAACCCAAGTTAATCTTAATGACTTATTAAGTCTGTTTACTACTTGTGTGCGATGGATAAAAGATAAATAATAAATGTAAAGTGTTGTGTTAATCCAAACCTGCACGTTATTTTATTGTATTTATTTATCTATTTCTGTGGATTCTTCTGGAAGTGAACTGTAAAGTCCAGTGTCTGCTGGTCATTAAAAGGTTTTAATTTCTCTCAATTTAAACGTAATATTTACAGTAAAAGTCTTTAATATGGGACGGTCTGAAATTAGAATTTGTTGGCTTTAGATTTTAGACTTTTTATGTTATGTTGAGCTTTTAATATGTATTTTTTAAAAATATATATCATTCTCATTGCCATAAAATTTGTGTTTTAAATGACATGCTAATTAACATAACTATGAACAGTATTCCACTGAACCTGAGCGTCCTGGCGGACTCCTCACCTGGAAGACTCCTTTATTAACACGATTCTCATCCATTTTTAAAAGCTTTATCTGGGCTTGTTGTGTTTCTGTCGGCTCCTCGGCATGTTTCTGATCTCTCACTGTCTTTTCTTTACCTGCTTCTTGTCCTGCGTCTGTAAACATGAGAGCAGCTCCAACTCTCAGGTACTGCAGCGTCACCACCTCACCCTGACCCTGTCTTACAGCCACGCCTTTACTCTCATCAACCCCAAACACACACAGCGCGTGCGTGCGTGCATTTTTTTAATCCATTAATGAAATAAACAGAAATAAAAATGATGGTTTGTAACGGAAACCACTTGTACTGTAGTCTCAGATTGAAGGAGCGCCCAGAAACACACAGACGTTTCCCAGGTCTGATCTGGAGCCTGTGATCGGAGCTTTTCTTCAAAATTCAGTTCGCAGTTCTGTGTAAGTGGTGTAGGCAGGAATGAGGATGTGCTGAATAAAGCCACAGCATGATTTATTAACACATGTAAGACCTCATAAGGGCTTTATAACATTGGATTCCTGAATTATAAATCAGTGTTTTAAATTACAAATAATGGGCCTCATTTATCAGCTTTTTCCTAAAGTTTTGTGTGAAAGTTTGTGTAAAACAGACCAAGCTAAACTTTTCTGACAGAGGTACACAGGTTTCTGAAAACACCGATTTTCTTTCTACTTGTGTGCGTGCGCGTTTAACATGTAACTGGGAAAGTATGTTCCTGATACAGCTCACTTGCATTACTGACGCCCACAAAACTCCATAAAAGGGCACGTGCACAGACAGCTGGGAGAGTGAAATGACCAATCAGGGTAAAGGCTGAAAAACAGTGTGGAATTATTTTGATTTTCTTCTACACCAATCAAAGACGATTAGAAGAAGAAACCTTTATTCGTCACATGCACACTTCAAGCACAGTGAAGTTCATCCTCTGCATTTAACCCATCTGAAGCAGTGAACACACACGCACACACACCAGCGCGCCCGGGGAGCAGTCAGGGGTTCGGTACCTCACTCAAGGGCACCTCAGCCCAAGGCCGCCCCACGCCAACCTAACTGCATGCCTTTGGACTGTGGGGGAAACCGGAGCACCCGGAGGAAACCCACGCGGACACGGGGAGAACATGCAAACTCCGCACAGAAAGGCCCTCGCCGGCCACGGGGCTCGAACCCAGAACCTTCTTGCTGTGAGGCGACAGCGCTAACCACTACACCACCGTGCCAGCATGCCCTACTAACATTAACATGCCAATCTAACATTAATAATTAAAAGTTGTTTATATGTTGCCATTTCTTTTATTATAATTGACAGGTTTTATTTGTCTTAATTTATGGGTTTGTGTTCGTTCATTTTCTTTACGTTTATATTCTTTAATTAATGCCAATGATATAAAAACAGTCCTCCCTCAGGATATGTTTTTGATCAAGACTCAAAAGCATTTCTGTAAATCATGCTGGATAAGGGCATCTGCTAAATGTAGTAATATAATAAAAATAAAACGTGATAATATATTCCAGATATAAAAGTGCAGTCATCTGTGCTAATTATGACTTTAGCTAGTCATCTTGTGTGCAGATTGACACACACTCAGGAACACGAGGAGGATACGAACTTTTTCTGAATATAACGGAGATTCATGAATAATTTCTTGTGTAAACTTTTGTACGAACAGTTTACGCAAGAATCCATTCATATCCAGATTTATACATGAGGCCCCGTGTTGGGTGTCTTTGAAAAAATATGGTTAAAATTGAACAACCCTAGCTGAAGCCCTGCCCCAGACCATCTCTGGTGTTTTCCATCGACACTAAAATGTCATTGCGAAGGCAGAAAAACTGCTTTTAATTAATTAATTTATTTTTTTTAAACGTTGTCTTTGCCGTACAGTGAATCAAACCTGAGGAGGAAGTTCCATCTCTGTGTTAGTTTTAGGTGGAGGATCTTTCATTTTTCTTCTGATGCTCCTGTTAAAGCTCGGGTTGAAATGAATTCTTGTTGTTTTTTTCCCCCCCCTCCAGAGGAAATGGGCGGGTCTCTCTCTCAATCAGGACGTGGAAGGTAAAAATCTTTCAGAACATTATTTACTGAGTTATGCTCTTGACTGGTTCTTGCTCATCATGTTGAGTTCTTGTTTAACGACTCTATAGATCTTACAAACTGTGGTGAAATAAAGTCCGTTTATTCAGTGAGAATGTATTAGGAGATTTATTTTAATCAAAGTTGAGATTTAATATTAAACTTGCTAAATACAACTTTGACTGATATGTCCACAACCGTACTCAGTTATTCAAATGGAGGATAATGAATGAGTGCGCACGATATGCCACAATACACTGTACACATGATGCATGTATGGGCTGTATATTATCTACAGTTGGTTTATTCTGATTATTTTAAAACAGTGGGATTAATATGGGAAAAGAAACGTTAAAGCTTCGCCCTCATTAGTGCAACTTCTGAGTGAATTGATGTTTTGTGGTGTTGCATGGAAGAAAATTAATTATTACCTCCCCCCGAGGTGGAAAAAAATGTAATGCCCTCCTTGCCCCAAGATGGCGGGAAAATCGAACACTCGCCCCGAGGTGGCAGGATAGACGAACGCCCCTCTCACCTAAAAACGTGGTTGATGTCTGAGTTTTGCACTGGGGCTACAATGCTAATACGCAGTGGTGCTTGAAAGTTTGTGAACCCTTTATAATTTTCTATATTTCTGCATAAATATGACCTAAAACATCATCAGATTTTCACACAAGTCCTAAAAGTAGATAAAGAGAACCCAGTTAAACAAATGAGACAAAAATATTATACTTGGTCATTTATTTATTGAGGAAAATGATCCAATATTACATATCTGTGAGTGGCAAAAGTATGTGATACTTTGCTTTCAGTATCTGGTGTGACCCCCTTGTGCAGCAATAACTGCAACTAAACGTTTGCGGTAACTGTTGATCAGTCCTGCACACCGGCTTGGAGGAATTTTAGCCCGTTCCTCCGTACAGAACAGCTTCAACTCTGGGATGTTGGTGGGTTTCCTCACATGAACTGCTCGCTTCAGGTCCTTCCACAACATTTCCACTGGATTAAGGTCAGGACTTTGACTTGGCCATTAGTGGGGCAGCATAGCTAACCTATTGTGCATTTTGTGATACAAGCACCAAATTTGGCACAAATGTACATTGACATATGGCGAACATTTTCAGATATTGAGCCACTCGGAATTCTCTCTTCATGTCCGCCATATTGGAATTCAAAATGGCCGCCATTTGAAATCTACATTTGCGCTTATCTGACCTAAACTTCACTTCCCTGTTGTTTCCATTCTGTGGACTGTTACATGAAGAATAGATATTTTTATATTCCAATTAAATTTAAGGTAATACTAGCACTATGTTTGCCATCCAGACTGGTCCTATTGCAAGAGGATAGTGATGACCACATCAGTGGATTTTATACTTTTCCTCATTAAATAATATTTGGTGCAGGTGATGACCTAATCAATACCTCATTAAGTAAAATGAGATGTGTTGGAATCCCAGCACAGACACTGGAATGAAATGGCTGCCGTACACAGAGATGCTGATTTAAGAAAAGATTTAAGTGGTCTCTTATTTCTTTTTTTTTTCCAGAGCTGTGTGTCATGTCTCTACACAAAATAGCCCATATTATTGAGAAATGGATTGATCAGTATAGTTTGCAAAATTATTTACAAATAAAAAAATTAATTTGTCAACTATTCACCCTCCATTGGTGTAAAACCCCTAAATTAGTTATGGTTAAATCAGCTGAAAGTTTCCAGAAACTATGAGGTGATTTCCATTCTAAAGACAGTGATTTGATTGTAGAAAGCTCCAGGGTTTATTAGAGAGCATACTTAAGCAAACAGCATCATGAAAACCAATAACCTATGAAAACACATGCAGGACAAGGTTCTGAAAAAGTGTCAATTAGGGTTTGGTTATTAAAAAAAATCCCAAACTTGGAGCACCCACAGAGCAATATTAAATCCATCATTTTAAAAAAAGGAAAGAATTTGGTACAATCATGAGGAAGTCATCCACCAAAAGTCAGTGACTGAGTAAGTAACCAAGAGGCAGAGGATGGAATAGATGCTCATTCTTGTTCATCAGCATTATCTAGTTGTTCCAGTTAAACTTTCAGGAACACACACCTTCTCCTGCTTGACAATGCAGTCACCTTCACCCTTCCATCCATCCATCCATCCATCCATTATCTGTAGCCACTTATCCTCTCCAACAGGGTCGCAGGCGAGCTGGAGCCTATCCCAGCTGACTACGGGTGAAAGGCGGGGTTCACCCTGGACAAGTCGCCAGGTCATCACAGGGCTGACACATAGACACAGACAACCATTCACACTCATATTCACACCTACGCTCAATTTAGAGTCACCAGTTAACCTAACCTGCATGTCTTTGGACTGTGGGGGAAACCGGAGCACCCGGAGGAAACCCACGCGGACACGGGGAGAACATGCAAACTCCACACAGAAAGGCCCTCGCCGGCCCCGGGGCTCGAACCCGGACCTTCTTGCTGTGAGGCGACGGTGCTAACCACTACACCACCGTGCTGCCCGTCACCTTCACCTACTTTAGGATAATTAGCCTATTGCTTAACTGTTGGAACTCCTTCGGGTTCCATATCAAACCTAGAACAACACAGAATCTAATCAATAACTCAAACTTGTCAAAACAATTTTTACTTCACAGACTTTGAGTAAAATGTTGTCTTGTCAAAAATACATGATGATGAATATTTGTCTCTCATGAATTAAGTGGAGTACTGTAATAAAGTATGTCATTTTGAAAAATGGATACCAACAAATATTCTCATGTACTATAAAAATATTTGACCCAGAGGTAATCGCACATGTAGAATTCAAGTGGTGGCCATTTTGAAATCCAATATGTTGGCTAATTTATAAAGATACACAATGCAGATTGTAACCATCGGATTCCTTTCCTCCCAAAACATACATTTGGACACCAGAATCGAGTCAATAGCAGCATTAGACCCAAAGATAATCGAAAATGTAGATTTCAAACAACGGCCATTTTGAAATCCAATATGGCGGCTCACTGGTACAAAATATGCAATGCAGATTGTTACCATTGGATTCCTTGCCCCCCATAACATACATTTAGACACCAGAATTGAGTCAATAGCAGCATTAGACCCAAAGATAATCGAAAATGTAGATTTCAAATGGCGGCCATTTTGAATTCCAATATGGCGGACATGAAGGGAGAATTCCGAGTGGCTCAATATCTGAAAATGTTCGCCATATATCAATGTACATTTGTGCCAAATTTGATGCTTGTATCACAAAATGCACAATCCTTTTGAATATTCGAGCTAAACCGCCCCACTACATTCCAAAACATTCACTTTATTCTTCTTTAACCATTCTTTGGTAGAACGACTTGTGTGCTTCGGGTCGTTGTCTTGCTGCATGACCCACCTTCTCTTGAGATTCAGTTCATGGACAGATGTCCTGACATTTTCCTTTAGAATTCACTGGTATAATTCAGAATTCATTGTTCCATCAATGATGGCAAGCCGTCCTGGCCCAGATGCAGCAAAACAGGCCCAAACCACGATACTACCACCACCACCATGTTTCACAGATGGGATAAGGTTCTGCTGGAATGCAGTGTTTTCCTTTCTCCAAACATAACGCTTCTCATTTAAACCAAAAAGTTCTACTTTGGTCTCATCTGTCCGCAAAACATTTTTCCAATAGCCTTCTGGCTTGTCCACGTGATCTTTAGCAAACTGCAGACGAGCAGCTATGTTCTTTTTGGAGAGCAATGGCTTTCTCCTTGCAACCCTGCCATGCACACCATTTGTTGTTCAGTGTTCTCCTGATGGTGGACTCATGAACATTAACATTAGCCAATGTGAGAGAGGCCTTCAGTTGCTTAGAAGTTACCCTGGGGTCCTTTGTGACCTCACTGACTATTACACACCTTGCTCTTGGAGTGATCTTTGTTGGTCGACCACTCCTGGGGAGGGTAACAATGATCTTGAATTTCCTCCATTTGTACACAATCTGTCTGACTGTGGATTGGTGGAGTCCAAACTCTTTAGAGATGGTTTTGTAACCTTTTCCAGCCTGATGAGCATCAACAACACTTTTTCTGAGGTCCTCAGAAATCTCCTTTGTTTGTGCCATGATACACTTCCACAAACGTGTTGTGAAGATCAGACTTTGATAGATCCCTGTTCTTTAAATAAAACAGGGTGCCCACTCACACCTGATTGTCATCCCATTGATTGAAAACACCTGACTCTAATTTCACCTTCACATTAACTGCTAATCCTAGAGGTTCACATACTTTTGCCACTCACAGATATGTAATATTGGGTCATTTTCCTCAATAAATAAATGACCAAGTATAATATTTTTGTCTCATTTGTTTAACTGGGTTCTCTTTATCTACTTTTAGGACTTGTGTGAAAATCTGATGATGTTTTAGCTCATATTTATGCAGAAATGTAGACAATTCTAAAGGGTTCACAAACTTTCAAGCACCACTGTACCTCACAAGGACTGATTGTGTATCTCATCCAAATCCTTTTCCATAAATTACTTCTCCTGAATGCCTTTTATCCAAAATAACCACCCTGATTACACAAAGTCCCACTGCATCCTAAAGCGCATCACTGAAGGTCTGGATGGGTTTTAAGGCTCATATTTACACACGATTTCACATTTAGTTGTTCGCTGCATTAATGTCATAGCTAAACAAAAGAAAAAATCAAACACTGGATTGCAAAGATGTCTGTCTGTTTATCTTTCCTCTTGCAGTCAGCATCTACAACTTTGACACATCCAGGCAGTACATTGGAACGATGACTCTGGAAATCGACTTCCTGCAGAAGAAGAACGCAGACAGTAACGCTTATGACTCGGACAAGATGGCCATCGAGTTCATCCAGAGTTTTAACTCTCAGGCGTTCTGCTTGGGCCAGCAGGTAAAGAGGAGCATCATACAACACTCCGTGCTGTTATTACCGGAAAACAATCAACGACAGGCGGGTGGTGTGATGAAGCGGAGTCCCTGTACACCACCCTGAAGTGGATTATTTTCCTATAAAAGCATGCTGTATTGTTGTTTTTCCTCTGATACAACAGCAGTTGGCCAACGATTCCAAGTTTTGATGAAGTAAAGAACGTATCGTCCTGATTTTGGTCCAGTTATCCTGCAGTTACATTTATTGTTCTGTTAAAGATCTTGTGATTTCTGCTTTTCCTCTCAGTTCGTGTTCAGCTTCTGTGAGAAGTATTTTTTGCTGGTAATAAAAGGAGTGGAGGCGATGGACCCCAGCATACTGAAGGGGGAGCAGAGCTCCAGCAAGAAAAACAAGGTACGTCTCTGAGCTCCATCTCGGAGCACCTCATCACCGTCAGCTCTGTTTTGGAGGATGTTCTGTTTTCAAAAGTTATTGTCTGAATTTTATTTATTTATTTTTTATATAACTCTGTTCCACATTTGCATTGTTGATCAGCTGACTTGTAAGATATTGAGGAAGTAATGCTTTTGGGAGAAAGACTGAAAAATCTTGGAATTATTTGGAGAAAATTATCCCTACACTATAAAGTAATTTTTATCAATAAAAAATTGCCATTAAAAATAAGACTGGTGAATCATGGAGAAATTACTAATGCATTTCTAGACTTGGATTATCATCACACTACAAAATGGCTAATTTATTAAAAAAAAAAGGATTTCCACCCAGTCCTAGAAAAGTCCTGGATTTCATGTTCTAGTCCTGGAAAAGAAAAAAAAAAACAACCAAAAAATAAAGTCTTGAAAAAGTACTGTAAAAATTTCTCTAATTGTTTGTAACCGCAAAAAGGCCCCAGTATCATTATGAAGTAAAGCATGCTTTGATCAAACAAACACACAATGCTCGATAGGATTTGTATCGTCCTGAAGAAGTCCTGGTAGATCTTATGTTTCATTCTTTACCTGGGAAATGACCATTAAAAAAAATTATTAAAAATCCATGGACAACTTGATTTCATTTTATAAGGGGGGGGGGGGCGGGATCCGAGAATTTTTATTAGACTAAAAAGTGGAATTAATTAATTAACAGTACCTTAAGGTGACTTCCCACAGACCTGGGAAAGGGGTGGGGCATTTATTTATTTATTAATGAAGATGAAGCTAGTTTTGGTTCAAAGGCTAAAATGAATGGAAATTTAATTTATAGGAAGTTTTTTGATTAAAAAATTATTAGTAGCAAGGAATATCTACATCAGACCCAGTCTCAATTTATCAGAATCCAAGCACAATTATTTTGTACTATTTTAATAATTCATAATTGTGCTGTGTATGTACTGCATGTATATAATGTATTTATCATTTGTAGCTACGCTTACGGCCACTTTATTAGGAACACCCCTACATCCACCTGCTGTTCTCTGCAGTTCTGTAATCAGCCGATCCCTCGACAGCAGCACGACGCATCAAATCCCACAGATACAAATCAGGAGCTTCAGTTAATGTTCACAATGTTCAAACATCAGAACGGGAAACATTGTGATCTCACAGTGTGACTTTCTCTCACTGTGGTCTGGGTGTTGGTTTGATCCAGATGGACTGGTTTGAGTATTTCAGAAGCTGCTGATCTCCTGGGGTTTTCACACACAACAGTCTCTAGAGTTTACACAGAATGGTGCAGAAAACAAAAAACACTGAGTGAGTGAGCGACAGTTCTGTGGGTGGAAACAAACGCCTTGTTGATAAGAGAGGGTCAGAGGGGAATGGACAGGAAGGATATAGTAACTCATATAATCACTCTTTACAACCATGGTGAGCAGAAAAACATCTCAGCATGCAACAGCAGAAGAACACATTGGGTTCCACTCCTGCAGCCAAGAACAGGGATCTTAGAACCAACAACACGTTCCTATTAAAGTGGCCGGTGAGGGTATAAGAATTGTATATGGTGTACAGGTAGATGAAGTGTGTGGTTTTTCCTCCTTCCTGTCTCTGCAGATCGAGGTTGGCTTGTTGCACGGTAACAGTCAAGTAATTTTTGAGAAGGCAGAGAGCTCCTCCATCAACCTGATTGGTCAGTGTTTACCCTACAGACATGAAACACACACACACACACACACCATTTGTCATTTCATGTCAAGATAACATTCCAAACTGAAACGTTGGCCTGATTGGAATGCCATCTGGCCGAATCTCTGAGAGCATCCCGTTCTATCCAGCCTCCGTTCCAAGAAAGTCAAGTGTTTTGTGTAAAACTTACAGAATGCAGTGATTTGCAAATCCTTTTCGACACGTATTCAGTTGAATACAGTACAAAGACAAGATATTTAATACAGAGGTGCCAGTCATTTCGCCGTAGTCATTACGATTTTCAAAGTAGATTCTGCAATTACGATTTTGGCTCTAATTGTTCCGATATTGAGAGTTTCTTACATGGGTACATCATGGTTGACCGTTCCGCAGGTGGCGCTTCCGCATTTTTTTTTTTGTTCCCCCGAAGAGTAGTATAATTTACAATTATTGATCAAAAAACAAATCCACAATAACCATTGACGAGTAGAATTCAATCTTACATGTCTAGCGTGAGTCTGGACGCCATGCTGCTTGTTTATCAAGTCATGAGATTTCTTTTTCAGTTTTAATTTTTGAAGTATAATTATGTCGAGCAAAAAGGATAGTAAACCTAAAGCCGGTAGACCAACAAAAACAGTTAACCAAAAGTTCCGTAAGGAGTACACTGATAAATTTAATTTCATCATCCCTTCTAAGAAGTCAGTTCACCACACTTTCTGCTCGACATGTCGAGTAAACATATCTACGTATATCCCATGGCGGTATGTGTGACATACGACGGCATGTTAATACCGAAGGACACAAGGGTAACGCCGAAACTCTTGGGAGCAATAAGAGAATATCGGATATTTTTGTGAAGTCCGACAGTGACCTGGATGCCAAGGTGACAAAGGCAGAGGTTATGTTCACGAACTTCACTGTGGAACATGATCTGCCCATTGCTGTTGCAGACCACGCTGGACAACTTTTCAAGAACATGTTTTCTGATTCAGAGATCGCGAAAAAGGTCAGTTTATTATTCAATTTTTTGAATGATTAATTAGCAATTATTAGGATCAATTAGAAGTGTCCGGGGTGGGAGATCTCGTCAATTTGAACCATATTTTACACCCTCCAAATAGGCAAATACCCTGAATAATCATTTAAATAATTCAACAACTTACTATTTTATTACATGTCTTATTATTGTATATATGTACTATTTTATTATTATTAATATTGTTACTATAATTTTTGATACAGAAAAATAAAGATGATACTTCCTACTTTTTTCTAATACATAAAGTTATTAAGCAAGTAATGTAATCCGCACTCTCCGTTCGCGTTGGGTCATTATGATATGGGATCACTGAAGGCTGGCACCTCTGTTAATGTTCAGACTGATGAACTTTTTATTGTTTTTTTGTAAATATACACTCGTTCTGAATTTGATGCCTGCAACACATTCCAAAGAAAGTTGGGACAGGAGCAACAAAAAACTGGGAAAATTGTGGGATGATTTAAAAAAAATAAACCCACACACCTGTTTGGAACATTCTACAGGTTAACTGGTCATTAGAAAAGCTCTCAGTTGTTCAGAAGTAATAATGGGGCGAGGTTCAACACTTTGTAAAAAACGGTGTAAGAACAATATTTCTCAGCGTACAACTGCAAGGAATTTAGGGATTTCGCCATCGGCAATCCAGAAGATCAGCAAAGGATCCAGAGAATCCTGGGAAATCTCTGCAAACGGGGGACAAGGCTGAAACCCAGCACTGAACGCCCGTGACCTTGGATCCCTCAGGCAGCACCGCATTTAAAAACTGACATGATTGTATGAAGGACGTTACTACAGGGGCTCGGGAACACTTTGGAAACCGTTATCAGTAAACAGTTTATTGCTGCATCTACAAAATACAAAGGGAAAGCCAAATATCCCCAAGATCCAGAAACGCAGCTGGATTCTCTGGACCTGAGATGGACTGACGCAAAGTGAAGAAG
Organism: Neoarius graeffei; assembly: GCF_027579695.1. Classification (NCBI taxonomy): domain Eukaryota; kingdom Metazoa; phylum Chordata; class Actinopteri; order Siluriformes; family Ariidae; genus Neoarius; species Neoarius graeffei. The sequence continues at coordinate 80,834,928 of NC_083582.1, read as the reverse complement.
TGGACTGACGTGTCCACATTTCATCGACTGTATGCTGTCAACTACAGGGTTGCTTGAAAAATTCACTAGCTGGTAGCCTGGAGCGCGAGTGTAACAGCCGCGCTACCTGATGTATGACTCTCTTGTTCTTGTCGTCCTGCAGCTCTGAAACCTCCAGCCACGAGCCGCTGCTCCTGAGAACCCCACGCAAGCACTTCCGGTGTCCTTCCTGCGTTTTAGTTGTGTTATGAGTAAGACTTGCCTGTTCTGACTGACTCTAATGCTAGTGGCTTTTGCAATTATACAGTACCTTCCACAATTATTGGCACCCCTTGTAAAGATTAGGGGGGAAAAATCCACCTTTTGGTGAAGTCGCTTAATCTCACACTGACAAAATGAGAAAAATCCAACCTTTTATTAAAACAAATTGAATCAGAGAAAAACATCAAGAAATAATTATTTTCAACAAAAACACAGTGCCACTATTATTGGCCCCCCGGAAATGATACACAATGTACCTGAAGCGTGTTTCCATTTAAATTGTCCATGTGTGAGTTGATTGGAGTGTGTAGGAACTTTCCAGCTGTAATCCATGACTTCCTGATGAACTGGGGAACAAATATGAGGCGACACAGAGGCCAAATTCCCTCAACATCACCATGGGAACGATCAGAGACACACAAACCCAATGAGGGAGAAGTGTGTTGACCTTCATAAGTCAGGGAATGGGGATAAAAACATCTCACCTGAAAATGTCCATTTCTACTGTTAGGGCAAAAATAAAAAAGTGGACACCAACTGGAACTGTTCCACACTCACCTGGAAGAGGAGCCGAGTTTATTTTACCCCACGGACAGTGAGGAGGGTAAGAGAGGCAAAACATCCCCAAGAGTCACTGCTGGTGAATTACAAGAAAAAGTCAAATCTTGGGGTTTCCGAGTCTCCAAAACCCCCATCAGACTCCACCTCCATGCCAACAGATTATTTGGAAGGTTCCAGAAAAAAACTCTTTTCTGTCAGTTAACCCCAAACGTAAGCACCTGAAGTTTGTGAAACGCGACGACAACTTTGACTGGAACCGTGTTCTCTGGTCTGATGGAACAGAAATGGAGCTTTTTAGTGATAAACACTCGCGGTGGGTTTGGAGTAAAAAGAAGGACGGCTATAATGAAAAGAACCCGATCCCAACTGTAAAATATGGTGGAGGTTCTGTGATGTTATAAAGGACTTCTCTAATATCAGATAGACACTTAATTTCTACATGACCCTTCTCTTAAAAATGATTACGGTTCCTCTTAGTTTATAATTACTGATGATTAGAAGAACTCTTAATGGTAAGTTAAGGGGGCTTTTGGGGGGGGGGGGGGGGGAGTACAGCTCAAGATATTTGACCTACTGTTTAGAAATTTGTGTAATTGCTGGATGCTGCCACAAGATGGCAGTGCTATTACATGACTGTCAGCTGGGATAGGCTCCAGCTCGCCTGCGACCCTGTAGAACAGGATAAAGCGGCTACAGGTAATGAGATGAGAAACTTTCCCTCACTCTTTAGATAATAAAATAAATGTTTCATTTTGAATAGTGGGGAAATAATCCTGGTTTTATTCTTTCTCACTAGGTAAGGCGAAGTCTCGAGGCACACGACAGTCCATCATTAACCCTGACTGGAATTTTGAGCGGATGGGAATCGGAGGCCTGGACAAGGAATTCTCCGACATCTTCCGCCGTGCCTTCGCCTCTCGGGTTTTCCCTCCAGACATTGTGGAGCAGATGGGTGAGTCTGTTGGGTACCTGTGACCACGTCCTCGTGTGTGTGTGTGTGTGTGTGTGTGTGTGAGAGCAAACATCACTGTAATAAATAATCAGCTCTATGGTGGTGTGATGAAGCAGTTAGTCTTGATTATTTTTCTCTAACAGCACAGTCTGAAGTGTTTTTACTCCTCTTATACCGCTGCGATTTTCCAGCAATTACAATTTGAACTTCTTAAAACATGACAAGTTGTGCTTTTTATCCATTTATAGTTACATTGAAGGATGTGGAATGTCCACAAAACAGTAAACAGTTGTTCTCTCTCTCTCTCTCTCTCTCTCTCTCTCTCTCTCTCTCTGTGTCCAAAGCACCATAACTGCTACAAAGCATTGACACTGGAGACTCCTTCCATAAATTTTAAATAAATGATTCCTAACTAAATAAAACTTCACCATATCAGCAATTTTATATATTTCATTAAACAATACTAAATCTGTATTATTAGGTTTAGATTATATGGAGTGTCAGCTGTACAAGTCCCTGTGTTTGCTCTGCTGCTATAGAAACAATAATATATTTGTACTCGCACATTAATATAGACCTAGCACTGTTACAGCCGGAACTACTGTCCAAGCCATGCAGGTATACAATAATTCACACCTTCTGACCAATCAGAGTCGAGAATTGAAGTGCACTGTGGCGTGAGTACGTATTTGTTGTTCAGCTGTGTTTATTTTAACTTGGTGAGTGTATGGGTTGGTTGTATTTCTGTATTTATTAAAAATATCTCTCTACAGATCTCCGAGCTTAAAGGGCATCGTGCTGCTACACATTCTCGTGTGTGTGTGTGTGTGTGTGTGTGTCGACCTTTGTGGGTGGTGATGGTGTGGGAGTCGGCCCCCTCGCTCCTGCAGATGCCTGCTCTAATGAGATGGCCGGTCCTGATAGCGTAAAGGTGAGTGTGTAATTGGGGTGTGTGAGGGAGGCCAGGTGCTGAGAGCTGCTCGGGCGTGGCTGTCACAGAGAGTCTGGGACCTGCAGCAGAACGCTCCACTTTAACTCAAACTCCCATCACCCTAAAGGTCAGCGAATGGAGTGCAGTCGAGGGGAGAGATGAACCCCTGACGATCCCAGCAGCGCGGCGTCTGTCAGCGAGTGTAAATGGCCGTGCTGATTCACATCTCTGGACTGCGGCTTATCTGCAGCCTGCCTGCGCTGTGAAAATGGCAGCCAGCAGCTGCTCCAGGCCAAAACCCACACGCTGTCTGTAACCAGCGCGTTGGCCTCCGCTCAGACCCCGCCCTCAACTTGGGACTGTGAAAACACACACACTCATCTGGGAAAGAAATGCGCCTCAGTGGTTTTGTCTGCCAAAAAAACTCCTTTAAATGTGAGATTTTAGTTCTGATTTCATTCCATGCGAACGGAGCTCAGTGATCCAGTGATGTTGGAGATTGCAATAAATGATTTAACAAAACACTTCCTTCATGCAGTCTCTGGAGATGCAGTACTACTGTTCCTGTTTGGCTGGGAGTTGTGCTATATATTGTGAAAAAAGAGCAAATTCTCAAATCTGATTGGTTGGAAGGTTTTGGTTAATTTTCTATACTGACAGTGGCACAGCTGCAAATCGCAGTGCGCTGGTTCTAATCCTTCATCGCTTCTGCAGTAACGGCTCACGGTGGTGGATGTGAAGTTTTCTGTCAGGAGATGTTTAAGTGTCTGAGACCAAACAGCGAAGGAAGAGGACATGGGGCTTTTTGATTCAAAAAGCAGGGTTTTATTTAGTCAATGTTAAAGAAGTTTACAAAGACCAAAATGAATAATAACTAGGCCTATAAAAGAGGTGAACAGGATGTAACTTGAGACATAAACGTCTGACCTGACATTAACTGAACAAAACTGACCCGACACAGTTAAACAAAAGGGAGCATGTATAGGGGCTCGGCCAAACCAAATAACACAGAGGGTAAACAAAAATATACACTGACTGCAAACAGGTACAAAGCAAAACTAACAAGACCGAGACCGTGATTAGCCATGGTAATTGCGCTAGCTGTTACAAACTGGGACGTCTGGTCACCGTACCCTATAGATCCGGAACGGTGAGTTAGAGAGTGACACCTGGTGAGGAAAAGTTGCACCCTGCCACCCTGAACAAAATAAAATAAAAACTTGATTGAAAAAAATCCAGTTTTTCATGGATCATTCCAGTTCGGTGATCCGGATCAGCACCAAAAGTCATAGCAATGTAATTCAGCCCAGAGATATTCATGTGAAATTTGGTTGATGATTGGTTGAAAACGGAGGGAGAAATAGCGTCCTAAAAAATGTTAGAATAATAATAATAATAAAATAGAAAGATTCTGAGGGAGAGTGACTGTTTGCACTACCACTGCTGGCACTAATTAACTAAAGCCAAAACCCGCCTTGGGCACACGGTGAGGCGTGGTACGGCCAAATGAGCAGACTCCAAGATTCAGGTCTCCTCGACCCTTAGCCACGCCTTTTGCCCAACCAGGAAGGGGCCGCCCCAACACGCAAGATAACTCAAAGAAAACTCGAGCAAAGAAACACAGGATTAATAAACAAGCAAACTTGGCTTTCCCAACCCTACAGTGTTAAAATGTGTGCACTCTGTATAAAACACTGTCAGATTAAAGCAAATAAATCAAACGAACGGTGTTGTCAGTTATTTGAGTATGATCATATAGATGACTGTAAATGATAAACTGTGCAGCAAACCAATAAGGTGCAGAGGTAGAATGTGGGAGGAGCTTACCCTGTGTGGCTGCGGCCATCACGTTAATGTTTATGGAAGGAGTGTCCGGTGTCGGTGCTCTGTAAGAGTCAGAGATAAAGCTGTAAATGCAAGTTTTCCAACATCATCTTCAGGACTGAGGAGTTCACACTTTGGGGTTTCTTTGTAACATTACAAGCTGTGGGACTTTTTCCCCTCGTTATAATTAAAGGTTCTGACTGCAAAGTTGAATTCTGGGTAAAATGTTCTGTTTCTGTTGGAGTTTGGAGATGTTGCACTGCTGCACACACCCCGTGTATCCTGTGTGTAGATGTTTTGCTAAGATAAAAAGCGTCCCACATTTTACGATTCCGGAGATCGCCCAAGCAAGTGAGCAACAATATCACGTGACCACCGTGGGGCGTGTTTGAGCTTCTTTTAACCAAAACAAGTCAGCGTGGGCAAACATGGTGGACTCGGCTCTCCCTCCAGCTAAAAGCCAGTGGAAAAGGAAAGCTGCCGAGTGAGTGCAACTGTGAGATAGAGCGAGGTTAGATGACGTGTCATTTTTCTGGAACGATAACAAAATCATTCTAGCTAGCGCTTAGCTATCTTAGCCTTAGAGTGGATGGGCTCGACTCCACGGTAGCGAGTATGGAGTTACACACCGAATGTTTTGATCTTAAAGAGAAAGAAACGAGAACACCAAAGCAGGAACAGAGAAAAGATATAAATATTCGTCTTTTGTTTCACGGATATATTCGTGAACATCAACCACAAATTACATCCCTGCGACTCAGAACTCTCCGAGGTCGATGCAGAGTCACGATGTTTTCTGCGCGTCGCCATCTTGATGTGACACAGTTCTATAGCTGTGCTAATTAAAGTTCCTCCCTTGCGTTCAGCTGTTTCCTGTTTCTGTAGGGCCGTGCTGTTCACCTCAAGAGGGAGGAAAACGGTCCCAAAACAGAGAAAAGCGACCCTCAGCACATAAGTGATCGCATCTCGTTTGTCCGCATGATATTACTCTTGTGGGACAGAGAAAAATGCCATGCACAAAAAAAATTTTAAATTTCGGATGACTTTGCAGTCAACACCTTTCAGTTCGAGAGAGGCTGGTGAGGGAACGACTGTTTTATAGCTGTTATAATGGAAGTGAGACCGGAATGAACTGCAACAATAAATGTAACTAAAATCAACTTTAATGTGGCAAAAGTAACGTAATGATGATTTTCCTATAGCAGCATGCCCATAAATGTTTTTATCCTTTTTATTAAACTGATGTTCTTGAAATCTGTTGTGCATTATTGATCGGGGTATCCCCCAGGGTTCGGTACTCTGTCCACGTTTATTCCGTCTGGACAGTACATAATGCCATTCAGCTCTACCAAACCACATTAGAGCTGTGAAGTGACTGTTCAGCTGCGAATTGATTATTATAAACTGTTTAGTTTAGGAAAAGAGCTGAAAGAAATGAACAAAGCAACATCGAGTACTCGCTCTGTACAGTCGTAGATTTTAAAACTCTTTTTCCTAAAAGTAACAAAGACATGTTAACCTCTCTCTCTAGGTTGTAAGCATGTTAAAGGCATTCTGCTGTTTGGACCTCCTGGCTGTGGTAAGACGCTGATGGCACGTCAGATAGGAAAGATGCTGAACGCTCGAGAGCCCAAGGTGGTCAACGGCCCCGAGATCCTCAACAAATATGTGGGCGAGTCGGAGGCCAACATCAGGAAACTGTTCGCTGATGCAGAGGACGAGCAGAAGAGGGTGAGAGCACTGAAAAATAAGTGTACACTACACTCCTGTGTATCTTGTGTAATCATGGATGTTTCTGGAATAGTAACATTTCAATTCAAATGGTCCCAATTTGCATAAATTTTTCCTCATTTGTGCCAGACGTTCTCAGTTCAGCATCTTATGGCTCCGCCCCTTTAGCAATATAGACTCACACTGAAATTAAAAGTGTAATTAGATTCAAATTTACATTGTTGTTGTTATTTATACATGTTGCTATTATTAGTTATTTATACAATTCTTGCGGTTTGTTGATTGGTCAGGAGGTGTTACAAGGCAAAATAGTTTCCATAGTAACGGCTCCTTATAGCAGAAGATCTACATGAACGAATACAAAAAAGCCCGTGTGTAATTATGAACGTTTCTGTAAGGAGACTTTGTTTTGATTTGTGGAATGAGTCTCGAGTGTCGGTGCTTTGTAAAAGTCAGAGGTAAAACTGTAACTTGTAAAGTTGTGCTGTGTCTTCAAGACAGGAGAGTTTACACGAAAGACATCAAGCTGCGTTTGCTTTTTTTTTTTTAACTTTGAGAGCGGAAACAGAGAGCCTGAGCAACGTTACACAATATTAAGTGTAAATGGATAAAAAAAAAAGACATGTTCTTTCGTCATGAAAAACTTTGTTTGCTGTGGTATAAGACGCTTTGGGATGTGCTGTTAGAGGAAAATAATCAACCTCAGGGTTGTACAAGTAACTCCGCTTCATCACAATCACCCTGTTGTTGATTATTTTTCCTATAACAGGTTCATTCCTCACTCCCGGTCGGTCAGTCAGCTTCAGCGCGTCACGTTGAGCTCCTGGTCCCTTGGCAGTCAGATTATAACTCTGTAGACGTTCCCTGTGTTTTATATGCAGAGTGAGTGTGGGAGGTAAGGGCAGGGATGTCGGCGCAGACTGCCCGAGTGGGCGTGGCATGACGGACTCACTCTGCACCTCCTAATGAAAGCGCTGTCCTGTGTGAGGTCATGGCGAGCCCCTGACCTCCACGCACTCGCCACAAGGCCGCGTCTGTGTGAAACGTTAAACGCTCGGCACCGCCAGGTGAATCGTAGGCCCGTGTTTCTGTGCTCGCTCACACGCGTATACACGCTCACACGCAGGGTTAGTGGAGTTTCCTGTTGCACAGTTAGCAGTTTATCAGCTGCACCTGACTCATGGATGATGTGTGTATACTCTAGGTGTGTGTGTTGATTGTCTTTAACCTTCATCACGGTCAAATACGTTTGCTGACTGTGAAAAAACTTGCTTTATAAAGTTTATACATTAACTGTTGTTCCGTGTGACGCATTATTCAACTCCTCAGCCATCTTTTTAAATCTGACAGTGTATTTGTGTTCTTTTATTGAACCCTTAATTGTTACTAATGGACTATTAATAAGAAGAATTATTATTGGTGCTGTTAAAAGAAAACGCCATCCTAAAAACAAAAGAGCAAGAGCTTTGAAGGTGCCGAGGGCGTTGGAGCAAATGATGGACTCAATGCCCCAGAATGCATTGCAGCTCTACGATGCCGAGTTTTTTATGTCAGAAACACGACTCGGCTACATTACGTTTCATTCCAGGCATTTAGCAGACGCTGTTATCCAGAGCAATGTACAGCACACCCAGAGCAGCTGGGGGTTCGGTGCTCTGCTCAAGGGCTCGTCGGCCATTCCTGCTATGTGTGACCGGCCTCTCTCGCACCATTCAGTGCCACATTTTTTAATCAAATATGATGGAACCAGCTTTATCCTGAGAGAGGCCTTGGATTGTAGAGCTGCAATATGTGTCCAGGGAATCAAACCGGCAACCTTTTGGTCCCAAAGCTGCTTCTCTAACCATTAGGCCATGGCTTTTCCCCGTGGCTAGTTAGCAATCTGGGAGCTGGTGGTATTGTCAAGTCAACTTTATTGTCAAATATGCTCCACATGCTCGACATACAGCACAGATGAAATGTCAGTCCTCTCTGAGCCACGGTGCAAACTGGCAATGCAATAAATAAAAATAGAATAATTGAAAAAACAAACAAACAATATAAACAGTATAAACACTCTAGATAGGCACTAGACATAGACTAAACACTCATATACACACACACACACAAATTGGTTCAAATAAACAGTCAAGGGCACTTGCGGTATAGCAGGTAAACATGAAATAAGCAGAAAAAACAAACTAGCAGCTGTTAAGGTGAGGTGAAAGTCGAAGGTGAAAGTCGAAGCTTTGGAAGCTGATCTGTTTGAGCAGAGTGTACAGATGAGGAGGTGAGAGAGAGACCGATCAAAGGGCTAAAGCGCCGCTGCATCGTGATGTCTTTACATTGAGGTGAGGCAAAGGTGAGGTAGAAAGAGACTTTGTTTCTCTGCCAAGCAGGTTGTGTTTTCAGTGCAGTTTGTTCTGAATGAAAGCTATACTGCACAAAACCTACTGAACCAATTTCCATGAAGCTTGGTGGACAGGTGTAGCATGAGCCAAGGAAGAAATGTGTACAATTTTTGGACTGGATCAGAGTTTCGCTAATATTTTGAGATACGCCATTTGGCCTTGGCGGATGTCTGTGCTCTCAGAGTTCCCTTCTAGTTCTTTGTTATGCATCTACTTTAATATATTTTTTTAAAGCTGGGAGCGAATAGTGGACTTCACATCCTCATTTTCGATGAGATCGATGCCATTTGCAAGCAGCGAGGCAGCATGGCGGGCAGCACCGGCGTCCATGACACTGTCGTCAACCAGCTGCTGTCCAAAATCGACGGCGTGGAGCAGCTCAACAACATCCTGGTCATAGGTGAACACTTCCTGTCTGATTCTGCAAGATCAGATCTTGGGTTTTGATGACTTTTGTTTACTTTCTGAAATGTGTTTGTGTCTGTTTCAGGCATGACTAATCGGCCGGACCTGATCGATGAAGCTCTGCTGAGGCCCGGGAGACTGGAGGTCAAGATGGAGATTGGTACGATCCGAGGCATCTCTCAGGATGGGGCTGGTTCCATCATATTTGATTAAAGAAATGTGGTACTGAATGGTGTAAGAGAAGCCGGTCACACAAAGGCGTTTCCGGATCCGGTTAATGTCAGTCGGCGACATTTTTGTGCTCATTCAAAATTATTAGCACCTTCTTAAGGCTTCATTAAATTAAGGTCAAAGATGCTTGTTGAGGCTCTTCGACACACCTTCATGCAGAATTATTTTAAGGATCTGTCTGGTTTTAACCTTGTTTACGTGTCCAGACTTGTATCTGATCAAAGATGGCTGGATACTGAGAGTCATCGAGGGGTGCCAGTAATTTTATCATGTTTTGGAAAGAAAATGTTATTGATAGAGGAAATTTAATTATCTACACTAGAGTACAATATTTCGTAAAAATCATTGTTTATTTTATGCAGATATTTTTACCCCATCCCCTGATGGGTGCCAATAGTTTCAGAGTTGGCTGTGTACATAAAGAAATGCTAAAAGCTGTATTGCTATAGCGATGACGTAATGAAGGATATGACGGATCAGTAAGTTCTTTGTTATATGCGGCAATTTAGAAAAAAATAGCTGAAAAATAAATGTAAATGTTCAAGGTCACATCCAGATGTTTTCCTCCGTGTCTTGTTCAGGTCTGCCGGACGAGTCGGGACGTGTCCAGATCCTGAACATCCACACAGCCAAAATGAAGCAGTCGAAAATGCTGGCGCACGACGTGGACATCAAGGAGCTGGCCGTCGAGACCAAGAACTACAGCGGGGCGGAGTTAGAGGGACTCGTACGAGCGGCGCAGTCCACTGCCATGAACCGTCACATCAAGGTGTGAACCTCTTCGTCATCCCACTGAGCTTGACAGGAAGAGCTGTGGGACAGGGGTCATTTCCTCTTCCTGTCTTGGTTTAGATTGAGCCTTCTGGATTCTGATTGGTCAGGAGGTGTTGATGAATTTCCTAGAACGTCAGCTCTGATAGTGCAGCTGCAAATCACAGTTACAGTGACGCGCTTGTTATGATCTGGTGTCATTTCTCTAGTAACAGATTCCACGTTGTTGATACGGTGACCTTTTCTTAAAGGAGACATTTTATGTAATGTTTAGGGAAGGAGTCTCCAGTGTCAGAGGTAAAGCTGTAACTTTTCTGAAATCCTCAGGACTGAGGGGTTTAACGCTGGTTTGTGGTTTCTGGCTGATATGATGAGCTGCGATTGTTTGTTAGCTGATACGGCCACAGGCCAGTGAGCTGTTGCCGTCATGCGGCGTCCGTCCACAATTCACAAAAATCACTGCTGCTCCCGGAGTTTTCAGTGGGTTTTGATTCTGATTGTTGGAAGTTCAGTTTGTTCTCATGAAGAGCAACTTGTTAATTATAAACGCGTCTGGTTCCTCATGGCACGGCCGTGTGAGCTGCTGCATCACTGACACTCCGGTTTTGCTTATTTTTGGTTTTATTAATTTCAAGAGAGAAACGAGACGATAAGAATAACCTTAATTTAAATGGATAAAAAGTACGACATTCATTCGTCAATGAAAATTCTGATCTTATCTGGTAAATTGCTGTGGTCCTGTGTAAGAGGAGTAAAACACTACAAAATCTGCCATTATGGGAAAACAATCCCCTTCATTTTAATTCCACTTCATTACACCATCCTATCGTTGATTATTTTCCTGTGAAGGCACATCCTGAAGATTTTTATTCCTTACATAGAATAGAAAATGGAAATCTGAGCAACTTCCACGTCTCAGTTTGAAAATGTAACGTTACTCATTTTATCTTTAATTGTTTCTGTTTAAAAGCTGTTTACTGGGTAAAACGTCGTGGGCTTTACAGGGCACATGTTCCAGAGAAGTAGGGCAGATTTTCAGGCCAGTTGGAGTGAATCGGTTTTATTTTCCCAGATTATCCTGTGGGGTGTGTGTGTGTGTGTGTGTGTGTGTGTGTGTGAGCCATGTTATCCAGGTGTGTCCTCTGTGAAGTAAAATCCTAAGTGTTAACTCGACATTATTTATGACTCGGCGTCCTGTGGTGTCTCATACTTGCCAACTTTTCAAAATTCTCCTGGGGGAGAAAAGTGCGTGAACGACATTTTCAGCTGGCCGAGGGTCTGATGCCCGGTTGAAACAGTAAAAACGGTGGATCCCGATTAATTGCAAACCATTTGAATCTTATACAATTAAAGAGTTTTTGAATTGTTGATATTGTTCTCTCAGTTCCTGTAGGTGATGGGATTCCTGTATCAGGCCTGAGAGAGCTCGGAGTGAACAATCTGAAGTAATACTCTGGTCTTGAATTGTAATATAATAACAGTGAAAGGGAAGTCTGAAATCAGATTTTGAGCTGAAAAATCTCCTGCCTGAATATTGTATCCATACAGAGACCCACAGAAAATAACACAAGCGATGCTGTAGAAGAACGTTTATCATTTCTTAAAATAGTCACAGTGAATGAAAGGATTATTGGGTCGCATCAAATGTGTTTTCCTTCTGTAAGCTCATGTAAAAATACACAGAACTATAATATCATATATAAATTACATTTTAATAAGATTTAACCAAAATGGTAACAACTCAAATACTGCACTGTCTTAGTACGACTAAAATGCATCTCTCTCACTAAACCCTTTCCAGCAGAATGTTTAAAAAGCGCTAGAAATCCCATCAAAATCCGATCGGAATGCAGCAGAGGAATTCTCATTTGCAAACTCTGACTGAAAGTTTTCAAACAAAATGTAAAAATGTCTCTATAAATCCTACCGTACTATCACAATATACTCCACAAAGAAATTCACTCGAACGCAACGTTTCAGTCCGACCAAAACACACTCGCTAGTAATCTTTCACTGAAAACCTCAAAACTCCATCAAACTCCATCACTTTCCAGATAATTCACTCATAAACTTTCACTTAAAACTTTCAAACATAAATTCAAAATAGCACTAAGACACAACCGCACTGTTCAAATACACTCACCAAACACATTCTCCGTCCTGCAAAATGTCACTCAACGCTGTAGAAGTTGTACAGTTTGTTTCTGAAACGGTACAGAAGACGAGTTTAACTTCACACTCAAATGTCTCCATGGCCGCAGCCAGCTCTGAGGCCCCCGCGGTCCGGACTGCGGTCATTTTTAAGAGCTGAAAATACATTGGTATGCTAAATATTCAACTGGATAAAAAAATAAGGAATAACATTAAAACGTCTCTGTAAAAAGTGCATTGTTAATGACGTTAAACGTTGATTCTGTCTTGTGTGTGTGTTTGGTGCGCGCGGCTCTGAGACCAAGAACACAAAAGCGAATGAGCACGCGACTCGGCAGAGGAACGCAGTGCAGGAGACACGGGGTTTCCATGGTAACCATCAGCGCGCTTTCATCAAGCTGTTAAATTTACATTTTCAAAGCGGCGCAGTTTTGTCCTCATTGCTTGGGCCAGATCAAACCATTAAACAAGCTTAAATTATTCTTACTCTTGCCACATACATGATTTTTTGTTTTCAAAACTGACGATATTCAGTTCAAACACCATTAAAAGTAATTTCAGGAATAGATCTCTTGTGTGGCGTGTAATTCACCCCGCTCATTTACATATGGCGAACATTTTTCAGCGCGCGCTTTGCGCATCACGGACCTCGGTGATTTTAAAATGCTGCCTGCGGCCCTGCATGTCCATTATATTCTGATTTAAGGTATCTTTATCTTAAAATGTGTAACTCGCTGGTCGAACATTTGCTTATCCACGGAAATTCATTCTCCCAGGCAACCTGGGATTTGCATTCATGTTTTTGCCGTGTGGTATTGGGTTTAGTGGCCATGATGAATGGCTGCTTGTAAAAAATGTCGGGCAGCCTGGGTGAATCCTACATTATGGTAGTGACTGTTGTTCTGTTTGTTGATTGGTTAAAAATCAGTTGACGTCAGCAGTGTTTCTCATACGATTCTGATTGGACATAATCGGGAGTATTTTTAACTTGGCAGTAGGGATTTCCCAAAACCGGGAGATTATCCAGTTTTTAACAAATACGATCAGGAGATGGGAGACGGAGGCTAAAATCGGGAGCCTCCCGCCGAAATCGGGAGGGTTGGCAAGTATGGTGTGTTGGGGTGAGACTCTTAAACCCCTTAAAGCAGATACGCAGAGCCTTTATTTTAAAATAAATTTCTGAGTGGATAGTATCTCCATCCTTGACTCTTGTATGCTGCATAAACAGGAATAAAAAATATAGCAGCTAGAGATAATGAGATATTTGAGAGTTAAAATTGACCACAATGTTGTGATTGGTGCCGCCCCGCTGAGCCAGCCAGCCCTGAGCGCGTGACGTCACAGCGGGAACCGGTTTTAAGGCCGAGGCCTTTTACAGCTATAGACCAAAGTCATATCAATAATAACTTATGGTGAAAGTAAGAAATCCCGTTACCGACTCGCTCAACTAAGACTGATTTGACGTCACTGATTGTGGGTTGACTCTCATTAAAACAGGATGGGTGCTATAACTTATGCAACATACATGTACATGCATGCATTTTCACTGATAAAACGTAAAAGGCTCATTAAATAATCAGATGAACTGAAACAATCACATTCTGAAGCAAATTAAATAATCTTATACCGCTAACTTAAACACACAATACAAGTTACATGGATTAATCTAAATGCAGGGAAACAGTGTGGTGTTTTTTGTTTTTTTTTTAATCCAAATGAGAGTCGGAGCTTACCCGTCTGTGTTCTCGCTTCTTGAAGGCCGATCTTGTGGCCGATTTGTTTTGAAACAATCTGACTTTCAGTTGTTCGTTCAGTTCTCCGTTCATTCACTTCTTCCATGTAAAGGCGAGATATTGCTGCTGAGGCGAGCAAATCCAGCGGAGAAATCAGACGGCTGCTCCACTCATTCACTTTTCTCCATACTGACTACTCCGCCATTACTGCTCGGCTCAGGCAATTACTAAAACCCGGGACGCCACCGGTTTTAGCAACAACCGCGGGGAGGTCACTGCCCGAGCGATATGTCCCGTCCCGTTCCGTCCCGGGTTTTACCAACAACCCTCGGCTCACTCTGGGAGAACTGATGCAACTGAACTTACTTTCCTTTTCTTGTAGTTTTATTTTTCTTTAATTGTTGGTACTGCACCCTCTTTCAATCCGGGCTTATAGCCAACACTCCTCAACAGATCAGAGGTCTCGTACAAGCCTTCAGTAAAATGTGCAGAGCAGAGGAGAGACCGCTTCATAGGCGCCCAATGTGCCGTGAACTTCTCACAAAACGCGTCCAAATCTTTGCAGGTTGAACATTCTTGGGCCGTGAATGCAACGTAAATCCACCTTCTGTCGTGTTGCTGCACCGCCAGCAACACATCTACGTGGCATGGCGATAAATTAGCTCAAAATGGAGGATCGGAGTTGCAGTCAGCTCTGTGTTTTAGTATCGCGGAAATGGCGATGAGGCCGATAGACTTCCTGCTGTGACGTCACAGATGTCAAGGTCATTCACTCAGACCGCTACCTATATAAATCACTTTAATTGTAAAAATTACTATATTAGATTTATTGTTAAGGCTTAAAACTATTCCTGTGCCGTTCTTGAGGTCTCAAGGCGTTTATAAACGAAAGTGAGGCCATGGCTCTGCGGATCTGCTTTAATACTGACGGATAATATCCAGATAAGTCATGTTCAAGTGTTCACCTGGTCATATTTGTAGCTGTGTACTGTGTACAGATTTAATTTTAAAAGAAAAACAATGTCCCTGAATGCCAACATCTCACTCTCTCCCAGGTTCAAGTATCGCGCTCAGAGTACAAATCGTGGCGTCACCGACTTCAAACATGACTCACCGAGGCTGAGATCTCATGGATACATCGCTTCTAAATTGTTGTAAATGACCCTGAAGATGCAGAGTGTCAAGCGTTTGGGTGTAAAATTAGCCGATCGTTTTTATTCACTGAGAAAAGCAATCTTTTTGGACGGCAAGAATTGTGTTGCTATGGCAACGTGATTATTCACGTATTTGTGTCAGTACTGTGTATGCGTTATCTTGCTGAGTGAGATTTAAACTTCATAAAAGTGAAGTCTGTTGATTCACGGATTTTGTTCCCAATAAAAATCACATTACAGAAAATTTCTAATTAGATTTTTTTGAATTGGAAGCTTTTGTCACATTTACATTGCAGTGCAGTGAAATCCTTTCTCTGCATGCGCGTGCGCACACACACACACACACACACACACACACACAGAGAGCGCATAGTGGTGCCCGGCAATTTGATTTTTGTTCAGAATTAGAAGTCTTTATTTGATGGCTTTGTGTAATGAAGGTAAACAGGGTACGAGTGTGCCGTTAAGGTCACGGCCGGGTATCTGGTTTCGGCGTGAAGGGTTGCACCCAGGTAAGCCTGCTTCTCGCAGTATCATAACTCCTAAAATGGATAAATTGTTAAAGTTTTATTTTTAATTTACACATGCAGTGGGCACATCAGGGCACTTGCTGTGATCATCAGACTTTTTTTGTTGTTGTTGTTGTTTTTTTTTTTTTGGGGGGGGGGTTGACTTGAATGTTGTGTACAAAAGGACTGATTTTGTACCTGAGCTGAACCTTCGTGCTTCATGTTAGTCGCGTTTGTTCCTGAGGAATTCTACCAGGTCCCAGGGGTTATTGATTTCTGAGTGCAATATAAACGCGTGGTGTTTTATTCTGGATAAAGGATTCTGGGGGGAAAAAGCTGTAAAATCTCATAATAATGTATATTAGAAGCCATTATTTGTCTCTCACACACAACAGCACAGTGAAATTTTTATTATAATTATTATATATAATGGCATATTTTGTAGTGTTTTTCTTTTTTAGAGTCCCATCGTTTGAGTAAGATTTTATAAACTGTGTAATGTGGCTCAGACACGAGTTTTGAAAAATCTAAAATGGCCGCAGTGTGTTGCGTTTCCTTTCCAGGCTGGTTCTGTGTAGAGTCTGCACTGTCGGTCTGCTGTACTCCGACACGCAGCTCGTCACGCTGATGTGGACCGTACCGACTGTGATTGGTCTACTTCGTGACGTCGTATTTCCTCCTACACGTTCCCGACTGCTCCTTCTCTGTTATTTTTGAATTGAGTTGAAGAGACATGGACCAGATGGAGGAGAGGTGAACTGAGGAACTCCTCCACACCAGCCCCTCTTTTCTGCCCTGCAGTAATTTTAGCAGAAATGGTTCTTGTTGAGCGTTTGAGCGTTAATCTGTACTGTTGAAGTCCGTGACCAAACAGTGCAGGCTCTGCGTTCAACTCTAAATCAGCCTGAAGGTGTTTGTGCTTTCCCCAGAGCGCTCGTTATGTATTTATAGGACGCATTGCAGCCTCCGTGCTTGTTATGATGCGTAACCCGTTATTAATGACATGATTATTCAAATCTACACATTCAGACACCACTAATGAAGACCTTGTGAAGATGCTGAGGCTGATCTTACAGTTTCATGTATTCAGGTGTGGGGACTGTCTCTGGCACAAGTTCTACACACACATCATAGCAGAGAGAGTGAGACACACACACACACACACACACATCATAGGAGAGAGAGAGACACACATCATAGGAGAGAGAGAGAGACACGCACATCATAGGAGAGAGAGAGAGACACGCACATCATAGGAGAGAGAGAGAGACACGCACATCATAGGGGAGAGAGAGAGACACACACACACACATCATAGGAGAGAGAGAGACACACACATCATAGGAGAGAGAGAGAGACACGCACACACACACATCATAGGAGAGAGAGAGACACGCACATCATAGGAGAGAGAGAGAGACACGCACATCATAGGAGAGAGAGAGAGACACACACACACACATCATAGGAGAGAGAGAGACACACACATCATAGGAGAGAGAGAGAGACACGCACACACACACATCATAGGAGAGAGAGAGACACACATCATAGGAGAGAGAGACACGCACATCATAGGAGAGAGAGAGAGACACACACACACACATCATAGGAGAGAGAGAGACACACACATCATAGGAGAGAGAGAGACACGCACACACACACATCATAGGAGAGAGAGAGACACACACATCATAGGAGAGAGAGAGAGACACGCACATCATAGGAGAGAGAGAGAGACACACACACACACACATCATAGGAGAGAGAGAGACACACACATCATAGGAGAGAGAGAGAGACACACACACACACATCATAGGAGAGAGAGAGACACGCACATCATAGGAGAGAGAGAGAGACACACACACACACATCATAGGAGAGAGAGAGACACACATCATAGGAGAGAGAGAGACACACATCATAGGAGAGAGAGAGACACACATCATAGGAGAGAGAGAGACACACATCATAGGAGAGAGAGAGAGACACACATCATAGGAGAGAGAGAGACACACATCATAGGAGAGAGAGAGACACACATCATAGGAGAGAGAGAGAGACACACATCATAGGAGAGAGAGAGAGAGACACACACATCATAGGAGAGAGAGAGAGACACACACATCATAGGAGAGAGAGAGAGACACACACATCATAGGGGAGAGAGAGAGAGACACGCACATCATAGGGGAGAGAGAGAGAGACACGCACATCATAGGGGAGAGAGAGAGAGACACGCACATCATAGGAGAGAGAGAGAGACACACACATCATAAGAGAGAGAGAGACACACGCACACACACGAGCGACTTGGCCCATACACTCTTGCTTGATATTTGATGGTGTTGAAACATATTGACAGGAGCTTTTACAGGTGGGACAGCATGAACTCTCCCACACTGCCCTTTCTTTATCATTCCAGGGATGAGTAGTGTGTGTGTGTGTGTGTGTGTGTGTGTGTGCAGGCTAGTAATCGGGTGGAGGTGGACACTGAAAAGGCCCAGTCTCTGCAGGTCAACCGGCGTGACTTCTGGGCGTCGCTGAATAATGACATCAAACCCGTGAGTTGACTCTCGACTGCAGCGTTCAGTCACATCACAAAACCTTTCCCACGCGAGTGCTTTATCACAGATGGGTTTGAATAAATAGACTTCTATTTGTGCAGCTATATTCTGGAGTATGCTTCATTATACTTGATCATTTTAATATTCATTTACTAAAAAATGAAAAAGTTATCAATTAAATAAGAGGTCTGAAGGAGATCTGCTAAATTAATTAGAGCTAGTATTTAAAAAAAAATCCATTAAAAGAATAGGAATCTGTTCCTAATGCCTTGTGTGTGTTGATATATAAAGGTCTATTATTAATGATGTTATTAATCATTATTACATGGTATTAATGATTATTGTATCATCACTGAATCATATTCATTATGTTAAATAGATATATTTTGAATGACATTTAACATAATTTATATTGGTGCATATTATTCATCATGAGTTTTTCTATTAATCATATTAATAACATTTTAAATTAACATTTTATTAAATGGAATTTATCAATAATAATAATTGATATCGAGCTTTTCTTAAACTCCAGGTCGCTTTATGGAGTCGAGCTGCTGGCAAGTGGCAAATAAATAAATAATCAGCACATTTGTTTTTGTTTGTTAAATAATTAATGTTATGTCATTTTATAATAATCACATTATTCAACAAACAATTATTTGCCAAAGGTGAAGTGAATATCGGTGAGTAATAATGGGGATGAAGTTGAGATTTTTATTCATTGATATTCACAGAGTCTGAGGCGGATAATTGTTTTAGTATAAATACACGGGATTATTTTAAAAAATATTAATCATTTATTTCAAGCTTGAAAATCTTCATGTAAATGCAATAATGCGGCACAGACTCGCGTCGCTTCTCTACTCCGAGTCACAGAAAAGACTTTTTGTTTTGAGATTGATAAAATAAATCCCAACCCCACCTTCCCTTTGAATAGTTTTGGACCAAACTTCGGTGCATCTTTAGTGCTTTCAGGAGCAGCGTTTTCTTTCATCTGTAATTCTTCGTCACTTATGATGATGATGATGATGCGATTGGCCGCCATCTTGCCAAGTCGCTCAAGCTGATTATTGAGAAATAGTCTGAATCTCTCGACCAATCAGCACGCATGGTTTCCTATAATCACCTCCGTATTTGTACTATTAAAATATGTTTCTCTTTATTGCGATCTGCAGTTAGGATCAATTTTAATTGCTTTTGTCTGAATTTACCTTGTGATTAAATTTTACTTTTGAGTCACACGAGAAGAATCATATAAACCCTATTTCCCCCCGGTCCCCTTACACCAGCTGTTGTTAATCAGCTGTATTTGTCCAACATCAGCCTGTTTAGTTTTACACCAGAGCTCCAGGAGTAGATTTTTCTGTCTTCACGACAAACTAAAATTGAGGTTTAAATTAGAACTTTATCATCCAAATATGTTCAGTTTCTCGGTACAATTCTAGAAGCAAAACATGAGGAGCCTGATGTAGCTGCTTTTTTTTTTTTTTTTTTGTGCGCGCACGCGTGTGACTTTCTGTAGGCGTTCGGCACCAATCAGGAAGATTACTCCAGCTACATCCTGAATGGCATTGTGAAGTGGAGTAACGCCGTGTCTGAGATCTTGGGAGATGGAGAGCTGCTGGTGCAGCAGACCAAAAACAGTGAGCGCACACCATTAGTGACGGTGCTGCTAGAAGGTATGTCACGTCGTGTCACGCTAGAGACCACACGTACGTACACACGTGTTCACATGTATTGTATGCCTCATGCCTGAGTTCCGGCTCCTCCAGGTCCACCTCACAGTGGGAAGACCGCACTGGCAGCTAAAATCGCAGAGGACTCGCAGTTCCCCTTCATCAAAATCTGCTCTCCAGACAAGATGATTGGCCACTCGGAGATCGCCAAGTGCCAGGCCATCAAGAAGGTGATGATGATGAAGTGCTCACGTAATAAACACTCGGAAACATGTGATCATGAGTTCTCAGAGGCCTGCTCTTGTGTGTGTAGATATTCGATGACGCCTGTAAGTCTCAGCTGAGCTGCGTGGTGGTGGATGATATCGAGCGACTCCTGGGTGAGACCCTGCAACCAACACAGGAGCAAAATCTAAAAGAGCCTCAGGTTTCTCTGAAGGATACCGAGGTTCAAGTTAGGGTTCGATTTAGGTGTTGGACAGAATGAAGTCACTGTAATAACAATGTCAATGGAAAGTCCTCATAAATCAAGTTTGGTGTGTGTGTGTGTGTGTGTGTGTGTGTGTGTGTGTGTGTGTGTGTTTGTTCATTCTCAGACTTTGTTCCGATTGGACCTCGTTTCTCAAACTCGGTTCTGCAGGCCCTGCTGGTGCTGCTCAAGAAGTTGCCTCCTCGTGTGAGCACACACACACACACACACACACACACACACACACACACAGACCCATGCATTGCTGCTGTAGTACCAGTCCGCTGCAGACAGGGGGCAGCAGAGCTTCTCAGCATGTTTGTGTTGTTTTCCATTTGTGTTTATTGAGTCTAGTAGTTTTTGTTTGTTTGTTTTTCAACTGGAGAAATGCATGTTCAGTATATACACACTTGCATGCTAGTTTTATTAGCCAATTACTTACCAACTAACCATAAGTATTGGTCCCCTCTCTCCTGTCCGTCTGTGGAAAGAGTGCAGCACTGAGCCGATCTCATTCGTTCAGTGGTCAGCAGCTCTGAGTTCAGTGAGAAGGCGAGTCGACTCCGAATGGACTGAACTGCAGGCAGTGAACTGAACCTGCTGTGTGGTTTGGGTTGTGGCCAGCATTTATTTATTTAGAGATGTGAGCTGCTAAATCAAACGGAGCCAAAGAACAGCGCAGTAGAACTGCAGTGCTGCACGTTTTTTTAATATTCCCGTTGGATAACGGTGTGTAGTGTAACTGTTAGAAATGCCTCTTCCATTGACTTGGATTCAAATAGATGAGTGTTTGTGTGAATCCTGAGGAATGCGTGTCCCTGAGCCGTCTCTCAGCCTGTGTCGTGTGCAGAGATCTAAAACCTGTACATACAGCAAGAACTCCCTGGGGCCGACTGTGAAAAAATTCAGCAGACCTCTGACATTTCTTAGTTGTTGGAAAAAATCAAAATGAGTGTGAAAATGGCCAACTTGGCTCGTCCCACCTGCAGCCTGGGTTTGAACTAACGGTGATATTTGTCCACTGAAAGCCAGTAGACCGGATGACCCTCTGTGCACGTCATGCATAGGAGTGTGTTTTAAAATAAATACAACTACACTTGATGCAGTTTTTAATCATTTCGACTGCAGCTCAGCCAAAGTAGGTGCCCCACGAACTTGCAGTCAACTCTGTGACGGTGCTGATTTCAGCCCCAGCGTTGCCACGGTTACTCAGATACAAGGTTCACCTGCCTCATGTTATCTGGCAGGGCAACAGAACAGCGTCTCGGACACACGATCGTGTGTCCTGCTTTTGGTTTTTTTTTTTGCGTGGAGTTGAGTGTATAAAAAATGAAGCATACTTTTTTTTTATGTCAACTCTGTGACGGTGATTACATCTACGTGATCAACTGTGGTGAGTCGTCAGTACGATGAAACAAAGTGGCAGCCCACTCGCTTCACACACACGACCCTGGGTGATAATGGGTTGATTCCAATGGACATGGCAAGCCAAAAAGCCCCAAATTTGTCAACTCTGTGACGTCTAATTTAAGGTAGATTTCATGTTACCAGTGCTGCTAGATCCCGCAGTGCAGGCTACAATTCCACCAGTAATGTCCACTGATGAAACCAAATTCTCGACAACAAGCTGTTTGATTTGGACTTTAAAGTGCATATCACGGGTAAATTCAGGAGCGAGATCAGTGTAATTCTCCTATTTTATATTAAACTTTGGTCAAATATCTGTCACATTTTGCATTTTGTGCAATTTGTTTACCTTGCGCAATACCAGAAAAATCCAGTTGAAATCAAGCCATTTGAGGTGAATTGGTCCGCCTCTGAAAAAACTCAGCATTTGAATTTCCTGGCAAACATTGATTTTCGTGACGTCGCGTGCGGGACTCCTCCCTCTGAATCCTACGTCAGCGCTGGTTTGTTTATGAGAAAACGACCTGGTGGTTTTCTGCAAATTTCTTCAACGTTATCGCGTAATTATTAAAATGGTTAACAGCTGTATCATAGGAGGGTGTAGCAACACCAATCATGATGGGATTAGTACTCATCGTTTCCCAAAAGACCAGACAGTGAGAGAGAAATGGGAGCGCTTGGTCTACACAGACTGTGCACTGAAACCACGCAAAGCTCGCGCAGCCTGCTGGCGCTTCCGCAGGTAACGTCACGAATCTGGCTCCAGACTCCCTTGGGATTTTTCCAGACGCGTTTTATTTTTTTCTGCTGTAGACAGATGGCCCTGTGCAAAATTACCCTTCTGGATGAGTGTGTAAAGGGACATACTTTCATAAAAAAAACACAAAGTTGGTCCAGAATATGCACTTTTTAAAGGCAGGGGCACAAAAAGGAACAGGCTTAGCTTAGTTAGGGTTAGCTTAAATATTTTGACTACATTTAGTCCCAAATTAAGATTAAAAGTTACAAGTTCATATTTGTCATTTATACAAAGTACTTAAAGATGCAGAACCAACTTGTACGCAGAGCCATGGCCTCACTTTTGTTTATAAACGCCCTGAGACCTCAAGAATGGCACAGGAATAGTTTTAAGCGTTAACAATAAATCTAAGATCGTAATTTTTATGATTAAAGTGATTTATATAGGTAGCGGTCTGAGTGAATGACCTTGACATCTGTGACATCACAGCAGGAAGTCTATCGGCCTCATCGCCATTTCCGCTATACTAAAACACAGAGCTGACTGCAACTCCGATCCTCCATTTTGAGCTAATTTATCGCCATGCCACGTAGATGTGTTTTTGGCCGGTGCAGCAACACGACAGAAGGTGGATTTACGTTGCATTCATGGCCCAAGAATGTTCAAACTGCAAAGATTTGGACGCGTTTTGCGAGAAATTCATGGATTGGACGTCAACGAAGTGGTCTCTCCTCTGCTCTGCACATTTTACTGAAGACTCGTACGAGACCTCTGATCTGTTGAGGAGCGCTGGCTATAAGCCCGGATTGAAAGAGGGTGCAGTACCAACAATTTAAAGAAAAATTAAACAAGAAAAGGAAAGTATTTATTTTATTTTATTTTTTTAAAGTGAGTTCAGTTGCACCAGTTCTCCCAGAGTGAGCTGAGGGTTGTTGGTAAAACCCGGAACGGAACGGGACATATCGCTCGGGCAGTGACCTCCCCGCGGTTGTTGCTAAAACCGGTGACGTCCCGGGTTTTAGTAATTGCCTGAGCCGAGCAGTAATGGCGGAGTAGTCAGTATGGAGAAAAGTGAATGAGTGGAGCAGCCGTCTGATTTCTAAACTGGATATCGCTGCCATCTCGCCCTTACATGGAAGAAGTGAATGAACGGAGAACTGAACGAACAACTGAAAGTCAGATTGTTTCAAAACAAATCGGCCACAAGATCGGCCTTCAAGAAGCGAGAGCACAGACGGGTAAGCGCCGACTCTCATTTGGATAAAACAAGAAAAACAACACGTTTACCTGCGTTTAGATTAATCCATGTAACTTGTATTGTGTCAGCCCTGCGATGAGCTGGTGACTTGTCCAGGGTGTCCCCCGCCTCTCGCCCACGGTCAGCCGGGATAGGCTCCAGCTCGCCCTGCGACCCTGCATGGGATAAGCGCTTACAGATAAAACAAACAAACTTGTATTGTGTGTTTAAGTTAGCGGTATAAGATTATTTAATTTGCTTCAGAATGTGATTGTCTCAGTTCATCTGATTATTTAATGAGCCTTTTACGTTTTATCAGTGAAAATGCATGCATGTACATGTATGTTGCATAAGTTATAGCACCCATCCTGTTTTAATGAGAGTCAACCCACAATCAGTGACGTCAAATCAGTCTTAGCTGAGCGAGTCGGTAACGGGATTTCTTACTTTCACCATAAGTTTTTATTTCTATGACTTTGGTCTAGGGCGGCACGGTGGTGTAGTGGTTAGCGCTGTCGCCTCACAGCAAGAAGGTCCTGGGTTCGAGCCCCGTGGCCGGCGAGGGCCTTTCTGTGTGGAGTTTGCATGTTCTCCCCGTGTCCGCGTGGGTTTCCTCCGGGTGCTCCGGTTTCCCCCACAGTCCAAAGACATGCAGGTTAGGTTAACTGGTGACTCTAAATTGAGCGTAGGTGTGAATGTGAGTGTGAATGGTTGTCTGTGTCTATGTGTCAGCCCTGTGATGACCTGGCGACTTGTCCAGGGTGAACCCCGCCTTTCACCCGTAGTCAGCTGGGATAGGATCCAGCTCGCCCGCGACCCTGTAGAACAGGATAAAGCGGCTACAGATAATGAGATGAGACTTTGGTCTATAGCTGTAAAAGGCCTCAGCCTTAAAACCGCTTCCCGCTGTGATGTCACGCACTCAGGGCTGGCTGGCTCAGCGGCGCAGCTCCAACGCCAACTTTGCAGTCGATTTTAACTCTCAAAAATATATATTTTTATTCCCATTTATGCAGCGTACAAGAGTCAAGGGTGGAGATACTATCCACTCAGAAATTTATTTAAAAATAAAGGCTCTGCGTATCTGCTTTAAATAAATAAACCCACTTGGATCGAGAATGTATCTTTTAGTAAAAGAACCTAAAGAATTATCGGATTGTTTATGAAATGATTGGTTCATTCATGAATCCTAGACAGAGTGGTGTATGTTTCAAACAGAATCAGCGAGCGTCTTTATATTCTGTTGCTAAGAGGAAGCGCACTTATCTGGTTTAAAGCATAAAGATGTATTTCTAAACGCATCGGTGAAAGTTTGAATGTTTGTGAGCCGTTTGAAAGCCATGGTTGTTGCGTTATCCTGTTGTGGGAGCACAGTCAGTGTTGCGGGTGTGTATTGTCGGTGTTTTGTTTATGGCGTGGTGTTTTTCTGCGTTCGGGGTGAACAGCAGCAGCTCTGTTCCTCTGGGCCGGGCCTGTGTGAGCGAGCTCAGCGGGGAGTCCGTGAACGGGAGACGCAGGACTGAAAGGTCTTGTGAGAGCGTGGGGACCTGGCAGGCCTGCCGCCTGTGTGCCACCTCATCTACATGCACTGGCATGTTCAAACCCCTCGCGCCACAGGAGGGCGACCCATAATCCCCTCAGCTCGCCTGGGCCTCTCTGAATGACCTGCCTCTTCGACAATGTGCTATCCCGGTGCTTTTTCAGAACATTCTGGAAAGTTTTGGAAGGAGAGGGCCGTGACTTGGGAAGAGTTTCTTGTGGATGCGTTTGTAAAACATTGCATGGTCCATTAATTTATCTGTATGATGCTTTCATAACTCCTGTCATGCTTTTATAACTTGTAGATTGCACTGTTGTGACGTGTTACTGGTTGGCTGCCCTGCTGACTCGTTTAGGAAACTTCAGTTTGTTCAGAACACAGCAGGCTCTTACCGGGGAGAGAGCGTCCAAACACGTTACGCTGATCTTATTAAACCTATCCTGGTTTTCACACAGACTTCTTCAAAGTACTGTTCGTGACTTTCGAAGCTCTGAACTCCTGATTTCCTCAAGCACTTTACTCAGATTCAGAAAAACCAAAGAAAACACCAGTCCAATTCGGAAAATGGGGGAAGGGTCTCCTCAACCCTGAGATTTGAGGCCACGTGCAGAACAAGATGGCCGCACAGCATCAGCAACCGTCTGTAGAGTAGAATTTACATACGTTCAATCAAGATGCAGGCATATTCGCTGATCTAATCCCCTTGTTGCTAACAAAAGACGAAGGTGGCCATGATGATTTCCCTACTTTGTAGCTGATGAAGAAAAATTGAATTTTGACTTTGAGTTGCAGCTCAGCTGGTGGAAGGCATTTGTATTATTTCTCCTCTTATCTCTGTCCAGTCTTCCAGTTCGATTAGGAACGCAAGCTCAATAGCTGTCTTAAAATCCAATTTAAAACCATACATGATTAACTTTTACTCTTCTTAGTCTTTAGACTGTTAACTAATCACTTTATGGTTTGTAGTTTTTCTCATAGATTTTTTTTTTTGGTTCTACTGTAAATGCTTTGTGCTTAGAAAGGCTTTTTTCCTGACCGTCTAAAGCACTATAGAGATAAAAACTAACCTGTGAGTGTTGATGTTCTTTATCCTCACATGTTTGTAATGAAGTACAGCACAGATGTAATTGAAGGCTAATCTGCCTTTCTGTCATGTTGGGCCATATTGATGAACTGTGTGTGTGTGTGTGTGTGTGTAGGGTCGTAAGCTGCTGATCTTGGGCACCACCAGCCGTAAAGATGTGCTGCAGGAGATGGGGATGCTGGATGCCTTCAGCACAACCATCCACATCCCCAACATCTCCAGAGGAGAGCACCTGATGGAGGCCCTGGAGGTCAGACTCACTGCAGAGAGAGAGAGAGAGAGAGGGAGGGAGGGAGAGAGAAACTAACAGAAAAATGGAAAAAGTGGGAGACTGTGAGATGGAGGCATAGAATGATGAAGAGCAGGGAAGATGAAATAATGGGGAGATGGATGAATGGTTAGATGGTGGGTGGGGAATTGGATGGGTGGAGAGAAGGGAGATGGGTAGATGATGGGTGGAGAGAAGGGAGATGGGTAGATGATGGTGGAGAGAAGGGAGATGGGTAGATGATGGGTGGAGAGAAGGGAGATGGATTAATAGTGAGAGGACAAACAGAGATTGAGTAGAGAGACTGGTAAATAGAACTGTGGATAATTGATAAATGGAGAGATGGATAAATGAAATCGGCACATGGAGAGAGAGCTAAATGGAGAACTGGATAAACAGAGGTGGAAAAAATAGAGAGAGATGGGGAGGTGGATGAAGTTAGTGTGATGGCTAGATGGAAGGATAGAGTCCAACAGAGAGATGGACAGATGGATAAATAAGACAGATGAGATTGAATCTGATTCAGTGTCCAAGTTGTTCTGTTTGTCCCAGTAAAGTTCTGCTGGAGTGCTTTAATCCAGAAATATTTACTTTGGTTGAGATGAGCACATGACCACACCATGTGTATTGTTTGTGTTCAAGCTGCTGGGAGGCTTCCAGGAAGATGAACGTGCACAAATTGCTAAGGAAGTGAAAGGCAAACGAGTGTGGATCGGCATTAAGAAGCTTCAGATGCTCATTGAGATGTCCCTGCAGGTGAGGGAGTGCGCTCTCCTTCCTCAGAGTCTAGACGAGTCCCTGACTCACAGCTCTCACCATTAACCCTACAAGCACTGAATCATTGATCAGTTTTAATTACAACCCCAATTCCAAAAAAAGTTGGGATGCTGTGTAAACTGTAAATAAAAACAGAATGTGATCATTTGTAAATCATGGAAACCCTATTTTTTTTTAAATGGTACAAAGATGACATATCAAATGTTGAAACTGAGAAATTTGATTGCTTTTTGAAAAATAAATGCTCATTCTGAATTTGATGTCAGCAACACGCTTCAGAAACGTTGGGACAGGGGCGTGTTTACCCCTGTGTTGCATCACCTCTACTTTTAACAACACTAAACGTTTGGGAACTGAGGAGACCAACTGCTGTAGTTTTGAAAGAGAAATGTTGTCCCATTCTCACCTGATATACAGTTTCAGTTGCTCCACATTTCAGGGTCTCCTTTGTCGTATTTTGTGCTTCATAATGTGCCAAATGTTTTAAAGGAGACAGGTCTGGACTGCAGCAGGCCAGTTTAGCACCCAGCCTCTTTTACTATGGAGCCATGCAGATGAAATTTTTAATGAAAAATTTACCTTGGGTAGTTTATCTTTTAATGAAATTCCAGCTAACGTTATTCTTTATTCTTAAACACCTATGAGTAAACGTGAATAAAGCGGGTTCTTGATATTTGTTAGTGGTTAGATGTTGTTTAGTGGCAGTCGGAGTGTTGTTTGAGCTGCAGTAGTCCTGTTTGTGTGCTGGATGCTCGGTTGTAATTTCTGTGGTATGTTGTCCCCCCCCCCCACCCCCCCCCCCACCCCCACTGAGGTATGAGAGGAAGTCTGCTGGGACATGCTGCACACAGCCACGCTGCTCCGACGTGACAGCCCTCCCAGATTTCTCCTCTTTTCCTTGCATTCCCTCCTCGCATTCCTTCCCCCCTCCTTCAATCGTTTTTTCACTTCACCCAAGTTCTGACACCAACAGCTACGGGCAACGGGGAGAGATAAGTTATGGCGTACACAGCCATTTGTTTTCCTGACTAATCCCTGCCTGTGCAGAGCTCTTAACTCTCCTCGTCCACCTGTGCACGCATTTCAGTAGACACTCCAGATTTTAGAGACGTGTTCCAATTCAGTAACCAGCTGTCCCTCCTGGTCTAGGGGACTTGAAATTAGGGAGAAGGTGTGATCATTTTTAGGGAAACAGCAGCTCTAGGTTTGATTCATCATCAGTTCTGAAACTCTTGGTTCAGGTATTCTGTCTGTCACGCACGCGCGTATACCTTTACAGCCTCTAGACACGCTATAATCTACTCTTGCCATTTTATTTTGTTACCTTCCCTTTCTTTTCTCTTGCTCTGTCTTACCTGGTGTGTGTGTGTGTGTGTGTGTGTTTTAGATGCCGTGTGAATACAGAGTTAATAAGTTTTTGGCTCTGCTGACAGAAGAGGGCGCGTAAGTCCTGCTGAGTTCACTCTTCTCTGATCTGCAGTTAAATGTGAATCTGTTCAGTGTGAGATTATTTTCAGGTTTATTTTCCACACTCTTCCTGTTTCCTCTGTAGGTTGGGCTCTGATAAACATGTGACTTTATAAAGCTCCGCCGCAGGAACACGGCCACACACTCTCAGGTCGTCACGGTGAGAAATGACTCCATGTTTCCCAACTACATTTGTGCGTTAATCACCTTTGAGTTTGTTTGTTTGTTTGTTTTGTTTATTTTTTAAAAATGATGACTGTTGGCCGTTTTAATAATTCTCATTTTGTTCTTTCTGTTGTGTCTTAACACACTGCATCTTCATTTTGTACCCATGAATATACTGTACACGGAAAGTGAAACCACACTGAAGCAGCATATCGCGCTGGAAAGGAAGCAGGGTTCCCACTGGCGCTCGCCATCGAAGAACAAAATCCGTCAGTGATGAAGAGAAAATCACTAGCAGTCGTCACAGTGACGAATGTCTGTCATCATGATCAAAAATCATTCTTTTCTAGAAATCCCTCCACAAATCCCTCCGTTTGCTGAAATTCAGCCACAGTGAAGAGACGGTGGGAAGCCGGAGTGTGAACAACGAGCACGTGCTTGTGACCAATAAAAATCCATTACACAGAATGACCAAATGAGCGCCAAGCTTTTGACCAATCGCAGAGCGTCTTAATTGGCCTGGTGTGGTGATGTCATTATCTCTGTGTGAACCAAACAATGGTGCAGTCTGAGCTGAGGAAGTTTTTTGGGTGGGGCTTCTTCAAGCACTGGAGATGATTTTAAGGGCTGAAACAGCCATGGGGGGGGCAGAAATCCTACCGCCCCCGAGCACATCGGGTAGTGTCAGTAATACAGGGGTCAGTTTAAAACACTGAGGGCCCCTACCGCCCCCGAGCACATCGGGTAGTGTCAGTAATACAGGGGTCAGTTTAAAACACTGAGGGCCCCTACTGCCCCCGAGCACATCGGATAGTGTCAGTAATACAGGGGTCAGTTTAAAACACTGAGGGCCCCTACCGCCCCCGAGCACATCGGATAGTGTCAGTAATACAGGGGTCAGTTTAAAACACTGAGGGCCCCTACCGCCCCCGAGCACATCGGATAGTGTCAGTAATACAGGGGTCGGTTTAAAACACTGAGGGCCCCTACCGCCCCCGAGCACATCGGGTAGTGTCAGTAATACAGGGGTCAGTTTAAAACACTGAGGGCCCCTACCGCCCCCGAGCACATCGGGTAGTGTCAGTAATACAGGGGTCAGTTTAAAACACTGAGGGCCCCTACCGCCCCCGAGCACATCGGATAGTGTCAGTAATACAGGGGTCAGTTTAAAACACTGAGGGCCCCTACCGCCCCCGAGCACATCGGATAGTGTCAGTAATACAGGGGTCGGTTTAAAACACTGAGGGCCCCTACCGCCCCCGAGCACATCGGGTAGTGTCAGTAATACAGGGGTCAGTTTAAAACACTGAGGGCCCCTACCGCCCCCGAGCACATCGGATAGTGTCAGTAATACAGGGGTCGGTTTAAAACACTGAGGGCCCCTACCGCCCCCGAGCACATCGGGTAGTGTCAGTAATACAGGGGTCAGTTTAAAACACTGAGGGCCCCTACCGCCCCCGAGCACATCGGATAGTGTCAGTAATACAGGGGTCAGTTTAAAACACTGAGGGCCCCTACCGCCCCCGAGCACATCGGGTAGTGTCAGTAATACAGGGGTCAGTTTAAAACACTGAGGGCCCCTACCGCCCCCGAGCACATCGGATAGTGTCAGTAATACAGGGGTCGGTTTAAAACACTGAGGGCCCCTACCGCCCCTGAGCACATCGGATAGTGTCAGTAATACAGGGGTCAGTTTAAAACACTGAGGGCCCCTACCGCCCCCAAGCACATCGGATAGTGTCAGTAATACAGGGGTCAGTTTAAAACACTGAGGGCCCCTACCGCCCCCGAGCACATCGGATAGTGTCAGTAATACAGGGGTCAGTTTAAAACACTGAGGGCCCCTACCGCCCCCGAGCACATCGGATAGTGTCAGTAATACAGGGGTCGGGGGGGGAACCCCAACTCAATGCCAAAGTGAAAATGCCATCTGCCGGCAAGCGACTGAAGGGAGCTATGTTTCGGGGTAATAGCTCCTGGTGTTTTTGCCCTCAAAAAAAAAGTAAGAGATGAATAGAAAACAACTGACTTGGACGTCCTCGGTGACTTTGAATGTTGTAATATAATAATGTAGGTTAGAATGTGTCTTTGTGGTCCTTGAGGACAGAGATGTGAGTGAGAAATGATATATTTATGAAACTGATGATTAATTTTAGTGGTGACATTTAAGTCAGTGGACACGCGCCTCAGTTTCCTGCGACATTCTGGGTGCTGACGATGATAACTTAATAATCAAGAGAGTGAAACTGAAGTGAATGACAAAATTTCCTCAGGAGATGACTTATCCCCCCCCCCGTGAAACCCCATTCCAAATTTTTCTCAGTTGAATTGGTTGTCATGGAAAAAATAAAAATCACAGAAATCCCAAAATGGCAAAAGGCACAACTCCTCTAGGCACTTAACATAACGGTCAGGTTTCGTGAAAAAATTCCTGATTAGTTTTTGAGTTATGCTCCGGAAACTAAAATGTTTACAGGTGGATGGACAGAGCGACAGCTGTATCCCTCCGCATTATATACCGGGGGGATACGAGGAGCAGTGCAAAAATCACTAATAAAGACGTCATCATCTTTGTATGTGTGTGGGTGATAATATTACCCTGTGAAGTTAGATATAACCTCCCCAAACTATTGATGTCAGTCTCCCTTAAAAAAAAAATAAAAATACAAGCCCCAGGAAAACTGGGCGTTTCAGTCGCTGGAACAGAAACGGCCCTGGGCTCACGAATGTATGATGAAAATCGTGGCATCGTTCTGTATTCGGTCTGTAAATCGATGGGAAATTCAGATTCCTTCACTGTTGGTTGTTCCAAGGCTTTTCTTGACTCTGTTCAATTGTAAATCCAGTGTTGTGTTGAAGTAAAGGCTAAAGGGCCTAATAGCTCTTCCCTGCTAAAATAACCTTCAGGAAGCTCCAACTAAAGAGGGTTATTTTAGCTTGATGGTGCACAGGGGCTCAAAGTCAACTCTTTCTTCTCAGAGTCTGGAGTGGAGCCCAAATTTTATATGGCATGGAGAGACCTCGCTGTATCTGTACAAATATCTGACCGTTTGGTTGGTATAAACCTGTATCAAGTCACTTTGATAAGTCAGTAACTAAGAAAAAGTGAAGAATACTTATTCGACTTTATTTTTCAAGGAAAAACTGGAGAATGTTTTTCAGAACCGGGGGAACCCTGAGTATGTGCCCCCTTGATAAACGTCCATTCATTTCCCCCTAGTTTAAGGGCTTTGAGACAATCCAGGATACTGTGTGGTTTTTTTTTTTTTAATTTATTTTTATTTATTTATTTATTTTTCCTGCAGAAAACCACACAAAGGATTTTCAGTCATGTCGTATATTTTCGTTTCTTTAAATGTGAATCAAATCCAGAGTCTTACAGCTTCAAACAGAAGTTGTTGATGATGTTTAATGAATCAAATGTTGTATAAATTGTTGGAAAATTGCTGTGGTGTAGGAAGAATAAATAAAACACACATTCAGGATGTGCTATTCAGCACTGTATAGTTGATTTATTTTCCCCAAACTGCACACCCTTAGTGTTTTAGTCCTTACTTAAAACCCCAAAGGTTTTCCCATATCAGTAAAAATATTATTCATCAAAAACTGCATTCAAATCTGATGAGGTTCAGCCAAATCCAACGTAATCACATTTATAAAGTTAGCTATTAATTATTAAAATATAATTATATTCATACCATTGTTGAGTTCTCAGATCTGATTGGTCAGACGGTGTTGATTTTCATTTTCTATAGAAACAACTCCCACAGAAACGTCTGTAACAGACCGATGACATTTAAACAGTGTGTGTGATCATCGATACAGTGAAGTTTGTGTCAGGAGTGAACATGTTTAGTGTTTTATGGAAGGAGTCTCCAGTGTCAGGAGTAAACCTGTAGCTTTAAGTTTGTGGTTTCTCTGTAACATGGCAAGCTTATTGATCTAAAGAGAGAAAAAAAAGAGGTTGTCGATGGAGTATCTGTTTACAGAAGCTGTAACTTAAGTGAGAACAGGAACTTGTCTGTGGATAAAAATTATGACGTGTCGTTCTTTTTAACAAGTAAAACCTCGTAACTTAATACTGTAAAATGACATCAGTGAAGAGTCTGTATAATGCAGCATGATGTGTAGAATTAGCTTAATAAATATTAGGCCTATTATGTTTTGTTATAATCTTACTGTCGGTAATAGCAGGAGATGAAGGAGGAGACACGGGGTCGATCGATCGATGGCACCGTCTATCTCGAAAGACAATGGTGTCCGCTTCAAGGAGGGCAAATTTAGTGTTGGCATTTTTTCATGTGGCTAATTAGCCCAATTCCAGCACGACACGGACAGTTGCAGTTAGGACAGACAAAGTCCTGGTTTGCTATTTCATCAGCAGCTGATCTGGGCCTGTTTGTGTCTTCTATATCACTTTTCTTGGTAGTGTTCTGCACGAGCCTCCTCGTTCTTTCTCTTCCCCTTGAGCACTGTCATTCGCCAAAAAGCTCGATCAGCAGCAACATCCTGCCACTCAAAGGGCTCAGTACACACATTATGATCTTTTTTTTTTTTTTTTACAAACATCTTCAGGTCCGAGTTCGAGCCCCGGGGCCGGCGAGGGCCTTTCTGTGTGGAGTTTGCATGTTCTCCCCGTGTCCGCGTGGGTTTCCTCCGGGTGCTCCGGTTTCCCCCACAGTCCAAAGACATGCAGGTTAGGTTAACTGGTGACTCTAAATTGAGCGTAGGTGTGAATGTGAGTGTGAATGGTTGTCTGTGTCTATGTGTCAGCCCTGTGATGACCTGGCGACTTGTCCAGGGTGAACCCCGCCTTTCGCCCGTAGTCAGCTGGGATAGGATCCAGCTCGCCTGCGACCCTGTAGGACAGGATAAAGCAGCTACAGAGAATGAGATGAGATGAGATCTTTGAACCTGAGCTTAGGCCTTCCCACTGGCCTTTTCAGCAAGTTCTCCATAGAGAAATGCCTTTGGAATCCTCTCATCTTTCATTCTACTAACATGTCCTAGCCAGCGAAGGCATCGCTGGAGGAGCATGGAATAAATGCTGGTGAGCTTTGCATGGTTCAAGATCTCAATATCAGTCCAGTGTATACCAACAATATGCCTCAAACAGCGCATAAAGAAAGTGTTATGTCTATTAGCTTTCACTAACGTACAACAAAGTACTCAGGACATACGTTTCAAACACTCTGATCTTGGTATTTTGGGTCAGTTTAGAATTTTTCCATACTCTCTCTTGAAGTCTGCCCATAGTAGTAGCAGCTTTACCTATTCTGATATCTAGCTCAGTATCAAGAGACAGAGCATCAGTTACAGTGGAACCTAGATTGGTAAACTTGAGCACAGTCTCAAGGGTCTGGTCATCAATAGTAATCATGGGAGGTTCTTCACAACCCTGTGCCAGAACTTGAGTTTTTTTTTCCAAGCTGATGGCGAGTCCAAACTCTTTACATGCAACAGAAAATTTGTTGATGAGAATCTGAAGTTCTGCCTCACTGTGGGCAACCAGTGCTGCATCATCAGCAAACAACATTTCACCAATCATGATTTTCTGAACCTTACGCTTGGACTGGAGTCTTGAGAGATCAAAGAGATTACCATCAGTGTGCAAGAATATTCCTTCTTCATCCAATGGAAAAGCAAACTTCAGAAGCATTGAAAAGAAAATTCCAAACAAAGTTGGTGCCAGAACACACCCTTGCTTCACACCACTCTTGATCTCAAAAGGACTGGAGGTATCCCCAATGAATTCAGTAACACACTTCATACCAACATGAAATGATTTGATAACTGCAAGCAACTTAGGTGGACAACCAATCTTTTTAAGAAGTTTAAACAAACCATCCCTACTCACAAGATCAAATGCCTTGGTGAGGTCAGTGAAAGCAAGATATAAAGGTTTCTGCTGTTCCCTGCACTTTTCCTGCAGCTGTCTGCAGGAGAATACCATGTCTATAGCAGACCTTTCTGCTCTGAAGCCACACTGGGATTCAGGATACACACATTCTGCTATGGACTGAAGTCTTTTCAGGCATATCTTTGTAAAGGCTTTTCCAATAATACTGAGAAGTGAAATGTCACAATATTTATTACAGTCACTGCATTCACCTTTGTTCTTGGAGAGAGTGACAATCTTTGCATTCTTCATATCTTGGGGACTGTATCCTTCCCTCCAACATTTGCTCAGGAGATGATGTAACTTCTCCAACAGCATAGGCTTGCCACATTTCAGGATCTCAGCTGGAATACAATCTTAACCTGTGGCTTTATTGTTTGCCAAACTATCAATAGCATCAGTCAGTTCTTCAAGAGATGGCCCAGTATCCAGGTCTGTCATGATTGGCAAATCTTCAAGCACTTCCAGTGTTGCATCGGAGACCACGTTCTCTCTCGAGTACAATTCTAGATAGTGTTCAACCCATCTTTCCATCTGCTTTTTTGACGATCTTTGATAAGTTTGCCATCCAAGTCCTTGAGAGGAGCTAGAGTTTTCAGTTGGTCCAGTGGCTTTCTTGATGCCATCATACAAGGCTCGAGCATTGCCTGTTTCAGAAGCCTTTTCAATGTCATCACAAAGCTTCAACCAGTGTTGGTTAGAACATCATCTAGCTGCTTTCTGTACTACACTTCTTGCCTCACGCAGATGTTGAAGGTTCTTCTGCAAGGGATTAGCTTTGTGTTTGAGGTAAGCATCGTGTTTCTCTTCTAAGAGAGCATTGAGGTCTTCCAATGATGCCTCAAACCAGTCTTCATTCTGGTGTTTCTTGCAACCAAATATGGCAGTTACTGTGGTGTGTATGTGTGGTTGTCTTTAACGTGTTCCAGTTCTCTTCAGTCGAGTCACTCATTTGCAAAGAACCAAACTTTGTTTCAACTCGGTCAAGAAATTCAGCAACTTTGTTAGGATTTTGGCACTGAGAAGTGTTGATCACCTTTCCTGCTGTCTTTGATTGGTGTATTTTCTTTGGGGTGATTTTCAATTTGCTGCAAACAAGTGCATGATCTGTATTGCAGTCTGCAGTGTGATATGATCTAGTGTTTTGCACATCACATAAGTCAGATCTTCGAGATAAGACTAAATCTAGTTGATGCCAGTGTCCAGACCTAGGGTGCCTCCAAGAAACCTTGTACACTGGTCGAGATTGAAAGAATGTGTTTGTGACACACAAACTGTGCTGCAAACGTGGCTCAAGTAATTGCTGCCCATTTTCATTCATATTACCAATGCCAAAGTGCCCAAGACAAGTAGGCCAAGTGTCATAATCATTACCAACCCTAGCACTGAAGTCACTTAGCACATACAACTTTTCATTGCTAGAAATTCCAGCGAACACAGCATGCAATTCATCATAGAACTGATCTTTCAAGGACTGCTCAGATGACCGGGTGGGAGCATAAACATTCACAATGGTGATGGGACTATTAGAGGTATCAAGGACTAGGATAGAGATACGGTCATTTCTGGTGGGGTTCTGTATTCTATTCAACAAGGAGTTCCTAATGGCAAATCCTGTGCCATGTTGTCTAGGTTCATCCTTACTTTTTCCATTCCAGGATAAATTTTAGTTCTCTTCACGTGCCGAGTCTGAAGGTCCTGGGCTCAAGCCCAGCGGCCAACGAGGGCCTTTCTGTGTGGAGTTTGCATGTTCTCCCCGTGTCCGCGTGGGTTTCCTCCGGGTGCTCCGGTTTCCCCCACAGTCCAAAGACATGCAGGTTAGGTTAACTGGTGACTCTAAATTGAGCGTAGGTGTGAATGTGAGTGTGAATGGTTGTCTGTGTCTATGTGTCAGCCCTGTGATGACCTGGCAACTTGTCCAGGGTGTACCCCGCCTTTCGCCCGTAGTCAGCTGGGATAGGCTCCAGCTTGCCCGCAACCCTGTAGGACAGGATAAGTGGCTACAGGTAACGGATGGATGGATGGAGTCTTGATCTGAGAGATGTGCTTCTTGACGACCAGCATTATCGGTGTTCTCTCAAATTTGAGAGTTCCTCATCAGTGACTGCTGTCTTTCTGACATCAACTTGTGTGAGGTCATCAGTGATACCAGGGCACATGGTCCTCACATTCCATGTGGCCAGTCTGAAAGTGAATTTCTTTTTGTCTGGTGCATGTCTTATGGTCCACTTATTAGGTGAAACCTTTAGTCCCAAGCACCCACTGTGGCAGGCAGACCATGGTGGGTCAGCACCTTATTGACCAGGGGCTGCCCAGCTAGGATAGGCGGTAGCCTGACCAGTGAGGTAAGAGTACCTTTCTCATCATCAGAGATGACCCGTGGCGCCCATCTTTTACGCCAATCAAACTTGGACTTAAAACCTGTAACTGCTATCTCCCGTGTTGTGCCCTCATGTTTGCACATGAGGCTAGAGTGTCCTCGCCAGGGCAGAAATAAGGAGGACTGAGTTGCCCATGCTGTAATCCCCCTCTCTCGGCATCCCAAGTGCGATCCGAAGGAAAGGCAAGAGCCAACACGTCCGACACTTGTTCAGCTGCTGAAGCTGCCAGACAGGTATCCATGAATAACCAAACTGCCTATCGGGGCTTCTCTCTAGTGTCTGAATTTGGGGTAACACCTCCCCTAGACCAACTGCCAAATGGCTGAGCTATCCTTCTCCATAACAGGATTCTATTTAACCCATAGATGGGATCCTGACAGGTGCTACCATTCTGGGTCAGAATGGACCTGGGAGTGATGTTGACTAAGGGGTAACTTCACGTTCCCCAAAACTCCAGAACTCCCAAACTGGAGCCTCACCACTGGTTGCAGTTCGTTGTACCTGGGTCTGACACGGGATGACACAGGGTCACTGGTGGGGGGGAAAAAAACCAGGGTTTTATTAACCCAAAACTGAGAAACAGTGGGAGGACAGCATATGGAAAACAAGGTCCAAACACCAGGAACAAAAGCAAAGCAAATACAGGTAGCGTTCTGGAGCAAAGAGGGGAGAAAAAAAAAATAGAAGCACTGGGGCTCAGGAGCAAGCGTCCTGCATTGGGAGCAGAATGACCTGTCTGCAGGTGTGCACATGAGCGCCCCCTGGCGCCCCATTGTCTGTAAACTCATGTACAAGCAATCTGCATGTGCAGTCATTTTTCTTTTGTCTTTGAACATGATGATTTTCATAGCATAATACATATTGCGATAAATATCATCGTCAGAAAACATCGTGATATATAATTTTTAGGTCATATTGCCCAGCCTTATATGATGAAGGAAATGTTAATATGGGCTTTATTAGAATTCTAACATTGTAACACAAAGTAGGGACGCAGCAATACTTCTACTGGTATTGTTTATCAGTCTGACTGCAAACTTTGTGAAAATATCAAAAAGAGGAACTGTTGCATCTTCCAACGATACGGGTAACCTGATAAAACCTCTTAAACAGTAAGACGAGGACAGCTGACCTGAGCGCGTGGATCTGTATTACTGAGCACGTTTATTAAATGTTAGTTCATGGTGCTATGAAATGTAGAAAGTGAGCAGTTTCATTCAGCGAGCACTGAGCACTGAGACAGGCGTACTTCCTCAGGTTGGTCGTCATCGCACTGTCTGTTTCAAATACTGTTTAAACGAGACAATGTTTTAAATAGGGCTGTTGAAGTTTACGTGATAATGCATTTAACGCAAAATCCTTTTAACGCCACAAATTTTTTTTTGATGTGTGATTAACGTGTATGTTCTGTGCCCCTCCCCCATGTGTGATGTAGCGAGGAGCTGGTTGGTGCAAGTCATGATAAAGTGCACTTATGGACAGAATCGGCTTATATTGTTGCATCCTGACTGTTTACATAAAATGTGTGTTTTGTCTGCTTTTGATGGTCCAGAGGGGAGAAAAGACG
Source organism: Neoarius graeffei (assembly GCF_027579695.1). Classification (NCBI taxonomy): domain Eukaryota; kingdom Metazoa; phylum Chordata; class Actinopteri; order Siluriformes; family Ariidae; genus Neoarius; species Neoarius graeffei. The sequence goes on along the minus strand of NC_083582.1, from coordinate 80,796,096 downwards.
ATGTGTTACGGTTCTGGTGTGCGTGTGTGCGTGCGTGCGTGCGCGTGTGTGTGTGCGCGTGCGTGCGTGTGTGCGTGCGTGCGTGTGTGTGTGTGTGTGTGCGTGCTAGACCTGGAGTGAGAGCGTTTTATTCTGAGAAATGTGTGAGTTCTGTAAAAGTGTTTATAAATGCAGTTTTTGCTCCTGAATGTTCTGTAGATTTACCAGTGAGTTCCTGCATTTTACTGGAAAACGTCTTTATGAGCCGTGTGGCTTAACAAATAAATATATTTATTTGGGGTTTGTGTTTTTATTTTCTTTATTTAAACACAGCCGCTCCTGTTGTCCAGAGTCCACATCACAGTGTGTGTTAGTTTAGTTTATTGCAGAGTTTGAGGCTGGACGTTAAGGACAGAATGAGAGGGAAATATTGCACTGTTTTATTCACACTGAATTGTGTTAAACCCTCAAAATTATAAAGTTAATGCTGCTTTATTTTTTAAATGCAGCGAGGGAATAAAATACCCACAAAAACGTTTGCCGTGACCAGCCTCATCCTTCCTGACCTGCCCACATACATTTGCATAAAGCAAGCAGATACTGTATGTCCATGCCCACTCCCCAACAACCTGAAAATATCCCTTTAAGATGCATTTAGAACAGATAAAAATGTGATTAATTTGCAATTAATTGCAAGTTCACTATGGACAGTAATGCGATTAATCATGATTAAGTATTTTAATTGATTGACGGCCCTCTTTTTAAACATTAAACCAGCATGAACAGAGCTAAAGAACCTGGTCCCTGATGTCACGGATTGATTAACATGCTTAGCAATCAGGTTAATCATTTTGGTATTTGTGTTGGTATCGAGTACCAAAAATTGTGGAGAAAAATGGTCAGGCTGTGTCCATCCCTGCAGTGAAGGCTGTGTATAGTTTATGAGGACTGTGTGAAAGAAGGAATACGAGTAAAATATCCAAGTCTAACCACTTGTTCTTTTCAGGTGTGTCGCGTCGTGTCGTGTCGTGTGCTGCTGTGGAACTGACGCCGTCACTCTGTCCTGCCCAACACAAGTTGTACTGGTTAGCGATTCCACCGAGTGCTGCTCACGGACGCTGGTGTGTATGTACACGCTGCAGTGATCAGAGCTACGGCGGTAAAAACTGCTCACGCTCCCATTGAAACTAGATCTGCGCGTGCCTTTCAACAAGATATGTTTATAAGTTGATTGTGTGTGTGTGTGTGTGTGTGTGTGTGTGTGTGTGTGCTTACACTAGGCATTAAACATTCCTGTTCCTGTTTGATCTAAAGTGATGCCTTAGTCTTAATATTGTTCACTTGAGGTTGATTTGAAGTTTAGTTTTGTAAAAAAAAAAACTAATAATAATTAAAGCAAAACTCACATTCTCCATTTCAGTGAAGGACATCTTTAATTTTTTCTAGTTTTTGCTCCGTGATGAACTGTCAGCTCGTGAGATGAAACGATCTTATCGTTCCTACATGATATTACACTGCCATGATATCCAGTGATGTTCATTGTCCAGCTTGGTGATATTCGAACTAGACCTGCCAAATGTTTTGCCACAATTTTTTTTTTTTTGTGTGTGTGTGTTGGCTTGGCGCATTCCTGCTCTACCCTGCGAGCAGCAGCATCAGTATAAATGTCTGCCATGTGGACATCAGGATCATATTGAACTGTTCTGTTATTTTATTTTTTTAACTATTTACTTCACATAAACCTGAAATGGTAGAAATGTAGTCGTTTCTTTGTAGGTTCTGGACGATTAAATCATTTATCATGATGTTTTAAAATGGAAGCTCTTGAGCAGGGAATAATGAATATCTTGCAAGCCTAAGACATGAGTTTTTCTCAGGCGGCGCACAAGTATGACGAATGCAAAGCTCTGACCGACTGATCTTCTCTTTAAATCTTTACAGGTTTAACATTGCTCGGTGGGATGTTAGGGGTTTTTATAACTAAACCCTGAGTTGATACTTTTCCAGAGTTTTCTTTTTCTTTTTATAGCTGATGTTTGTTTAGATATGTTCTCTAAATGTTGGATTTTTCCAGGAAGTGGTGTTTTATACTGAGGTCACGTCACACTTGAATCACACACACGGGGTCAACTCTGTTCAACAAATTTTGTGACTTCTAACAGTAACCAGTTTTTATTAGAGATTTTGGTGGTTTCATGGCAGAGGGGTGGAGGAATACTTACTCTCTTATAATATTTTGTCTTTATACACACACACACACACAGAGTATATATATAATGTGTGTGTGTGTGTGTATATATATATATATATCTCACATCTCATCTCATTATCTGTAGCTGCTTTATCCTGTTCTACAGGGTCGCAGGCGAGCTGGAGCCTATCCCAGCTGACTACGGGTGAAAGGCGGGGTTCACCCTGGACAAGTCGCCAGGTCATCACAGGGCTGACACATAGACATAGACAACCATTCACACTCACATTCACACCTACGCTCAATTTAGAGTCACCAGTTAACCTAACCTGCATGTCTTTGGACTGTGGGGGAAACCGGAGCACCCGGAGGAAACCCACGCGGACACGGGGAGAACATGCAAACTCCACACAGAAAGGCCCTCGCCGGCCCCGGGGCTCGAACCCAGACCTTCTTGCTGTGAGGCGACAGCGCTAACCACTACACCACCGTGCTGTGTGTGTGTAAAGAATTTTGCAAATTATACTGAGATTTTTTTTCCCCTTTCACTTCAATATTTTAGACTACTTTTGTTTAGATTGATGATCTAATCCCAGTTGAATCCGGTTCACTTCCACATCAAGTTATAGAAAAATGGGATGGGGGGGAATACTTATGCACACCAACACAGTGAACATTTTGTGAAAATTAGCAGTGTCCTATTGATGACACAAAAGAATAAGATCCAAAACAAATTCATAAACTAAGACACACAAGACTGTGATTAGGACGGCGACACCCATCACTGTCTGAGTTAGTGCCACTGTTTCACTGTCACTTCGGGCTCTCTGTCATCTTTGCCTTTTATGGAGGTGTGTGTGTGTGAGAGAGAGAGTGTGTGTGTGTGTGAGAGAGAGAGTGTGTGTGTGTGAGAGAGAGAGAGAGAGAGTGTGTGAGAGAGAGAGAGTGTGAGACCTAAATGTTAGATATCTGTCTCTTTCAGTGAAGAATGAAATTTAATTTCCAGCCAAAATGTTTATTGAATGAATTTGCTGCATCACTGCCCAGGTGTGATATTTGACGTAAATGATTTTGACTGTACTGAGAGAATTATTTTTATTGTATTTTCATTTTAACATGGGATAAACATATTAAATAAATGGTTTAAATCTTGCAGGAAATGTGCACTATGTACAAAGTATTGTTTGATTTCTTGTTCTGCGTTATATGTAATGAGATCCAGAATGGTTTGTGGTTAAAACTATGCTTTCCAACACAACATAAGGTGTCCTTGAGTTGTGTTCAGGAATTCCCATAATGTTTAAAGTTTCTCTCTCTCTGTCTGATGCCACAGCTTCCCAGGCCACGAGCTGACATCAGCACTAAGCACTGAAATGACAGATTAGATGCAGGCTGAGACGGTAGCCACGAGGAAGATCGTTACCTTTTATTAGAGCTGCGTGGGAAACTGGAAACAGTTTGGGCCTCCGTTGTCTTCACCACTAAATGAGCAAATAAGTTAAACTAGGTGTAATGTAAGGTCATGTATATAATATAACTTGATTACTCTTTAGTTTTAGAGTTTAGTATGTCTAACTTTATAAACAAAAGAAGTAATGCGAGTATAGCACTTTATCCATAAAGTAGGAGGAAAAAACAGAACTTGGAAGCAAAAGCATGAGACAGTAAGTTGTTCTTCAAATATATAATCTTAGTTCAGTCATACAGATATATACATTGTATAATAAATAATATTTATAAAAACATAACATTTCCAGACGATAAAATAAAAAAAAGAGAAAGGGAATTAATAACTTTGTACAAAACTTTGGATATATAGCGGGTTGGGAGGAGTCGAAAGGGAGTGCTGGAGTGACCAGTGATGCTGGGCAGAGCTCCTTGTGGGAAGGAGGAGACGATGTGGATGTTAAGCAGACGATTCGGTCTCAAGGAGACGCAGTAAACGTCTACCTTCTGCTTCTGGAGTTAAACTTGATGAATGGGATGTGTGTAGGACTGTTGGAACATGTATGGAACCTTGCGCCTGTGTGTTTGTCTGTGAAGGCCCTTGTCCCTCCCCCTCAATGTCCGCCATCTCACACATACTCTGGTCAGAACACCCGGAACACTTTGCCTTTTAATGCCCAAACAGCAGCTATACAACAGCTTGAGGGTTAATGTGTAAAGTCTCCTGATCCCAATTTATCCCTGCCCATTCCAGGATTTAAAGACGTTAGAGAAGATTAGATGGTTCATTTTTATGCATATATACGCACTGGCCACTTTATTAGGAACACCCATACATCCCCCTGCAGTTCTGTAATCAGCCGATCCCTCGCCAGCAGCTCGATGCATCAAATCCCACAGATACAAATCAGGAGCTTCAGTTAATGTTCACAATGTTCAAACATCAGAACGGGAAACATTGTGATCTCACAGTGTGACTTTCTCTCACTGTGGTCTGGGTGTTGGTTTGATCCAGATGGACTGGTTTGAGTATTTCAGAAGCTGCTGATCTCCTGGGGTTTTCACACACAACAGTCTCTAGAGTTTACACAGAATGGTGCAGAAAACAAAAAACACTGAGTGAGTGAGCGACAGTTCTGTGGGTGGAAACAAACGCCTTGTTGATAAGAGAGGGTCAGAGGGAAATGGACAGATTGGCTCGAGCTTTTTTTTCTGCCAGGAAGGATATAGTAACTCATATAATCACTCTTTACAACCGTGGTGAGCAGAAAAGCATCTCAGCATGAAACAGCAGAAGAACACATTGGGTTCCACTCCTGCAGCCAAGAACAGGGATCTTAGAACCAACAACACGTTCCTATTAAAGTGGCCAGGAAGTGTATAATAATTTTTCCTGTCAATCATTCTGTTCCTCAGTGTATTCACAAGTACAAATTTAACTCTCAAACTCTGGATGCACATGAAACTTGAGTGTAGATAGATTTATAGATTGAGGTTTCTTTTTTGTTCCTATAATTCTGGACATGTCCCGTCTGTAATGTCTGTGTATTTATTTTTCTGTATGTGTGTCTCAGTGTGTGAGATCAGTAACCAGTGATTATTTACTTAAAGGAATACTCCAGCATTTTTAATCCTGACCTAATCTCCACTCATCACCTCTTCACTCTCTGGATGATCATCATACACAACGTCAAATTTCTGAGAAATGAATTGAAAACCTGTGCACTTCAGTCTCCCTTCTCATGGATGAATGTTTTAAAACGTGATTTAAACAATTCAGATTTAAACTTTCATCAGTTAGAAGAGAAGTGGGAAGTGGGCCGAGAAAAATGTTCAGAGGAGAGGAAGCTGGTCTTGACGCCCCCCCCCACTGGAACAATACCAAAGAAAAATGTGGTTGTTTTGTGGTTTGTGCTCAATCAGGACCATATGGGAACCTTTTTCCCGTAACCATAAATTATTCGCGTTAATGTTAAATAGATGATCATATACATTAAGAGCTTTTATTTCCAAATCACAAAAGTGGTTATTGTTACATTAACAACTGCCCTTCGACTTGTAAAACAGTCTCTTGTTCAGTGTTGCAGGTCATTTTGCGTTATTAAAGACCTTTACACACCCGATGCCAGGGACGGATCCAGCCCGAGAATCTGACAGATGCACATTTGCAGAAATATTTTCACTAATTTTACCAGATCGCTATGGATTTTCACGGGGTGTACAGCAGGCTGAGCCCTTTCCGAAGAGGGCAGCCAGGGCCTACTGCGGCTCGGCCCGCTATTCGCCCCGAACCTGCCGCGTGAGTGCGGCTCACCAAAAACTTTAATGAGAGTCCTGGCTCCAGCTGCGCGTGCACACAGATTTAAAAATTCATAACTTGGCCACTGGAAGTTGTCGCCCTGCCAAACTTTACAGGCACCTCCCTCTCCCCAAGACCTTTTGAAACAGCCCAGGCACGGCCTGCTACAACTGCAGCTTGGCCCGTTATTCATGGCGAATTTTGACCTCTTTCTGAAGCATTTTATTGGTTTGACCCAGATTCTTTGTCTCAGGTCATGCTATACAAAGCATCATGAGAATAAGGGAATGAGGTTGGGTAAGCATTACCACAGGTGGTCAGATCTCAAACCCTTGGTCTGTTGGTTGAGCGTGGCTATAGCCCATTTAGCCAGCTAGCGGTCAAGTAAACAAATGCCTCATGACTGATGCCAAGTGGTGCACGTGCATCGTTCTGGATCCGTCCCTGGGATATGACACAAAATTGCTATGTGAAAAATTTGTGCATGAAAATTTTGCAAATGGAATTTAATGTGAATTATTTCTTCATTCATTCATCCATCCATCCATTATCTGTAGCCGCTTTATCCTGTTCTACAGGGTCGCAGGCGAGCTGGATCCTATCCCAGCTGACTACGGGCGAAAGGCGGGGTTCACCCTGGACAAGTCGCCAGGTCATCACAGGGCTGACACATAGACACAGACAACCATTCACACTCACATTCACACCTACGCTCAATTTAGAGTCACCAGTTAACCTAACCTGCATGTCTTTGGACTGTGGGGGAAACCGGAGCACCCGGAGGAAACCCACGCGGACACGGGGAGAACATGCAAACTCCACACAGAAAGGCCCTCGCCGGCCACGGGGCTCGAACCCGGACCTTCTTGCTGTGAGGCGACAGCGCTAACCACTACACCACCGTGCTGCCCCTTATTTATTTATTATTTTCAAATTTGCCTTCTATTTTGTTCTCATTCGCATCTTAACTGTCAGTAGTGTTGTGAGTGAACGATGGAGTTATCTAGTAGAGATGAAGACAATAATTATAGATGTGCTCTCAAGGAGAGTTTTCTGGAAACTCTTTGGGGCAGAGATGAATGACGAGAGTTTCATAATCTCACTCAGGAGTTGAAGCTGAGAGAAGGGTCATTGGGCAACAAGAACAAAATCAACGCTGACGGGTGAAATACAGCCGCTCAGCTCCCGTGTGAGAGAGGGTGTGTGAGTGACACCGGCGCCTCGCAGAGGCCGTTTTGCCGGCTGTCCCCCACGTCACCACATGACTTCCCTTCGGCGCAGTGTGATTGGTTGATGTATTTATTCGTAGTGCAAAAGGTCAGAAAAATCGACCTCGTTATGGAGGAAAATAAATTGCTTTTTTTGCTGCATAGTATTCGCGTTGTGTGAAAGAACTCATGATGAACAGTGGCTGGGAAAAATATATTGATGTCTGAATTCATTGCATGGAACAAATGTCTCTGGTGTGTAAAGGCCTTTAGTTGTGTATTTTAACATTTTTATTGAGAAAATTCAACAACTGCCCTTCAACTTCTGTTATCAGTAAACTTGATGGTAAAATTTGTAACGGGAATTCAGTGTAACAGTTTTAATTTTGCATTGCTGCATCAGTCATGAATTTTCCACAACAGCTGCCCGTCGACTTCAAATAAGGTTTTTTTGTTGTTGTTTTTTTTGCAATTGAAAACGAGTATAACGGTTTTAATTTCACATGATTTAGTTCCAGATTTTAAACTGTTTCTCGACAGAATCCATTGACTGTCCATACACTTTTATTGTAGGTGAGCTTTTTTTTTTATAAAATGTGGAAATGAAATGGGTGTAACTTCTGATTTTTGCATTATTTAGTCATGTATTTTAAAATTTGATTGGCAGAAATTAACAACTGCCCTTAGACTTGGGATGTAAAAGAGTTTTTTTTTTTTTTAAATGTGTAAAAGGAATTCAGTGTAACAGTTGTAATTTATCATTATTTAGTCATCTACTTGGGGAAGCCATGGCCTAATAGTTAGAGAAGCAGCTTTGGGACCAAAAGGTTGCTGGTTTGATTCCCTAGACCAGCAGGACTGGTTGAAGTGCCCTTGAGCAAGGCACCAAGCCCCCAACTGCTCCAGCAAGAGTGATGGTGTACCTTGTGTCTGATTAGCCAAAGAAAAACTGATGTGATTAGTTCGGGCGATGCCCGGCCAAAACGAAATAAAACTAGTCATCTACGAGGGTACTTCAAAACGTTCTCAGCCTCACCTGGAAACAAGGGGCATAACTCCCATTTTGGGGAATAAGCCTTCTATCACTGTCCACAAAAACTCAAATGAAAGAAGCAATTAAAGAACAACGGTGAGGAATGCTTGGAGCTGGCGTGCTGTTGCTCCAGGACAATGCGCCCATCCACACAGCACAGGGGGCAGAAGCAACCAAATCTGGCTTTGAACTGTTGCCCCATGCACCTTCCTCACCTGACCTGACATTGTCTGACTTCTCTCCGTTTCCCAAACTGAAACCCCACTCATGTGGTTGACATTTTCAGAGTGATGATGAAGTCATCCATGCTGTTGAGGAGGATCTGGAGACTCGAGATGTGAGCTTCCTCCTCGAAGGGATCAACATCGGTGGACTGAGTGCGTTGAAGTTAGAGGAGACCATGTTGAAAAATAACACAAGAACAATCTTTCTCCTGTGATGTTTTCTGGGTGAGGCCGAGAACTTTTTGAAGTACCCTTGTATTTTAAAACATTTATTTGATGAACCTTTCCTGACAGAATTCAGTGACTGTCCATAGAGTTCCATTTTAGATTTGTAAAAGGAATCCAGTGTACGGGTTTTTTTGTGTGTGTGTGTCATGCATTTTAAATATTGACCTGAATTCAACAACTACCTGAAGACGACTTCCATTATTTGCAAATTTTAGGTATTTTCTGTGTATCGAGAAATATGTTGAGATTCATGTGTGTGAATTACACATATGCTCGAGACGCAGAAGACAGATGGGCATTACATTTCTGGAGTACTCCTTTAAGTGGTGCACCCATGCAGGATCAGGGAAGGCGTTGGGGAAAGCATGAGGATTACGTCAATATCAGTAGTCTATTCGGGCTTAAAGACCCCAGCCTTTAGTTACGCTTCAGGCTCAAAATGATCAGTAGTTAAGTACATGTACTCCCTCCTTCACCCCCTTCCTTCTCTCAGCAGCCCCCTCCGGCTCGGTTCTTGTCTGTACAGTGAGAGAGTGTCTCGGGCAGATACGGTTTCAGCCACCAGGCCTTCAGGAGAGATGATCAGAGAGCTAGAATGACAGGTAGAGTGATACCAGAAGACATTGAGGGTTCAGGTAATAATGTGTTACACTCTTTTCACACACCACAGCTGAAATAAATAAAAAGAAAAAGGAATGCATCAGGAATGATAGTGGTAATCACATGGTAACTAATTCTCCCAGAAACTGTTAAGGGATATTGAAAGTTCAGGTACTGAAGTGCCATGATGCACGGTGTGTGTTCTGAGTTCAGTACAATTTTGTGTGTGTGTGTGTGTGTACACGCATAGGCTACTCAGTCCTATTTCTTTCAGTCTTTCGTTCTTCCCTTGCCACCCCTGCACTTTTTGCGCTCCTCATTTGCACGTGTGCACGTCGTAGACTCGTACACACTCCTGGCAGCTGACGTAGCAGCACCAGTGGAAGATACAGTGGCACTTCTCTTTGCGCTTTTCAGTCCGCGTGTTGTGGCCACGGCCGCAGCAGAGGAGATCACAGCCCTCGATGCCGTGAGACGACACGTTGCAGGCGCGGTCGCGTGTGCCGAATGAGCCTGTCTCTGGGTTCGGCTCGCAGAAGTTGGGCGAGCCTTCATAGTAGACCAGGTCTCTCTCAGTGGGATGCTTGAAGAAAGCATACTTGGCTCGCAGTGTCTCCACCCAACCCCGGGACTCTCTGTGTTTTTCCACCACCATCTCGGACGCACTGTCATATTTGTCTTTCAGATAGTCGCCCAGCAAGCGGAAGTCGGGCTGCGCCCACCAGCATGTCTTCACCTCGCAGCTCCCTGACAAGCCATGGCACTTACAGCGCAGGTGCATGTTCTCCAGGATGGTCTTGAGGAGAAAAAAGATACATGAGAGCCTGGATATAGTAGAACTTACAGAGGGACTTGTATGGAAGATAGTGCACATAAGTGGATTTAAAAATGTGTGTACTTTTTGATATGAAGTTTTTAAATTATTATTATTATTTGGTAACTTGTTTCATGGATGTTCCACAACATTAAATGTAACTATAAACATGCAAAAAAGTACAGTGGTTCATTCTTAAATAAATTTTAAAAAATAGAGTCATTGGCATATTGTTGCTGTACAAAGGGAATAAAAGACTTTGGGACACGCTGTTATAGGAAAATAATCAACTTCCAGGTGGTTAATAGTAACTTTTACTACATCAGATCAGCCCATTGTTGATCATCTTATTTTTCTGGATTTTTTTTTTTTTTTTTGCCTGCTCATGATACCTTGGGATCAGCAAGATACAACATTGAAGGTCTGGAAAATTAAAAAGTAAATCTGAAATAAGTCAAGGTAGAGACACAAAAAGCCTGGGTCATTTTTGACATTTCACTCTCATCATGTTTGGGGGGGAGGACACGTTCAGTGGCCAATGGTATGTAATTCATTTTTATTAATATAACATTTACAGTCACTGATTAATCAAGCTAGCTGACCAGCTAATGTTAGTGTTGAAGTTGAACTCAAAGACTCTGTAACTATGACTTGGAAAAATGGGTCATGGGATCATCTGAAAAGCACATGAAGGCATCAACAGCCAAGTTTTCCCTGCTCATGAAAAGCTAGAAATTGGGTAATGAGGTACCTGGGTTACGTTAGTAGAGAAACCTTTGATTTTGTCCTGAGAAGGTATTAATGCTTGCCATGTTGCAGCAAATCTTAGACCCCAATGCCATAAAGTACTAAGTGGGTCATCCCTTCTTCAAAATTCAAAATGGGGCACATGATGTTCATTATTGTCTTCATATGCTGACTAAATATACAGTGGTGCTTGAAAGTTTGTGAACCCTTTAGAATTTTCTATATTTCTGCATAAATATGACCTAAAACATCATCAGATTTTCACACAAGTCCTAAAAGTAGATAAAGAGAACCCAGTTAAACAAATGAGACAAAAATATTATACTTGGTCATTTATTTATTGAGGAAAATGATCCAATATTACATATCTGTGAGTGGCAAAAGTATGTGAACCTTTGCTTTCAGTATCTGGTGCGACCCCCTTGTGCAGCAATAACTGCAACTAAACGTTTCTGATAACTATTGATCAGTCCTGCACACCAACTTGAGAGGCCTTCAGTTGCTTAGAAGTTACCCTGGGGTCCTTTGTGACCTCGCTGACTATTACACGCCTTGCTCTTGGAGTGATCTTTGTTGGTCGACCACTCCTGGGGAGGGTAACAATGGTCTTGAATTTCCTCCATTTGTACACAATCTGTCTGACTGTGGATTGGTGGAGTCCAAACTCTTTAGAGATGGTTTTGTAACCTTTTCCAGCCTGATGAGCATCAACAATGCTTTTTCTGAGGTCCTCAGAAATCTCCTTTGTTCGTGCCATGATACACTTCCACAAACATGAGTTGTGAAGATCAGACTTTGATAGATCCCTGTTCTTTAAATAAAACAGGGTGCCCACTCACACCTGATTGTCGTCCCATTGATTGAAAACACCTGACGCTAATTTCACCTTCAAATTAACTGCTAATCCTAGAGGTTCACATACTTTTGCCACTGACAGATATGTAATATTGGATCATTTTCCTCAATAAATAAATGACCAAGTATAATATTTTTGTCTCATTTTTTTAACTGGGTTCTCTTTATCTACTTTTAGGACTTGTGTGAAAATCTGATGATGTTTTAGCTCATATTTATGCAGAAATACAGAAAATTCTAAAGGGTTCACAAACTTTCAAACACCACTGTAGCTTGTAGTGGTGAAAGTCTGGGTTTGTGCAGGGGAAGATGCCCCTACAGTGGCTTCCTGTAATACTCCTGGTCAAGTGCTTAGTGTCAGACCTTGACTACAGGGGTTATGCAGCTGCTGAGCTCAGACGCAGACAGTCGCAGTGCTTAGCTAATTCTCATAATCAAATCAAATCAAGTTTATTTGTATCGCGCTTTTAACAATAAACATTGTCGCAAAGCAGCTTTACAGAATTTGAACGACTTAAAACATGAGCTAATTTTATCCCTAATCTATCCCCAATGAGCAAGACGGTGGCAAGGAAAAACTCCCAAGGAAAGACTCATAAGACGTCTTGCTCGTGCCAGCACGGCAGTGGCACTCTGCCTTTGTTTTGGTTTGTTTGCTTTAATTCCCTGGCTATATTTAGCTGCAGAATTCCCCAGCTGTGGCGGAAGGCAGGTGTTTGTGGGCCCTCCGGGGCCCAGCCGAGGCCTCTGACATCATGTCCTGAACTCGTCAGGCCTGCAGCACCTCCCGTGGCCCACTCGGGAACAATAGTGTGTGAGAAGCAGGTGGGGTGGCCTGGGGTCCTGACAGGGCTGCCTGTCTCGCTGCCTGCCCCTGTGGTCTCTAGCAGCTCCTGTCGAGCGCAGATCAAAGGGCCGCTGTGTTGTGGTGTGGTCTTGCCAATTGCCCCTCAGCAGCCTCAGCGCTAATCGACTCCAGCAGCGAGTTGACGGGCGAAAATCCCGAGCCCTGCCGCTTTCTTTCTCTCCTCCCTCCCACCGCCCTCAAACCACTAACTGCGTTTACACCTCTGTCATGGAATTCAGCAGGGATGCAAGACATGCGAGGTATGAAAGGATCAGGGAGGTAATTACCCAGTAATTTCACATATAAATGCTTCTTTTGGGGCTAAAAGGCGCTCCGAGTAGAGATCAGGCAATTCTTGACAGTTGATCTGTCATGCATTTAACACCTTGAGCTGTGGCCGAGTCCCACCCATGAACCATATAAGAAGAGCTTTGTTCATTGTCTTAGTCCCTTACTTCCCTTTTATTGTACTTAATGTCTTCCAAAACTTCTGATTGTAAGCCAAATCTTTTTTTTAACCTTCCTCACAAGAGTTTTTTAACCTTGCTTACAAGTTCATTAGATACACTTGCCTTGTACAGTACCTAAACGTATGTTTTTAGGTACGCCTATCATATAGGTGCACGTTGTAAGTAGTAGCTCAGCTGTAACTATTTATTGCCGCACTTGATCCACTTATACCAACACCACACACTACCCTGTCAGTGCTATTCTGAAAATCAACCACCACCCAGATGATATCTACTCAGTGGTGGTCCTGTGGTGGTTCCTTTGCTTTGATGGACCTGTTGTATGAACAGCGTGATTTGGGTCTTACCATTCGTCCCGCTTCGTTGTTGTGGCGGTTCATGGCAGAACGAGCGTCTGGACGGTTTTCTCTGGCATCTGCAAACTCTCGGGATACAAGAACCCCAAATTCAGCATCCTCGCTACAGCCACCCCATTTCCAGCCCTCACCTGGTGGCCCTTTGTGGTGGGAATCACAGCCGCACATGGTGGAGGTTCCTTCTGCACAGGACCGAGTCACTGCAAATGCCACACCAGCTGAAGCAATTGCATGGACAAATGCAGATTCTCTAGTGGCTAGGGAAAGAGAGACATGCAGGGAAATAAGTGAACGAGAGAACACTAAGTGAGGATACTTTTAAGACTCTTTGAAAAGCAGATGCCGATGTGTGATGATTGGTGCTAGCTTTTAAAGTGATCCAGAAGACCGTGCTGTATCCTGAGGGTCCTGAATTTCCATCTGCAATCCTACTGAAAGTCTCACATCAGACAGTGTCTTAAGGGCACGGATCATTTTCTGTGATGCGTTCTGAAATATCAATGCACTATAAGGACAGGCACATCTTTTGACATGACGGTCTCAATTGTTGCACATGTCGTTTGTGCCTAATGCTACCTCAGGTTTCAGTGACAATGTGTCATCTTAAAGGTGCTCCAGCTCTCCAGATCAAGCCCCTGAGGCCACATGGGTGAAAACCAGCGATGGGTCTTCGTGTTTGCTCTGCAAAGGCATGTGCTGAGAGATGGATTTACTCCTCCTTTGAATGCAACAGATTATTAGGTAACTGGACACCATTGTTTCACAATTGCAGTACACTTACTGTAGCTCTCTCACTTTTAATCTGGACTCCGTCCCTAAGGGGCCACTGAACCTACCACACAGATCTTCTCAACGGTCAAATGAAAAACTCCTTGCTGCTGCTCAATCGCTCTTATGATCACCTTTCTCACCCATCACACCACTCCTTCCTGTACATTCCACATGTCAGGACGTGTAATGCATGTGTCTGTACAACATGCAAAGTTTCTAATGCTATGAGATTCCTGGCTTGTCATATAGTACACGGACTTAAACGTGCTTTAGCCATAAGGACACGGAGTTGCTGCACTCAAGATTTTTATCCGTTTCCACCACAGGAACGTTTTCATAAGCCCAAGAATCTTTTTAGAAATTTTACCCCTGTTTTCACTACAAGAACCTTTCTAGAAACCCAGAACCTTTTTCAGAGTTCAAGAAGTTTACTCGTTTCCACTACAGGAACTGATTTAAGAATTTTTCCAATGTTACCATCACAGGAACATTTTCAGAAACTGGGAAACCTTTTTAGGAATTCAGGAATACTCATGGTTCCATCACAGGAATATTTTCAGAAACTTGAGAAATTCTTTAGGAACTCAGGAGCTTACTCCATATTTCCACCTGAAGAACCTTGTCAACCTTTTTCAGTTTCCATTGAAGGCACCAGGGCCAATTTTAGTACTTGAGTCATAATTCCAGTAACATATTTTTGGTTTCTGGTAAACTTTTGTTTGGATTAAATGCTGCAGGTGTGCATTTTGTACGTTTCTAGTAGTATACTGCTTATGCTAACTCTAGTCAAAAATCTGCAATACTATTAACAACATGTTCAAACAAAACAAAGCAAAAACATAAAGAACAGCTGAACTGCTAACACCAGATTAGAGATCAGTTCTCAAACAGTGCATCACTTCACTGTTTACTACACCATCTCTCACATTTCACTTTCGTATTCTTTGATGACTCCCTGCATTATTGCATAAGACAGTTACGGGAACTACAGTGTTGCGTAAGAGACAAAAGGTGAGCGACGTGATCTCTTATTGGCTAGACAGGAAGCATGAATCATCAGAATCAGGTGACTTTCCCATGATACCATCCATTATGCTGTCACGCAAGGGCTATGCTCCTATTCTATTCAACTATCACAGATGATTCATTTCATGAAAATTAGATGCAAAACTATTCATTTCTTAACAGGATGTATGTTGAACCAAGGTCTAATTTTCAGCAAGGTTGCATGTTTGCGGTTCCATTAGTGTCCTAGTAGATTTGCTGAATATGCACATATTTCGTTTTATGTTCTATTGTTCTGAAGAGTGTAAACACACACTGCTCATTTCTCCTGACGCTTGTGTGTTTGGGCACACACCTCTCAGGGTGGGAGGCCTGATTGAGGCCAAGTCGGTTCTGGCAGGCCCAGCTGGGTCGACTACAACAGAGCGCTGTGAGCCGATGGCCCCAGGAGCCGTGGCCTTGAGCCAAATGCAGAGCTGCTCCCGCTACCTGCTGGGCCCATGAATCCGCCTTTGTCTCTGTGGTGTCACACTGTATTACCCACACAAAAGGACCCAGCAACCCGCACCCCCACAGCCCGGCTTAGCTCTGCCCAGAGCCAGCCTGGCATTCCCAACAGGAGCAACCCCCACCTCCCCTTCCACCTCTACATACACATACCAACCACCTTTTCCTTCTCGCCCTTTTAATTCCTTTTCTTTCCCGTCCCGCTTCTTTAATCAACCCTCAAATTAACAAACAGCCATCCCTAATGTTCTCAAACACCACTACCTTCTTAGTATCCTCCCTGTCTTCAGGCCTCTCTGACCTCTCCTCCAGGCTTCCCTCTGCCCATCATGCACCCCTCCCTACCTTGCTCCCTCCATGATGAGGAAGGATGGGAGATTCCCTTTCAGGCCGTTTTCACGACACAGTCAAAAGGGCGTGTGAATGGGCCGTTCGTGGGAGCTGGGCTGTAAGAGGCACACTGAGATGGCTCATACCGGCCTTCACGCACAGTAGGGGTTGAGCGGAACCCCCCCAGCCCTTTTCTATTGCTTGTAATCTCATTTGGCCTCCTCTCTCTTTTTCTCTCATTCACTCATGCACTCGCTGACCGGCTCCCTCCTGACACATAAGCTAACACACTGCTGCTGATCAGAGGGCTGCACCTCTTCACCCTCCAGGACAAGCCACCTCCGCTCGGGGAGCACTCGCTATCTCTCAGCACGGTGCCCGCTATTCCAGCTTCCCCGTTGGTTTCTCCTTTCTGCCTTTTGTTTAAAGAACGAAGAAAGGCTTTTCACCCTTTTGCAGTGTGATTTGTGGAACGCTGACCGATGTCTCCAGAACCTAAACGAGTTCTGTAATTAAAGCTGTGTTTAAATGACTGTACATTTATGTGCTTCTTTACAAAAATGGATATTAATTTGGATATATAGCTCATCCTTGGTCTGCTTTCCGATGTGAAGTGTATAATTTTTGTCCGAATAGGTACACAGCAAATTCAGAAGTGTTAAATTTTGGGTGTTAGTGAAATTTGAGCAAAAGTAGAGTTAATTTTACTCTGATAGAGTTAAATCCATTATACGTGACTTCAGTTGATAAATAGTTGGTGTCAAAATCGGCTGTAAAAACAAAGCGTCACTAAATCAAACCTGTCAGTGTAATTGTAGAAATACTAACTCTGAACTTCTAACTCTCAACTCCGATCCTGGGTTTTACACTCGAAGTGTTCGTCACCCCGCCCACTGCATAGACACACATCGATTGGCTAAAGCCAGAAGATCTATGCGCGCTTCACCGACTGCTGCATGAGGGACCGTGCTAATGACCTGCGTTTATTTTGATGAACACTTTCATGCATACTGTATACAGGAACAAAGTAATGAACATGCTTTGATTTTTGTTGACCAGTTGACTTACTTTAGACATTTCAGAAGCGATATTCTAATGAGAGTGAAACGACATGTATTGTTCCATATTGTTACATTTTTTTAATGTGACTTCATTTTTTTGGGGTGCAAATGTTTAAAATAAATGTTTAATTGTAAAACACAAAATACGTCCACCTTTATTTCAGCAAACTTTAATTTGAAAATCATTTCCAGGAAGAGCCGTATTTACACCGTTTAAGTGTTATGGGGCGAACACTTTTATAGTCAACAAATGATCCTCTGAGAGAGTTAATGTCTAACACTACATATCAGTGTTGAGAAAAACTAACACTGGATGTTGTTAATAAGTGTTAACTTTTAACTCCAAAAAGAGTGAAAAATGACACCAAATTAGTGTTAAGGTACCAACACTGCAGAAAGAGTTAAATTAACACTCATGGGGTGGACCCATACAGACACTTTAAAAGTGTTGAAATTAAATCTGGTAGTGTTAATTTGGCTATGCGGATTTTGCTGTGTATGTTGCTGGTTCCGATGGTATATTCTGTCTGCAGCTCTGTGTTTTATTTGAATGGTTCTGGGGGAAAAAAAAATCAGATCGGCCAAGTTACTCAGGATGTGTTTAGTGTCTCACTGCAGCTACAAGCCTAAAAAAATTAAGTAATGGTAAAAAAGCCCAGTGGTTTAGGACTGTTCTGGGGACCTGCACAGAGGGTTTCATGCTACTTGAACATCTGATCCACCTTTTGGAGCACTTGATAATTGGCTAAATAGGTTAATTCAGGGAGGTAATTGCCCAGTAATTGGGCATATTTAGAGCAAGGACATCTTGATAGCCTTTAGGACTGGAGGTGAGAAACCCTGGTTTTGGGCACAATATGCCTTGGTGTAATTTACGAACATTATAGTCATCTTGGACAGCTGGAATGTAATGTGGTATGATTACATGAAAGGAGACCAGGTGAAGTAGAGGGAATGTCCTGGAAATCTAGAAGTGATGTGAATTGTTCCAGTTTGGGTTTAAATAGTCTTCTCTTTGGACAAAATTATGTATGTAAAGTGGACTCTGAAGCAAGTAGCACTGTAGCTACTGTTATAAAGCAAAGAAGTGTTTACATTTGACTAACATTTTTAACCAAGGCAGCTTGCAACTGAGTGCTGATGGTCTTGTTGAAGGACCTAACATGGGCAGCTTGGCTGTGCTCTCAAGCTTTTGATTGGTAGCCCAAAGCCTTAAGGAAATGCTGGACCCCCAGATTTGGCTGATCAACTGCAATATTTGAGATACCATGTCAAGTTGATTACTATTCGTTTTCACACAGGCTAATGATCCTCGAGCCTTTACCTTTGTCCAGCACAGGGCCGAAGATGGCCAGGTTGTCCTTTATGGTCGTGCAGTTCCATCTGCGACCGCGGAACTGGTGCTGACACTCCTGGATGCCCAGTTTGACCCCTTCGGCAACGCTGGGCATGATCTCGATGTAGTTGCGGCAGAAGCGCAGCTGCTTGGGAACTAGACCAGGAATGGAGCCACACAGGATGGGCTGTGAGCCCAGAGACGAGTACTGCTGCCCCAGGGCTAGGGACCTGAGAAAGGTACAAGGGGAAAAACATGCATCAGAATCAAGCTGAAACCTTTCTCGGGTGATGCATGCAGCAGATGGGCAAAGAGTATTGCTTTAAGGGATTGCATAAATGGAATAGTGGAAGAAGTTGTACTAACACACCCTGTTTGAATATGGCCTGATTTAATTTAGATAAACAGATTTTATGATCTTTGCTAAATGAGGTTTGGATTGCAATAAACTGACGATAAATAAAACCCATAGAGGACACTGTAGCTGCGTTTATGTGCATCCTTATCTCGTCTGTTGATATTATTGTACAGGTTCATCCACAGACAGCTGTTCGAAATCGTTTCACTAAAGTACTTTTATTCTTATCTTGTTTTCCTGTGAGCTCGTATTAATTGGCACATAATCACTGAAGTAAGCTTTGATACTGGAGGTGTGAGTCAATTGTTTGGCTCCTGTCCATCTTTATTGGACTGTGTGGGTTTTGCAGTAGCTGACAGAAACATTGTAGTGCAAGTGAAATGTTCATCTAAGCAGTGGGCATCTGCCTAAACACGGCCTTGGTACCACTGCACTGAAACGGGCATGTCAGAAACCAATTCAGTTTAATTGCCTTCTTTTCTCCCTGACATAACACTTTAAAAAAAAAAAAAAAAGGTTGGAAAGAAAAATGTTGCCTGTGTTTTAACACGCTTGCTCTTTTGACAGGCTCAAACACAACTGCACCTTTATTAACAGGGTTGTTTCCCTTGCCAGTGAAATGTGTCTGAGATGTTTTTGACTTATTGTTTATTCCTGGTGGCGTGCTAAACAAGCGCAGTCTCCGTCTTTCCTTCATAAAGCCATCCACACCCCTTTCAGTCTGGGTTCATCATCATAAATCCTATCTGTGCATCCATAGTGTCTGGGGTTTTTTTTTTTATTAGAATGAATTTGGGCGGCACGGTGGTGTAGTGGTTAGCGCTGTCGCCTCACAGCAAGAAGGTCCTGGGTTCGAGCCCCGTGGCCGGCGAGGGCCTTTCTGTGTGGAGTTTGCATGTTCTCCCCGTGTCCGCGTGGGTTTCCTCCGGGTGCTCCGGTTTCCCCCACAGTCCAAAGACATGCAGGTTAGGTTAACTGGTGACTCTAAATTGACCGTAGGTGTGAATGTGAGTGTGAATGGTTGTCTGTGTCTATGTGTCAGCCCTGTGATGACCTGGCGACTTGTCCAGGGTGAACCCCGCCTTTCGCCCGTAGTCAGCTGGGATAGGATCCAGCTCGCCTGCGACCCTGTAGAAGGATAAAGCGGCTACAGATAATGAGATGAGATGAGAATGAATTTGAAGTCTGCATGAAATGATTTATTATATTAGAAGAGAACTTCAGCTAGTTTAGAGTCACATCCTTAACAGGAAAATAAAGTCTAAGCACATTGCTATGTCCTATTATGTTACAAGTCCTGATGATGATGATTAAAGCTCTGAATGGTTTTGCTCCGATGCATCTTGCTGATATTCTGCAGCACTATAATCCATCCCAAGCGTGAAGATGTTTGTCTCATATTACTAAACTCTGTAGCTCTGTACATGTTTGAAATCTAGATTAAATATGCACTTGTTTAGCAAAACCTATTCATGGTGCTTGGGTCTTTATTTCAGTTTTCATGTATTGTTGTGATTTTTGTAGTATTGTGGATGTAGGTGATTTTATGAGAACTAGTTATTTTTTTTATTACGTGTGCATTATCATAAATTATTTGGTGCTTGAGATATACAAGTTCCAAAAACAATTTTTTTTCCCAAATCCATTTCCAATCTTTTTCATTTGTTACATGATCTGATATCTGATCTACCATTTTTAGCTCATCTGGCTGCAAGCCAGGCTGGATGAGCTAATGCTATCGCCCGTCATCCGTCCGTCGGCATCGTCCGTCCACAGTTTACACAAATTGCTGCTACTCCAACAGGATTGATCGGATTTCGATCAAACTCACACACCGTGCTCCCCAGGTGGGTGTGCATAAAAGTTGTCAAGATGGTGGTGCCACCTGTCATATTTATGATTTTATGGTCATCTTGGCCGGTATGAGCTACAGCCTCGTTGAGACTACTTTTATTTATTGCTGGTATCAGCCCAATACTGATGCTGGGTTTCCAATCCACACCGTCTCTATTTCTCGACATTACATTACAGGCATTTAGCAGAAGTTCTTATCCAGAGTGATGTACAACACACCCCGAGCAGCCTGGGGAGCAGTTGGGGGTTTGGTGCCTTGCTCAAGGGCACTTCAGCCATTCCTGCTGGTCCAGGGAATCAAACCAGTGACCTTTTGATCCCAAAGCTGCTTCTCTAACCATTAGGCCATGGCTTCCCCATATATAAAGAGAAATCCTAGAAGTAACCATGTGTTATGATTATTCTGTACATTTAGAATACCTGAGGGTTCCTCAAGGCTTCCTAAAGACATTTCACTGAAAGGGGAATCTCTTCTTTAAATGTTCTTCAGGGCTTGTCTTTCTTTAACCCTTTGGTGACTGACCCCTTGAAAATGGTTCCTCCAAGAACCATGACGTTTCAGTTGTCAAGATAACGGAAAAACTAAAATACAAATACAAGAGCATTTTGTTTTGTGCACAAGAGCATTGTGACGTATCTTTCTGTTTTTGTATTTTAGTTTTTCCATTGTCTTGACAACTGAAACGTCATCGTTCCTGGAGGAACCATTTTCAAGGGGTCAGTCACCAAAGGGTTAATGTCTAAAAGCAAGATCTCTTGGCTCTACTGGTGAAATGATCTTGGTCCTATGCTCTGAAAAGCTGAGCCATATCCCTGTTCCTTTTGCAGACTTTGCTTCACACACAGAACTGAGAATAACATTGTGTTCACTGCTTGTACTGTTTCTCCAATTATTATTATTATTATTATTATTATTATTATTATTTGTACTATTTTCCTATTCTTGGGGTTTCAACTGTTGGTATGTCGCTCTGGATGAAAGCGTTTCCCAAAATAACTAAATGTAAACTGTCAGAATTCCCCAGAGAGACTAAACCAAAGAGCCCTATACGGTTCGAACCTTCACATGTAGTTGTGTACTGCAGTGCATTCCGGGATTTCAGGAGCACGTTGGACGGCCTCCACGACACCTCCAGGCTTCAGATTGGCAACTTATATAATTCTTACCTGAAAAGGTGTGCTTTTGGACACACGCTGTGAATAAGGAATTATAGATTGCATGTAGTTACAGTCTCAAAGTGTTCTTCAGTTTGGCCCTCTGGGGGAAGCCCATAAAAATTCCTTATAACAAAGGGTTTTCCTTTTCATGTTCCATGTAGAACGTGTTGGAAAGCTAGAGCTATTAACAGAGCCATCCAAAGAATCTGTCAATGTAGTGTGCACATACAGACAGGCAGAAGACACGTTAAAGGAAAAAACAGTGGCTCTGTTACACTGTGTGGGGATTGACTGATTTTATTGATCGATTGATTGGTTTTTCCCTGGCATGGTTTGGCTTTACTTGGATGGAAGTGTCACTGCAAATCAACCTAAAACTCTGTTCACTTATCTATTCTGATGGGCGTAGCCTTATCCAGGATGACTCCGCCTCTATCCCCAGGGCACACAGACAGAGTAAATGGTTTGATGAGCATAAAAATGATAAATCACATGTTATGGCCTTCACGCTCACTATTCTCATGGTCAGTATTTGGTGTGAGACGACCCTTCGGTTTAAAAAAATAAACTGTCCGTCTCAGGTCCAGTGAGGTCAGTTTTATGTGGAAATGATCTGTAGGTTTTCCTGAGCATCTTACAGAACCAGCCACAGTTCTTCTGGACACTTTGACTGTCACACTCACTTCTTCATTTTACACCAAAACCCAGCAGCCTTCATTATGCTTTCTTTTTTCATCTGAAAAGTGTCTCTTATGGAATGTGCTGCTCAGATACAAACCTTTTTTTTTCCCTCTAACATTTAATTTTTTTGCTGGAAAACGAACGTTCAGAACTCTAAAATGTTTTTGTACTGACTCCATAATGTAGAAGTCATAAAATAGAAATCTACAACAAAGTTTGGATGAAAAAAAATAAATAGGGGGCCAAAGACTTTTGCACAGTACTGTAGATTTCAAATAAAGTTCCTCTAAACAGCAGTACAAAAAAGTAAATCAGATTAATATATGGGACGATTCTTTGCCTTTAAAACCGCAGCAGTTCTCTCAGGTTCACTGAAGTTTATCCAGATATTTTGTAAAACCTTTCAGTTGTTCTTGAGATTTTTTTCCTGTCACATAAGTAACTTTTTTTTTTTTAAAATCTGTTCCTGAATATCCTTCCTTCTTCAATGATGTTTTCTGGATGTTTGGACGTCTCTTTTCATTGACGAGCTAATCCAGGACATATGGCGGTGCTACTCAGGTATCCGTGCACTGACGGACTCTCGGCGTGTCCCAGTGTCCCCAGCGGCCGTGTGGAGAATCAGGAGTAAACAAACGCACTGATCACAGTATGCTCACTCGCTCAGCATGACCTCATGGCCCTGCAGGGTGCAACCCTATCACCAGCTCTGACATCGTCGCCTCGCTCGGGCCCACACAAAAGCCCTGAATGTGATGTCAGAGCTCAAAAATCCGCCTTGGAGGCATTCTGATTTTTCGACCTCCTCACCACCACCGTCCTCTCATCTCTCCCTCTCGTTCCATCCGTCCGTGCACATGTGTGTTTTTGATGTCACGTGAAATTCAGTGTGTCTCAGTCACAGACTTTTGCTAAGGAAGGCTTTGATACGTGAGACGTGCGTCAGCTGCTCAAATCTCCACCTTGATGCTTCCTACTGTGGGTCAATATCATCGTATAGGTGATCTCTCTCTCTCACTCTCTCACTGTCTGTGTCTCTCTGTCTCTCTCTTTCTGTGTCTCTCTCTCACTCTCTCTGTCTGTATGTGTCTCTCTCTCACTCTGTGTGTCTCTCTCCCTGTCTCTCTCTCTCTTTCTGTCTGTGTGTGCGCGTCTCTCTGTCTCTCTCGCTCTCTGTCTGTGTCTCTCTGTCTCTCTCTTTCTGTGTGTCTCTCACTCGCTCTCACTCTGTCTCTCTCTGTCTGTGTGTGTCTCTCTCTCTCTTTCTGTGTGTGTCTCTCTGTCTCTGTCTGTGTGTCTCTCTGTCTGTGTGTCTCTCACTCGCTCTCACTCTGTCTGTGTCTCTCTCTGTGTGTGCGTGTCTCTCTGTCTCTCTCTCTCTGTCTGTGTGTGTCTCTCTCTCTTTCTGTGTGTGTCTCTCTGTCTCTGTTTGTGTGTCTCTCTGTCTGTGTGTGTCTCTCACTCGCTCTCACTCTGTCTGTGTCTCTCTCTGTCTCTCTCTGTCTGTGTGTGTCTCTCTCTCACTTGCTCTCACTCCTCTCTCTCTCTCTCTCTCTCTCTCTCTCTCCCTGTCGGTATGTCTGCAGGAGAGTAACTCACCATTTTTTTAAACAATACATCAATATGATGACCCCATGTTTTAACTGTCTGCATGTTATTTAATTCCTTTGCTTCATTAGATGCCAATTTTGTTGCTAATCCGTAATTATTTTCCTCAACTATGACTTAAGCCCATATATCTGCCAGATCAGCTCCTGAAGTAGTGTTTACTGGAAGCTGAGTTCCTTCCCCTCTGTGTGAGGTGAGTAAGAGACATAATTACACCGTCTGCTAACCGTCTAACTGTCCATTAATTCTTCACCCATGCACAGTTTGTGTATGTGTGTGTGTGTGTGTATGGTTTCTATATTAACAGAACACTCCATTTTGCAACATAATGTAAAACCACTGCATCGGTAGCATAGCTGTAATTACCAAAGACAAAAATTTCAAAACATTTCTCTGCATGAAGAAAAAAAAAAACTAGATAGAGACTGTCACTAAAGTCACAGTAATTTGCACTAGCTGACCTTTGTCAGTTGAAGGTCAAGGAAAAGTTGCACCCTGCCACCCTGAACAAAATAATAATAATTAAAAAAAAAAGATTGAAAAAATCATGAAAATTGCCAGAGTTATAAGTGACTGAAAAAAATCCCGTTTTTCATGGATCATTCCGGTTTGGTGATCCGGATCAGCACCAAAAGTCATAGCAATGTAATTCAGCCCAGAGATATTTGGTGATGATTGATTGAAAACTGAGGGAGAAATGGTGTCCTAAAAATGTTATAATAATAATAATAATAATAATAATGAAGAAGAAGAAGAAAGATCCTGAGTGAGAGTAACAGTTTGTGCCACCGCTGCTCTCACAAATTAAAAAGAAAACCTGTTTACTCCAAACTGACTTACAGGGAGATTATTGAATTTGCTGAATGTTTAAAATGGCAACTCAATAATACATTGTAAAGTTGTTAGGATGAAAAATTCTGTGAGAGAAAGTCTTACCAAAGCTTTAAGTCCTAGTGAAAATTCATCCTAATGCACTTTGTCTCATGCTGTATTATCCTGTCTATAGTAAAGACTAACACACAGACGTGTAAACGTGTAATTTACAAAACACTACACTTTTACAATTTACAAAAATCGCTACTCCTCCTACAGGATTGATCAGATTTTGATCAAACTCATATGGAATGTTCCCCAGGTGGGTGTGTATAAACATTGTCAAGATGGTGGTGTCACCTGCCATATTTAACAGTTTATGGGCGTTTGGAAATTTTGCATGACTTGTCACACCACACACTACTCTTCGTAAACTGCTGGGAAGTTTCACTGAAACTCACCCAGAAGACTCTAAAGACATAGTCCAACAAGAATTGTTCACCAGGTGGCACCACTTGCCATGGATGAGAATACACAGGGGTCATATGCAATTTCACAAAAATCGCTACTCTGCCCACAGGATTGATCAGATTTCAAACTCACACACAGCAACAGTGGCCGGTATGAGCTCCAGCCTCATTGAGACTATTTTTTTAATTGATGAATTAATCATTATGGCTTAAATGATTTCAGCTATTAAAATGTTTAAAGGGATTTAAAACCTGCATGTCATTTATCATAAAAATGTTACCTACTGCTGTCTGGCAAGTCACGCTGCAATACAGATGTGAGTGGGGAGTGAAACTCTTGTAGTTACCAGAAGACCCGCCGCCACTGTAACTCTAGCTATGTAATTGGTGAGAGGCCCAGGGCTACAGAAACGGAGATTGGCGCCGCCCAATGTGCCACATGGTGTGGGAAGGACTTTAGACGTAGATGTCATTTATCAGAAAGTTGAGCTTCATATCTGAGCTTTGGAGTTTGATCAGGAGACCAAACCTGCTCTCCTGACTAAGCCCAGCTTTAAGAATGTTTATTAAAAGACACTTAAATTGTAATTAAGCAAATCTGGGTATGAGCTATATGTGCCCCAGGCAGACCCACCTTCCTGCCAGAAAGAATCAAAATTGCTGAAAAATTGAGATGGAAGAAGTGATTTTTGTGAAATGTGGACAACGACAGACAGACGCCGGACAACACATGATGGCATAAACTCATCAACTGTTGGCCGGATGAGCTAATAATGAACTTTGGTGTAATGATGGAATTATTAATGAAGTTATGGACTAATTAAGCCTTAATGAGCAGTTCAACAAAAATTGCTTCTTCTCAGTCAATTCCTCGCCGTTTTGGATTCTTTCTGGTAAATAGCTCGGTATTCCTAGGGTGGATATCGCTTCTATATATAGCTTGTATATAGTGTATATAGCTTTCAACATTTATTGTGCAAGGTGGCCCACTTTAGAGCGTTCCTTCTGGACTAGACGGGGCCGGAGTGAGTTACACTGTCATTGACGATCTCGTTTTTTATTAATAGAACACCTTTCATGTGTCTTAGCATCGAGACAGATCTTTTTCTGTTGTAAAGTTGTTCTGGAGTGCGCAAACTTCTGATGCGAGTTTGTACATGGGTCTTTTGTCTTGCTCGTACAAATACACACCAAGCTGAAGGTGTGTAGTGAAAGCAAGCTGACTAACGACATCTGACCTTGAGATTTTCTCAATTCTATTCAGATTAGGTTGGCTGATGATGAGTGAGGGATCCAAACAATGAACTCTGATGGCTCTAATGATCAATCATGGAGCCTGTGGTGCGACGTTTCTTTCCTTTCCACGTACTGTTTGACTCGGAACAATGGAAGTAAAACTTGATCATTGTGGTTTCATATTATCCTGTTGTTGAGTGTGTATAGAGACATAATGAAGAAAAGTAAAGCTTTCAAAGGAAGTAATGGTGATCACTGGTGCTTTTGGTGAGTACATAGTTTAGTTAGTACACTTAGCTTGTTTTGTGAATCAACAAATAACTGATTTTTACGCTGATTTCATGTATTATTTAATTTGTGTTCAACTAGCTAGCTCTATTTTAGAAGCATCTTTGCTGCTGCAGTCAAAGAAATAAGCTCCTTGTCGCAGATGAAGAAGCAGAAATGGTGGCTTGGATCTGGTTTTGGTGAGAACTGGGAGAAACTCCCAAGTGGAACAGGTGCATGTCTGAACAGGTCAGAGGGCCACCTATAGACCTCAGGCTATCCCTCTGTCCCTCCCTCTCTCCCTCCTTCCCTCTTTTTCAGTCTTGCTCTTTCTCCGTCTCTCTCCCTCTCTCATGTATCCTCCTTCCCCCTCCCTCCCCTGATGATGTCTGACGTTGGGTGGGCCGAATCCCCATGCTTCCACAAGGGGGGAAAAACATAATAATAATAATAATAATAATAATAATGACACATTCTCATGGGCTATGAGTCATATGAAGAGAGGGGATTCCTCTGTTCACAAAACAAATCAGGCTGCCCAATCTAAACAATCAGCTCAGAATGACGACAAGTCCCGACTCTCTCCGAGGCACCTGTATGTGAAGTGCATTACTCAACGTTTATTCATTCATTTGAAAAAGGCGCATGACAACACTTCTCTATTAGTAGCTTTAAGTAAGCAGCGTGGTTACACACCTACAATCTCTCAGCTATGCTGAGAATCAAGTCCTTTTTTCTCTCTTTTTTTTTCTCCACGTTCCACCAATACCTGAAAGGTCCATCTCCAAATAGTGATGAGTTTTTTTTGTTTTTTTTTTATTTGGAGAAAAATTTCAAATACATTTCTCACTTTTGCATTTGAAAGCTGTATAAATATTTAATGCCATTTCATTCTTTGTCCTTGGTCATTATTTTAAGGAGAAAAGTGTGAAATAAACTGCAATAAAAGGAGAAAAATGGATTCTCTTGGGTTCTTCGGATAGTCCTTAGGTTCTTCAAAAGGTTCTCTATACCTTATTTAATACATAAAGACTGTTGTAAGGTTCTACAGAAAGAAGAGAGAGAAACAAACACTTTAAGTTCATCTTCAGTGAACATTGTTTTCATATATATTTATATATTATATATTTTATATAATCCTTGGGAATTATGGCTCGAGAATATAAGTGGTTTGAAAACTACCTTTGCGGTAGAACTCAGATTGTTCGATTTCAAGAAGTATTATCAGGATCTGAGCCCATTATTTCTGGTGTGCCTCAGGGCTCAATACTCGGTCCTCTCCTTTTTGTTATCCATATCAATGATTTACCAGTTGTTGTTAGGCAATGCGGCATACTTATGTATGCAGATGATACTGTTTTGTTTTGTTCTGGTTCAACTGCATCTATAATTGAAGGAAAGCTTAATGCGGACCTTAAGTTGGTTGGATCTTGGCTTGGTGAAAATAGTTTGTTTCTAAATGCCACAAAAACCGAGTCCATGCTGTTTGCAACTCATGTTAAGCTTTCACAGGTTTCTGATTTTAATATACTATTCAGTGGTCGCCCTATGAAACGTGCATTTGAATTTAAATATTTGGGAATTATTTTTGATGAATGCCTTTCATGAAATTCCCATATCCAGTATATATTTTCTAAGGCTGGCAAAAGGTTGGGTATGCTAGGGCGCATAAGGAATAATTTAACGTTACACTGTGCGAATATTATGTATACATCTTTCATTCGCCCTGTTCTTGAATACTGTGATAATGTATGGGGGTGCTGTGGTATCGGAAATTCTACATCTCTAGAAAGATTTCAGCGGCGTGCTGCAAGGATAGTTACTGGAATAGGCGAGAGTGATAGGGCCTTAGATGCAGTTCATTGGTCCACCCTACAAAGTAGGCGTGATGACCACTTGTTCAAGCTTGTTAAGAAATGTATTAATGGGAGTTGCCCACAATTTTTCAGAAATTATTTTACTTTTAATAATGCCATACACAACAGGTTCACTAGACAAAGCAATACGTTACATTTACCAAGGGTAAGAACCGAGCTGGCTAAGAAATCTTTTTATTATCATGGATGTAAAATTTTTAATAGGTTACAATTATAGTTGATGATTATTTGA
This sequence comes from Neoarius graeffei, assembly GCF_027579695.1. Lineage (NCBI taxonomy): Eukaryota > Metazoa > Chordata > Actinopteri > Siluriformes > Ariidae > Neoarius > Neoarius graeffei. The sequence goes on along the minus strand of NC_083582.1, from coordinate 80,767,235 downwards.
CCTTTCCCGGATTCGCTTGGATGCTCGCAAAGCAGTGGTCACGGGTCGAGGTCGGCTTTGATGGGTGGTTGGTTCAGTCTCGGCTTTTGGCCTTTGTTTCGTGGGCGTCCGGGCGAATTCGGGAGGGGTCTATTCCAATATAATTATACTTTTATACATTTAATAATCCTTTTATATTTTAGCTTTTTTGTACTTATTGTTAGATTTAATATTAAATATATATTGTAAATAATGTAGTTAAATTTTATTATAATTGTTTTTTTGGTTTTTGTTTGTTGTAAGATGTATGTGTGTATAACAGGGCTCCTTTTGATAGCAGAGGCATTTTACCACTGATTGGACTACCCTGTTGTTTAAATAAAGGTTCCAATCATATATTATTTTATAAATATTTCACTCTTAGTTTTTATTTGTATAATTCTTATTCATATTATTTGTTTATTAGATAGATATGATATGTGCAATCCTCTGAAAAACACCACGGTGATGAGAGCCTCCTGAATAAACACGGTTATAAAAATAAATAAATAAATAAAAACATGGAAAATGTAGAGTTTATATTTAATCCTTTAAGAGTCAACATTATTATTATTATTATTATTATTATTATTATTATCTCATCTCATTATCTGTAGCCGCTTTATCCTGTTCTACAGGGTCGCAGGCGAGCTGGATCCTATCCCAGCTGACTACGGGCGAAAGGCGGGGTTCACCCTGGACAAGTCGCCAGGTCATCACAGGGCTGACACATAGACACAGACAACCATTCACACTCACATTCACACCTACGCTCAATTTAGAGTCACCAGTTAACCTAACCTGCATGTCTTTGGACTGTGGGGGAAACCGGAGCACCCGGAGGAAACCCACGCGGACACGGGGAGAACATGCAAACTCCGCACAGAAAGGCCCTCGCCGGCCCCGGGGCTCGAACCCGGACCTTCTTGCTGTGAGGCGACAGCGCTAACCACTACACCACCGTGCCGCCATTATTATTATTATTTCCATTGTTGATTTTCTCAGCTCTTCAGCTGGTGTTTGTATTGGTATCCAGTGAGAGCCTCTAACCTGAGAAATCCAATACCCTCCTCAGTATTCTTGCTGATCCTAGCAAGGTAGAGAATTGTACTCTGTCTACTTCTTTCTTCTCAATATCCAACTTTGTCAGCTCTTCCTCCAGTTTTGCCACAGCACCTAGTGCTCCTACTACAACCGATATCATGTTCACTGAAGTGTTCCATAATCTTTGAATCTCTCTTGCCAAATCCTGGTTATTTCTCCACTTTCTCCTTTTCCTCCTCTTCTACTCTTCCATCTCCAGGTATTGATATGTCTATGACCCAGGTGTGGTTTAGATCTTTGTCTTTCACTACTATGTCTGGTCTTCATGCTTGTATAACATGATCTGTTTGTATCGAGAAATCCCAAAGTATCTTTGCTTTACTATTTTTTGTTACTTCTCTGCCACATGGTCATACCAATTCCTTGAGTATGGTAGTTCACATTTCTTACATAGATTCCAGTGTATTATTTGTGCAACTATGTCATACCTCTTCTTATATGCACATTGTGCAAGTTTACTACACTCACTGAGAATGTGAATTATAGTTTCGTCCCTCTCGTTACACATTCTGCATTTTGCTGTTCCTGCTTGTTTTTCTATGTTAATCTTCCTCCATCGTGTTGGTAATGCCCGATCCTGTGCCGTAGTATGAGTCCTTCAGTTTCCTTTATCATGTATCCATTCCTGAGCCACTTGTAGGTCTTCTTCACATCATGTTTTTCTGTTAACTTAGAGTACTGCCCATGCAGCACTTTGTCTTTCCATTCTTTTTCTCTCTTGTTCTTTTGCTTGTCCTTATATTCCTTCTTTGTGTCCTCTTTCGTGAGTCTTCTCAGTAACCAGTTGTACCCTTTCACTTCATCTTTGATGTAATCAGACAGTCCATGTTCTTCTGATCTAATTGTTTCCTCCACTGATTTCAGTCCTCTTCCACCTTCAGTCCTCACTACGTACAGCCTGGCCACGCTTGCTCTGGGGTGTAATGCTCTGTTCATCGTCATCATCTTTCTGGTTTTCCTGTCCATTACTTGTAGTTCTTCTTGGTTCCAGTCAAGAATTCCTCCAGAGTATCTGAGTACAGCAACCACCCATGTGTTTATCACTTTGATTACATTACCACCATTAAGCTTAGATTTCAGTAGTAGTTTGACTCTTCTTTTGTATTCCTTTGATACCAATTCCTTCATCTCTTTCATTTTGATGTCAATAGCTTCTAGTACTCCAACAGTGGTGCTTGAAAGTTTGTGAACCCTTTAGAATTTTCTATATTTCTGCATAAATCTGACCTAAAACATCATCAGATTTTCACACAAGTTCTAAAAGTAGATAAAGAGAACCCAGTTAAACAAATGAGACAAAAATATTATACTTGGTCATTTATTTATTGAGGAAAATGATCCAATATTACATATCTGTGAGTGGCAAAAGTATGTGACCCTTTGCTTTCAGTATCTGGTGTGACCCCCTTGTGCAGCAATAACTGCAACTAAACGTTTGCGGTAACTGTTGATCAGTCCTGCACACCGGCTTGGAGGAATTTTAGCCCGTTCCTCCGTACAGAACAGCTTCAACTCTGGGATGTTGGTGGGTTTCCTCACATGAACTGCTTGCTTCAGGTCCTTCCACAACATTTCCATTGGATTAAGGTCAGGGCTTTGACTTGGCCATTCCAAAACATTCACTTTATTCTTCTTTAACCATTCTTTGGTAGAACGACTTCTGTGCTTAGGGTCGTTGTCTTGCCGCATGACCCACCTTCTCTTGAGATTCAGTTCATGGACAGATGTCCTGACATTTTCCTTTAGAATTCGCTGGTATAATTCAGAATTCATTGTTCCATCAATGATGGCAAGCCGTCCTGGCCCAGATGCAGCAAAACAGGCCCAAACCATGATACTACCACCACCATGTTTCACAGATGGGATAAGGTTCTGCTGGAATGCAGTGTTTTCCTTTCTCCAAACATAACGCTTCTCATTTAAACCAAAAAGTTCTATTTTGGTCTCATCTGTCCACAAAACATTTTTCCAATAGCCTTCTGGCTTGTCCACATGATCTTTCGCAAACTGCAGATGAGCAGCAATGTTCTTTTTGGAGAGCAGTGGCTTTCTCCTTGCAACCCTGCCATGCACACCATTGTTGTTCAGTGTTCTCCTGATGGTGGACTCATGAGCATTAACATTAGCCAATGTGAGAGAGGCCTTCAGTTGCTTAGAAGTTACCCTGGGGTCATTTGTGACCTCACCAACTATTACAAGCCTTGCTCTTGGAGTGATCTTTGTTGGTCGACCACTCCTGGGGAGGGTAACAATGGTCTTTAATTTCCTCCATTTGTACACAATCTGTCTGACTGTGGATTGGTGGAGTCCAAACTCTTTAGAGATGGTTTTGTAACCTTTTCCAGCCTGATGACCATCAACAGCGCTTTTTTTGAGGTCCTCAGGAATCTCCTTTGGTCGTGTCATGATACACTTCCACAAACGTGTTGTGAAGATCAGACTTTGATAGATCCCTGTTCTTTAAATAAAACAGGGTGCCCACTCACACCTGATTGTCATCCCATTGATTGAAAACACCTGAGTCTAATTTCACCTTCAAATTAACTGCTCATCCTAGAGGTTCACATACTTTTGCCACTCACAGATATGTAATATTGGGTCTTTTTCCTTAATAAATAAATGACCAAGTATAATATTTTTGTCTCATTTGTTTAACTGGGTTCTCTTTATCTACTTTTAGGACTTGTGTGGGGGCAGCACGGTGGTGTAGTGGTTAGCGCTGTCGCCTCACAGCAAGAAGGTCCGGGTTCGAGCCCCGTGGCCGGCGAGGGCCTTTCTGTGTGGAGTTTGCATGTTCTCCCCGTGTCCGCGTGGGTTTCCTCCGGGTGCTCTGGTTTCCCCCACAGTCCAAAGACATGCAGGTTAGGTTAACTGGTGACTCTAAATTGAGCGTAGGTGTGAATGTGAGTGTGAATGGTTGTCTGTGTCTATGTGTCAGCCCTGTGATGACCTGGCGACTTGTCCAGGGTGAACCCCGCCTTTCACCCGTAGTCAGCTGGGATAGGCTCCAGCTCGCCTGCGACCCTGTAGAAGGATAAAGCGGCTACAGATGATAAGATGAGACTTGTGTGAAAATCTGATGATGTTTTAGGTCATATTTATGCAGAAATATAGAAAATTCTAAAGGGTTCACAAACTTTCAAGCATCACTGTCGGTATTTATAGCCATTGTCTCCAAGGTCTTTCATCATCTGTTCATCAGGTAACACTATTCCATCCTCCTCCACCTTTTTTCCTCTTTTCATAACTAGTGTCACACATTTTGTCAGCCCAAATTGCATTCTAATGCCCTGTGTATATCGTAACTGTCTGCACTAGGGATTCAAGATCATCTTTACTCTTTCTGTATAGTTTCAAGTCATCCATGTATAGTACTGTAAGTGGTTTATCTTACCACACTGATTTCTTGTCAGATTGCATCCTTGCTTAACTTCCCTCAGCAACACAGACGGCGGAATCAGGCAGATGACGAATAGCAGGGGCAAAAGTGAGTCTCCTTGGAATATACCTCACTGTATATCCACAGTGGCTAATTGTTGGCCTGCAGACTCCAAAGTTGTCTTCCATTTTCCCATACTAGCTCTCAGCAGTTTCATAACCCCTTCTGCAACACCAGCCATTCTTATCGTTTCCATAATCCATGAATGTGGTACTAAATCATATGCTTTCTGGTAGTCTATCCATCCCATGGCAAGATTAGTTTTCCATTGTTTACAGTCTTTCAGTATTGCTTTGTCTAGCATCAGGTGGTCTTTTGTTCCTCTGTATCCTCTTCTACATCCTTTCTGCTCTTCTGTAAGATCACTGGTCTCCAGGTGTCTGTATATTTTATCAGATATCATTGATGTCAGTAATTTCCATGCTATAGGTAAGCAGGTGATGGGTCTATAGTTTCCTGGTGATGCTCCCTTCGCCTTCTTCCTGGTCTTTTTGGATTAATATCGTCCTCCCTGATGTCATCCAGTCTGGTGTGTACACAGTCTCCAGGCATTCATTCAGATATTGTACCAGCTTGCTGTGAAGGTTGGTCAGGTGTTTGATCCACAAAAAATTCCAACATCCACAAAAAATATCCGACAAAAAATTCAAACGACTAATTTAAGGTCAGACAACGTAAGTGACCCTGTAGTTAACAATATAACTGTATCAGATCAGCAATTAGAATGTTTTACTCCCCTTAGAGAAACTGAATTACTTTCATTAATCTCTGCATCAAAAGCCTCAACTTGCGTACTAGATCCCTTACCTACACGTCTATTCAAACAGATAATACCTGAAGTAATTGAACCGCTTCTAAAAATAATCAGTTCTTCTCTTATGATTGGCTATGTACCCAAATCCTTTAAACTAGCAGTTATCAAACCCCTGATTAAAAAACCTGACCTTGATCCCTGTCAGCTGTCCAATTATCAGCCAATATCAAACCTCCCCTTTATCTCCAAGATCCTTGAAAAAGCTGTGGCACAGCAGTTATGCTCATATTTACATAGGAATAACATCCATGAAATGTATCAGTCAGGATTTAGACCTCATCATAGCACAGAGACAGCTCTGGTTAAAGTAGTAAACGACCTACTGTTGGTGTCTGATCAGGGCTGTGTCTCGCTGCTTGTGTTGCTTGACCTTAGTGCAGCATTTGATACCATTGATCATTCCATTCTTCTGGATAGACTAGAAAATGTTGTGGGAGTTAAGGGAACGGCCCTCTCCTGGCTCAGCTCTTATTTAACTGATCGCTATCAGTATGTTGATGTAAATGGTGATATTTCTAGACATACTGAGGTAAAGTTTGGAGTTCCACAAGGTTCTGTCTTGGGTCCACTGCTTTTTTCTTTATATATGTTCCCTCTGGGTGATATTATTCATAAACATTGTATTAGTTTCCACTGTTATGCTGATGACACACAGTTGTATGTTTCTGCAAAACCTGATGGGAGACACCAGCTTAATAGAATTGAGGAATGTGTGAAGGACATTAGACACTGGATGCTTATTAACTTCCTTCTGCTTAACTCTGACAAGACTGAAGTACTTGTACTCGGACCACATGCAGCTAGAAGCAAGTTTTCTGATTCCACAGTGACTCTGGATGGCCTTTCTGTTTCTTCACGTGCAGCAGTAAAAGACCTCGGAGTGATTATTGACCCCAGTCTTTCATTCGAAACTCACATTGATAACATTACCCGGATAGCTTTCTTTCATCTCAGAAATATTGCTAAGATAAGAAATTTAATGTCACTACATGACGCAGAAAAACTAGTCCATGCTTTCGTTACCTCCAGGTTGGATTATTGTAATGCCTTACTGTCTGGAAGTTCCAATAAGTGCATAAACAAGCTCCAGTTAGTTCAAAATGCAGCAGCAAGAGTCCTTACTAGAACTAGAAAATATGACCCCATCACCCCTGTCTTATCCACACTGGATTGGCTCCCAATCAAATTTCATATTGATTATAAAATACAACTATTGACCTTTAAAGCACTGAATGGTCTCGCACCACAGTACCTGAGTGAACTTCTGCTCCTCTATGACCCGCCACGCCTACTTAGATCAAAAGGTGCAGGCTATCTGCTGGTACCTCGTATCGTGAAGGTTACATCAGGGGGTGGAGCCTTTTCTTACAAAGCCCCACAGTTATGGAACAGCCTTCCAAATAGTGTTCAGGAATCAGACACAGTCTCAGTGTTTAAGTCTCGGCTGAAAACATATCTGTTTAGTCAAGCCTTTTGTTAATGGTGTTTATGAGGTAAAGGTGTAGATCTGGAGGATCCTCAGACAGAGTGTTTGGTAAACTGGGATGTATGGATGCTGTCAGTCCCCACTCGCTTGCTCACTCAAGTTTGTTGATGGTGTAGTGGCTGCTGCTTTATGTCCCGGGGCCCCTCATGCCTGTGTTACCTTCTGGCTCTCTCCTTTTAGTTATGCTGTCAGAGTTAGTTGCCGGAGTCCCTGCTTATACTCAGTGCAATATGTATACTGTTCCTACTTATTCAGGTGACATTGGGCATACCCAACAACCTGTGTTTTCTCTCTCTTCCCCCAAAAATCTGTCCCTCTGAGTTACATGTCGGTCCTGGGATCGAGATGCTGAACCTCTTCTGCTCCTCGGACCTGCCTGATCCATCCTGGTGCCCTGTGTCTGGTTGGAGTCTCATCGCATCGCTCCTGTGGAGGACGGCCCCATGTGGACAGTTGAAGGTCACACTTGGAGGACGCTCTGGACTCTTACAGTAATGCTTTTATGGCTGAGGACTACAGTTGACTTGCTAACTTTAGGACTGCAGTTGTCATGAACAGTTTTGCACTCAAGTTTCCATCAATGAAGAGTTTATAACATCAACGACACTGACTTCATGTTAAAACTGTTAATGTTATAGTCATGTTGTTTGTTGTTGTCCAGGTGAGGATGGGTTCCCTTTTAAGTCTGTTTCCTCTCAAGGTTTCTTCCTCGTATCATTTGGGTGAGTTTTTCCTTGCCACCGTCGCCACAGGCTTGCTCACTGGGGATAGATTAGGGATAAAATTGGCTCATGTCTTGGGTCATTCAGATTCTGTAAAGATGCTTTGGGCCAATGTCTATTATTAAAAGCACTATACAAACAAACTTGACTTGATCCAGAACCCTTGTACGGCATCAGAGCCTGGTGCTTTTCAGTTTGGTAGTTTCATTAGCGCTTTCCTCAGTTTCTGGTTTATTATTGTTATTTCTTCTTGCTTCTCAGTTCTTATCAATTTCTGCTCTACTCTCCTAATCCATGGTGTGTCCTTATCACGTTCAGATGCTTGTTCCCAAATGTCCATCCAGAATTTCTTGAGCTTCTCTTTGTCTAGTATCTCACTATTTCTCTTTCCGTTGTTTTGTAAATCTTCATAGAATCTTTTCTGGTTGTTCTCAAATAGTCTGTTCTGCTTGTATTGTTTCACTCTGTCTTCATATCTCTTGAATTTGCCTGCTGTCAGTCACTGTTTAAGTTCTTCAATCACCTGCTGGTATCCTTTACGTTTGATGTCTAATTTTGCTTCAATCTTCCTTCTCATTCTATCATTATAGTTTCTTTTCTTTGCCTCCTCTAATCTACTCAGGTCTGTCTGGTGTTCTTCCATTTTTCTCTTGAGTCTTATTTTCCAAGCTGGTTCTTTATATTCTTTCCTTTCTTTCACAAATTTCTGTGTGCTGTGCGGGTTAGGCATGTGTCAGGGCCAGCAGCTAAGGAAGACAATCCTGACAGAAAACGTACCACTCTACATGATGAATAGAAACAATAGAAGAATACAAGTTAATGGCATGAATAGGAGAGGAAGCAACGCTAAATCTACTTCACCCGGCAGGTCCCCTGTGGCAAACCAGGCAGGGACCAGTCGTCAACCTACTACTGGCCAGAAGACAAGCCCACCAAGTCAACATCTGAAGTTTACAAGGCAAGATAATATCAAGATAATGGAATGCTTTTACCGCAGCGAACCTGCAAACAGAGGTTACATGCAGAGGATGGCTAAGATTTGGAAAGATAGAGGTGGATTCACCCTCACTGAAAGCAGATTAGCTATGCAAGCATGGACAATAATCAACAAGAAGTGGTTTACAACAGAGGAGCTTAATGAGATCAAGAAAAGAGAAACAGCAAGAGATGGGGGAGAGGAGGAAGACAGGAGTGTGATTACACCTGAGGCTCTAGGTGAAGCTGCTGTGACTATGACCAGTTTGAGATCCCCAACAACTGAGAGAAGATATTGTTTTGCAAAGCTGGAACCAACATTTGAGAGAAATGACATCATCAGGAATGTGGATCATCTCTCAGATGAGATAAAGGGATGAGATAAAAGAAATTATAGAAAGAATCAAGACAACCAGAGAAGGGCTGCAGGAGATGAGGGAAAAGCTACCCAACATCAGGCATGTGGACAAGTGGAAGTTATTGGCAGAAGTACGGAAGATCAATGACATAATGGAGTACATACCAATAAGAAACATCACTAAACTGATGATGCATTCTAAGCAAGTGCAGTTCTAGTCACACTTATTATTATTATTATTATTATTATTTTATTTTATTATTTTTTTTTTCGACCACTGACTGGAGCATGTTCAGACAGGTGGTCACCTACAACAACTCCACAGATCTACAAGAGTACACGGAGACCGTCACTGCCTACATGACGAAGTGCATGGACGACATTACAGTCACCAGAACCATCTCCATTCGGGCCAATCAGAAACCATGGCTGACAGGGGAAGTCCACAGGCTCCTGAGGGCTTGGAACACTGCCTTCAGAGCTGGGGACGAGGTGGGCCTGAGGACAGCTAGAGCCAACCTGTCTCAAGGCATCAGGGTGGCCAAGAGACAGTATTCAAGGTACATTGCTGACTATTTCAGTGACAGCAGAGACACTAGGAACCTGTGGCGGGGGATTCAGACCATCACAGACTACAAGCCCTCGCCGCTGACCTGTGACAACTCCACGTCTCTGCTGAATCAGTTGAACGACTTCTTCACTCGCTTTGAGGCAGACAATAGCACCATGGCACGGAAGACCCCACCACCTTCCGGCGACCAGGTGTTGACGCTGTCCCCAGACAGCGTGAGGAGAGCTCTCAGGATGACAAATGTATGGAAAGCCCCGGATCCTGATAACATTCCTGGTCGTGTCCTGAGAGACTGTGCCGAGGAGCTAACAGATGTCTTTACAGACATCTTCAACATCTCGTTGAGCCAGACTGTTGTCCCCACGTGCCTCAAAGCCACCACCATCATCCTGGTCCCGAAGAAGCCGTCTCCCTCCTGCTTCAATGACTACCGCCCTGTTGCACTCACTCCCATCCTCATGAAGTGCTTCGAGTGGCTAGTCATGCAGCATATCAAGTCTGCCCTCCCCCCGCCCTGGACCCTTTCCAGTTTGCATATCAGTCCAACCGTTCGACCGATGACGCCATCTCCACTGCCCTCCACTCAGCCCTCACCCACCTGGAGACAAAAGAATCGTATGTCAGAATGCTGTTCATAGACTTCAGCTCAGCATTCAACACAATCATTCCTCAGCAGCTCATTCACAAACTGGACCAGCTGGGACTCAACACCTCCCTGTGCAACTGGCTGCTGGACTTCCTGACAGGGAGACCACAGTCTGTACAGGTCAGCAGCAACTCCTCCAGCACCATCACATTGAACACGGGGGCCCCCCAAGGATGTGTGCTGAGCCCCCTCCTCTTCACTCTGCTGACCCATGACTGCACACCAACATCCAGCTCCAACCTCTTCATTAAGTTTGCGGATGACACGACTGCGGTGGGTCTCATCAACAATGGCGATGAGACAATCTACAGGAGTGAGGTGAGCCGCTTGGCCATGTGGTGCAAGGGCAACAATCTCCACCTGAACGTGGAGAAGACGAAGGAGATTGTTGTGGACACCCAGCATGCTCCACTATCTATCGACGGTGCTGCAGTGGAGAGGGTGAGCAGCACCAAGTTTCTGGGTGTGCACATCTCTGAAGACCTGTCCTGGAGCAACAACACCGCATCACTGGCCAAAAAAGCCCAACAGCGTCTGTACTTCCTCCGCAAACTGAGGAGAGTAAGAGCCCTGGCCCCCATCATGCACACATTCTACAGAGGCACCATCGAGAACATCCTGAGCAGCTGCATCACCGTGTGGTACGGCGCCTGCACCGTGTCCTGCTGCAAGACTCTGCAGCGCATCGTGAGAGCAGCTGAGAGGATCATTGGTGTCTCTCTCCCTTCTCTAAAGGATATCTATAACTCCCGCCTCACCCGCAAAGCCATCAGGATTGCAGGTGACCCCACCCACCCATCTCACAGCCTCTTCAGCCTGCTGCCGTCGGGGAGGAGACTGCGGAGTCTCCGGGCCAAAACCAGCAGGCTCAAGGACAGTTTCTTTCACCAGGCGGTCAGGAGGCTCAACTCCCTCCCTGTTCTGCCCCTCCTCCCCCCTCTGCCCCCTGCCACAGATTCTGCCCGCACACCCCCCTGCCCCCCCTTCAGCATCTGACATCATGTCACCCTCACAGTCCCCCCCCAACACACACACACACACACACACACACACACACACACACACACACACACACACACACACTCTCAACGTTCATTAACACACTGAACTCAGGGACCGCACATCTCACTTTACCTCACTCATTTGCACTATTCCGCACTACCTCACCTTAACAGCTATTAGTTTATTGTTTATTCTGCTTATCTCATGTTTACCTGCTATACCTCAAGTGCCCTTGACTGTTTATTTGCTTCAATTTATGTGTGTATATACATATGAGTGTTTAGTCTATGTCCAGTTCTTATCTAGAGTGTTTATACTGTTTGTTTATTTCAATTATTCTATTTTTATTTATTGCATTGCCTGTTTGCACCGTGGGTCAGAGAGGACTGACATTTCATCTGTGCTGTATGTCGAGCATGTAGAGCATATTTGACAATAAAGTTGACTTGACTAGTTTTTATTATTATTATTATTATTATTATTATTATTATTATTATTATATCAATAAAAAATCCACATCAAATGACAAATGAATAATTATCTATGGCATACTTTAAAAAAAATTTATATTTATAAAAAATGTTAAATTCCTTACATTTCTTGTCATTTTGCTCCTTGCCTTGTTCATGTCAAAGATTTACAAGATATCATACTTTTTTTTTAATGAGGAAAAACTAATAATAAAAATCTTTGCATGTTTAAAAAATTATTTCTTTTTTTCTGATTTATTTTTTATTCTTTTTTAAAATTCTCTTTTTCTTGCAACACATCTGATGGAACTGCTATTTTATATCATTCCATTCATACGGAATGTCTTGTGTTGAGGTGGAAAAAATAATATGAAGTGAGAAATAAATAAACAGTGATGAAATGGAAAGGAAGGTTCCTGGAGACATCAGATTTGAGAGATGCACAGTGCTGTAGGGTTTGATATCAATCCCTTAGATGAAGACTTTTTAGCTATGATTTCTAGATATTGATCAAATACGGTAAGTCAGTGTTAGAATTCTATCATTATTATTTATATATTGTGCCCCCTAGTAAAGATTAGTGAAAAGCGTTAGGAAAAAAATCCACCTTTTCGTGAAGTCGCTTCATCTCGCACTGAAAAAAATGAGAAAAAGCCGACCTTTAACTGAAATAAATTTATTCAGATAAAAACAAATCCCTCATCAAGAAAATTATTTTCAACAAAAACATGTCTCACTATTATTGGCCCCCAGAAATGATAGTAAACACAATGTACCTGAAGCGTGTTTCCATTTAAATTGTCCATGTGTGAGTTGATTGGAGTGTGTAGGAACTTTCCAGCTGTAATCCATGACTTCCTGATGAACTGGGGAACAAATATGAGGCGACACAGAGGCCAAATTCCCTCAACATCACCATGGGAACGATCAGAGACACACAAACCCAATGAGGGAGAAGTGTGTTGACCTTCATAAGTCAGGGAATGGGGATAAAAACACCTCACCTGAAAATGTCCATTTCTACTGTTAGGGCAAAAATAAAAAAGTGGACACCAACTGGAACTGTTCCACACTCACCTGGAAGAGGAGCCGAGTTTATTTTACCCCACGGACAGTGAGGAGGGTAAGAGAGGCAAAACATCCCCAAGAGTCACTGCTGGTGAATTACAAGAAAAAGCCAAATCTTGGGGTTTCCGAGTCTCCAAAACCCCCATCAGACTCCACCTCCATGCCAACAGGTTATTTGGAAGGTTCCAGAAAAAAACTCTTTTCTGTCAGTTAACCCCAAACGTAAGCACCTGAAGTTTGTGAAACGCGACGACAACTTTGACTGGAACCGTGTTCTCTGGTCTGATGGAACAGAAATGGAGCTTTTTAGTGATAAACACTCGCGGTGGGTTTGGAGTAAACAGAAGGACGGCTATAATGAAAAGAACCCGATCCCAACTGTAAAATATGGTGGAGGGTCTGTGATGTTTTGGGGCTGTTTTTCCTCCAAAGGCCCTGAAACCTTGTTAGGGTCCATGACATCATGGACTCCATGAAACACCAGGACACTTTAAATCAGAATCTGGCTCCTCTGAGAGGAAACTAAAAGCGGGTCGTCATTGGATCTTCCAGCAGGACAATGATCCGAAGCATCTGTCCAAATCAACACTAAAATGGTTCACTGAGAGTCACAGAATCGAGCTTCTGCCCTGAACATCTCAGTCCCCTGAGCTGAACCCCAGTGAAACCCTGTGGGGTCGCGGACGCTGGATGATCTGGAGAGATTGTGTAAAGAGGAATGGGCTCAATGCCCCGCTCTGGATCTCCAACCTTATAAACTGTTAGAGGAGATGATTTTTTTGTTGAAAATAATTATTTCTAAGTCTCAGTGAATTACAAATGAAAATGTCTATAGAAGATTTAAAAATAATATTGAGGGAAATTATAAAACAGATAAATATTTCTCAATTATCAAAGATAACTACAAATTGAAAAGCTTTAATGGTGCATATATATATATATATTCAAACACCGATATCTTCTGTCTTGTTTGCACTGCCATCACGTCACCTTTACATTTTCGTCCTGTTTACTTTGTGACAGAATAATATACATCAGGGTCAGCTGTCTGGTTAAAACTGATGCTCGTTTTGCCGTGTCTTGTTATTTCTGCTAAACAAAGGCGTGTGTGTGAGAGAGAGAGAGAGAGAGAGAGAGAGTGTGAGGGCTATTTAACTCTTTGTGTCAGGAGAATTCAGAAGCCCTTTGAACTTGTGGATTTGTGACATTTGACCTGAGCAGCTCTTGAAAAGGATGCCTTGTTAAAGTAGTGCTTAAGTTCATTACAAGGCTGTAGATTGGGCCTGAGCCTGGAGGCAGTGTGCAGGTCAGAGAACAGTCACTGCTCACCTCTCTCTCTCTCTCTCTCTCTCTCTCTCTCTCTCTCTCTCATCCCTGCAAGCCAGCACGCTAAAACACAATGTCCACATCCAAATATTCAGTCTATTACACTGAAGATACAGGACTTATTCCATGAAATCGAATCGTACATGAGCTGATAGTCAACGAGATTTTGAGAAACAGAACATTTTATTATTTTTTAAATTTGATAAAAACTTTATACAAAACGTCTGACAAAATCATTTCCGTTTAGAATGTGAACAAACCGGCAAAATGACAGGAGCAATTTGTGAAAAATGTGATGATATAATTCTTGGAAAATAAAAAAAGATGTGTTCTTAGCATCAAATACTTTTATTCCATATTTCATTGCTTTTTTATTTTTTGGAGTTTTGTTTTTGCAGAGAGTTTTTATTTCGTCCTCGGTTGGTTCAGCAACACGCTCTGACATTTTGTTTTTCTCTACTCATGGTATATGAGCTGATATCCTAGTAGTAGAGTAGCCAATCAGAGCACGCGATTGCTCATATCCAGGGAATGTGGGCAGAATAAAGTCTGTTATTCATACACTTATATTTCTCCAAATCTTGTATTTTGCATGTATACATTTTCCACATCTTTAAATCCTAACAAATCAACAAACATCAGCACACTACAAGTGCAATACATTGTTGTGCTGATTAAAATAAAGTAAAATTTTTATTCTGATCCAGGTTTTTAATTTGGATCTGAATTTGTGCAATACTGATTCTTTTGGGGGGCGGCACGGTGGTGTAGTGGTTAGCGCTGTCGCCTCACAGCAAGAAGGTCCGGGTTCGAGCCCCGTGGCCGGCGAGGGCCTTTCTGTGCGGAGTTTGCATGTTCTCCCCGTGTCCGCGTGGGTTTCCTCCGGGTGCTCCGGTTTCCCCCACAGTCCAAAGACATGCAGGTTAGGTTCACTGGTGACTCTAAATTGAGCGTAGGTGTGAATGTGAGTGTGAATGGTTGTCTGTGTCTATGTGTCAGCCCTGTGATGACCTGGCGACTTGTCCAGGGTGAACCCCGCCTTTCGCCCGTAGTCAGCTGGGATAGGATCCAGCTCGCCTGCGACCCTGTAGAACAGGATAAAGCGGCTACAGATAATGAGATGAGATCCACAAATAACACATCAGTGAATTTCACATCATGATAACAATCCAAAATGCAAAGCAAAATGAACAGGAAATCTATCTATCTATCTATCTATCTATCTATCTATCTATCTATCTATCTATCTATCTATCTATCTATCTATCTATCTATCTATCATTGTCTGTCTCCATAATTATCCATCTATTTGTTTACCTATCTATCTTTCTGTCTCTCATAACTATTCTCTCTCTCTCTCTCTGTCTGTCTGTTTTTACCTTGCTCTCTATTTTAGAGTAACAGAGAGATAATTTTAAAAATCCCATTTTGAGTTTATTTTATATTTCCTTGATCTTATTTTTTTATTGAAAGCTGGTTTACAGGAAAGTCAATAACATGCATTTTATCCATATTACCTTTATAAATTATTAATTACTTGTTCAAATATTATTTTTATTATAGGAAATAAAAGTACAAATTAAGAGTGAAATTAATTTCTGAATTATAGAAATTATAAAGGCCCAAATTATAATTATTTGGGCCTTTTTTTCTTTAACAGTAAAGGCGTGCTCTCCCAAAGTCCATCTCGTTCCTCTCCTGAGCGGAAATGCTGCTCCTCGTGTTCTTTGGATGGTTCGAGTGTTTAGTTGACGTTCTGCTTGGGACGCGATCAACACTGTCTGAAGATTCTGTGGAGAAACTTTACTGTGAAGAGTCTCACAGTATATTAAAGAAAAATAAAATAAAAATTGAATAGTACGAAAACTAATTCTGGCTCTGCCTACTGTGGTGGTCAAATCTGCATGAGTGCAAAAGTGTATGCACCCAGTGTAATAATAATAATAATAAGTTAAATGCACCTCTATTTTAGAATTAAGATACAAATAAATTCTCCAGTAGTTAAATATGAAATGCTGTGAAACATTAGACCGGCAGTTTAAAATAGTATTTATTAATCGCTCATGGAAACATTTCATGCTACAGAGAAGGAAGACGAAAAAATCAATCGAGCAAAGTGATAATAGTGTCGGTATGATCAGGATAAATCACGAGTGGTGGTGCAGTACATCAGGAAATGTGCAAAGTACACAAGTACTGCAGTTTAATCTAATTTCTCATCAAACTCTTTTCACCACCGGCTTAAAACTCAGTGATGTACGAGCACGAGTCAAATAACTGTTAATTGTTAATTCTTCAATTAAGGTTTAAGATTAAACAAAAAATAACCAGATTTCCTGGATTGTCTTTGACTTTTGGACCTCAGTGTACAATCACAAACCCAATACACAGCATTTTAGCAAGTGGAAATCCTGAATGTTTACAAATCCTTGACTTGCAAGTGATCTCAAAGCAAAATAGAACCCGGATGTCGGCCATGTTGGTGGAGATACAAACGCGGGGTCAAGTGACATGCCATACAAAACATAGTCACGTGTGCACAACTCTCTTTGTTTTTCCACTGCTTTAAGCGTTCTTTTAGCTCTGCCATATCTTTGCGCTGTATCTGGTTGTGGTCATGCATGGACCATGGCACGTTCCGATTTTTTAGAATGCTGTCTGTGAGTCGGAAAGAGGAAACTCTGAGGCTTAGTACGGAGAGGAGATGAGCACGGCTGTAGTAATCATTTTATTTTCAGAATTTCTGATAAGATTACAACAAGCTAGATATAACATTAAACTGATTTCTAGACCTCGTATTCAAGATAATTTTGGCAGATAATTTTACTTCTTTCTAGAAATAAGTGTTTAAAATGAGCAAAATTATGCCAGTAAAATTTTAATTCGTTATATATATAAAAATCCACCTTATTTGATGAAAAATAATTATTTCTTGATGAGTGGTTTGTTTTTCTCTGAATAAATTTATTACAATTAAAGGTTGGCTTTTTCTCATTTTTTCAGAGTGAGATGAAACAACTTCACTCAAAGGTGGATTTTTTTTCCTAATCTACAGTACTGTGCAAAAGTCTTCAGCCCCCTATTTTTTCATCCAAACTTTGTTATAGATTTCTATTTTATGATTTCTACATTATGGAGTCAGTACAAAAACAGTTTAGAGTCCAAACATTTGTTTTCCAGCAAAAAATTAAATGTTACAGAAAAAAAGGTTTGTATCTGAGCAGCATATTCCATCAGAGACACTTTTCAGATGAAAAAAGAAAGCATAATGAAGGCTGCTGGGTTTTGGTGTAAAATGAAGAAGTGAGTGTGACAGTCAAAGTGTCCAGAAGAACTGTGGCTGGTTCTGTAAGATGCTCAGGAAAACCTACAGATCATTTCCACATAAAACTGACCTCACTGGACCTGAGACGGATTTATTTTAAAGCAAAGGGTCGCCTCACACCAAATACTGACTCTGTTTCATTTATTACGGCTCACTGATTACTGTTTATAGTATTTTTTAATGTTGAAACGTTTCATTATTTTTAAGCCGTTTTTGGTCGACAGCATTTCTTTACATGTGACTAAGACTTTTGCACAGAACTCTACTTCTCTATATATGCCGTGTACTGTATATACAGAAAAATAGATTTAATAATATTAAATTTGGTTGATGAAAAACTCCAGATAAATGTGACTCTGCTAATTAAAAATATTTTCACTTTCTCAGATTTATGATTTTTAAAGATTTTCTGAATATTTTTTTGCAGTGCCTTTTAATCTTTTCAATATTTTTAATATTTTCACTCAAGCCTGACGTTGATGTCTGAAGGCGTCTCGAGATGAGAGGTTAAAACAGAAGATTGCATTTTTGTGCCATAACACAGCTTTCAGTGTGTTAAAAATGAGGAGAGCAGGTTTGCCCTGGGCTCCATGATGAGGCCCAGAGAGAGAGGAGAGAAGAGAAGAGAAGAGAAGAGAGAGAGGAGAGGAGAGGAGGTGAGGGGGATTAGAGAGAGAAGCAGCCTGTCACAATCCATTTCTCTCTCTCTCTCTCTCTCTCTCTCTCTCTCTCTCTCTCTCTCTCTCTCTCCCCCCTGTGTATTTCTCCCCAGGCGCTGTTTGAAGCTTCATGGAAAGTAGGGTGGTGTGTTGTAGCATGGGTGGAGGTGGAGGTGGTGTTGTTCTGTCGCTACTTGCACTCATCGGCACGCCCCACGCTCGCAATGCTGCATAACAAAATCTAACCTAATCAAGCTAACACTAAATTCTTACTTTTTTTTCTTTTAGTGTTGTTCACACTAACGGGAACAACTTCTCTTTGGTCTTAACATAATTGCAGCTTGTTGCTCGGCTCCTGTTTGATTCGGGGCCACAGAGTGTGCACCGTCTCTCAGGAACGCAGCAGGACTTCTAGCATTAAAGGCATCTGCCGCTGGAGTTTATTCCACAAGTGTGTTCACATACTGCCAGTGGCTATACTTTTTTTAATTTTGATGTGTGAAAAAAAGCAATTACCTCTGAGTTTTTTTCACACACATTAATGATAATGATTTATTTTAAAAAACCCGACGCTAAACTTAGCCTGCTGATTGGAGAATGAGTGGGGGGGGACAACAACAAAAAAACATATGCACATTTTTATCCATTTCAACCTTTATTCATCGCAAGTCTTCCATTGGTGTATGAAGTGAAGGAATGAGTGAGTCGGTGAGGGTACTGGGAGGTGTGAGCAGGGCATGTGGTTGCAGTTTCTCCTCTGTGATGCCAATCCAGGATGAGAATCTGACCTCAATGCGTTTTTGCTTTTGACACACTTCTTTTTTTTTTTTAATTTGCTCTCCAAATGCTCAGGGCTGATCAGATAAAAAAACGACAGAACTCCTGAAAAATGTTCAAACCTGTTTTCTCTGCCTTCCTCCTAAATCCCCCCCGCACACCTCTGCGGAGACTCCGAGCTCCTGGGACGGGGATCCCCTCCAGTCAAAACACTGAGCCACTGCCTGCCTGCCATCAACACTACTGAGCGTGTCAGGCCGCTGGTACACACTCTCTCTCTCTCTCTCTCTCTCTCTCTCTCTGTACTGATTTTAATTTGGATGAACAGTCCTGAGACAGACAAGGACGTGAGGATGATGCCAGAGATCACATCCTGCCCATGTGCATGCTTTCATGCTAATATCTGGATGATACATAAATAAAAAATCTTCCCTGAATTATTTGCATATTAATCTTCATAATTAACCTGTGATCTTTAACAGCGTTCAAGATTTTGTGCTTTTTAAAATACTGGGATTCACTACGATTGAGCTCTTGCTTCACCTCGACCGAAAGAGAGCAATGCAGCAGTGCTTTCGTCTGTCTGTCCGCTGTCTCACCTCCTCATCCACGCACTCTCAGATTAATGCCGCTGTCAACACCCACACACTCGCCATCTCAACACCCACACACTCGCCATCTCAACACCCACACACTCGCCATCTCAACACCCACACACTCGCCATCTCAACACCCACACACTCGCCATCTCAACACCCACACACTCGCCATCTCAAAGACTGCTGATGAGCTGAGCCGAGTCTTTGCTGTAATTCGGCCCGGTTTAGCTGCATTCGCGTTCTGAAAACCATAGTAACTTTGATTATAATTCTAAAAAACATAGTGATTTTGATTCTGATCATTTTAAATGGATTCTGCGTTTAAGTCCATACAGCTTAAAATGACTCTGACTCTGATTCAGAAAACCTGAAAGTGATTCGGATTCTGAAAACTGTAATCCACAAGCTAGGCTAATTAGTTAGCCGATACTAGCCAGGATACCAGCTAGGTAGAGTATTGTTATGGTTACAGTGGTTGTACTCTAGTACATGGCATGCATGTTAACTTCTCATCTCATCTCATTATCTGTAGCCGCTTTATCCTGTTCTACAGGGTCGCAGGCGAGCTGGATCCTATCCCAGCTGACTACGGGCGAAAGGCGGGGTTCACCCTGGACAAGTCGCCAGGTCATCACAGGGCTGACACATAGACACAGACAACCATTCACACTCACATTCACACCTACGGTCAATTTAGAGTCACCAGTTAACCTAACCTGCATGTCTTTGGACTGTGGGGGAAACCGGAGCACCCGGAGGAAACCCACGCGGACACGGGGAGAACATGCAAACTCCGCACAGAAAGGCCCTCGCCGGCCACGGGGCTCGAACCCAGGACCTTCTTGCTGTGAGGCGACAGCGCTAACCACTACACCACCGTGCTGCCCCATGTTAACTTCTATTTTAGTAATAAGTAAAGAATAAAAAAAAAGACATAATGAGGAAAATAATTAACCATGGGATCAAACTGGTCTTACCATTCCAGAGTTGATTATTTTCCTGTAACAGCACATCCCCAAGGTGTTTTATTCCTCTTATACCACAGCAATTTATGAACAGTTATCATTTGTATTCATTAAAGAACAACACATCATACTTTTTATCCATTTATAGTTGCGTAAAAAGCTGTTCTCACTTAAGGTGTTTAAAAACAGACGTTCCCTCACAAGTCTGTCTCCTGAAGTTAATAAGATAAAGACTTAACTGACTTACTGACTGTTACAAAGAACTGACACTGGAGACTCGGTCCATAAATCAACAATTTTTAAAAATCCGTCCAACAGTAGAACAAGCACATTAATTAATTGACCTGTGATTTGGAGCTGTACTGCTGTGAGAGGTGAAAATTAATCAACACCTTTGGACTAATCACAATCCAGAATTCACTCTGGAATGGTGTAATAGTTGGACTTGATAATATCAGTGTTGCGGATTATAATTATTCATGTCATTTTGGAGCGTAGCTTTGGCTCGATATGATGCTGTAATCAGTGAGACGTTTGAATAATTGAATACAGAGTGAAAATTAGTCATTGTTGCTGCTACTTTCCTGGTTGCTCTTACACACACACACTGCAACAAACATGGTCATTACCCATGAAAGCCTTCAATCTCCTCCTTGGTCTTTTTTCAATCTGGAGGTTCAGAGGTCGTTACTTCCTGCTTTTTAACAGTGAATCTCTCTATCAACTCCCGTCTCTATCATTTTCCTGTCTTAACCCCCCCCCACACACACACACAGACACACACTTACTTATGTCCACTTGTGTCTTGTGCACTTACTTCGTCTCTGTAATCTACACTGTGTGTGTGTGTGTGTGTGTGTGTGTGTGTGTGAGGATGACCTGAAGAGATAACCTGTGAGGTCTGGATGATCCACGGGGTGCAGGTGTAGCCTCTGAGTCATCAGTGTCCTGAATGAGGGTCTTTGGCACTGGGGTCATCTCGCTCTTATTGGCCTTGTGAGGGTTCTGTGTGTGAGTTTATTATACACACAGTTCCAGCATATCTGTCCATCTGTCTGTCACACAAACCTGCACTCGAGTCATTAAGCCATATTTCAAGTGAAGATCTAGTTTTAGATCAGTTTTAGTGCTTTACATGGCAGTGAATAGCCTACACTTACAGATTTATTAGTAGGGATGTAATGGAACAGATAATGTCTTCTAAACACATACAAATACTAGGTGCACATTTGATTCTTGATTCAGATGATTCTTTGGTGATGCACTTTTCTTTCTTTTTTTAAGATGTACAGGATGTCTGATTAAGAATTGAGGTGTGCGTCAATACACAACAAAAAGGACAATAATTCTTTGGTGTGCAAAATGATTAATTTGTGAGGAATCTACTCGCTAAATGTTTCATTTCAGTTTTAGATTTTGCTTTTAGATGTAAAGTGTTTTTTTTCTTATTGTTTTACAAAACTATATGGCCCAGTGCTTATTATAATAGATTCCTAAGTTCTGCTTGAGTTGGAAAGCTCTTAAAACAAATTTTGATGGAAAATAATTCTGTCTGTGATGTGACAAACACAATGTAAAAAAAGACAATATTTTCTGTGCTTAATTGAGTAAAAAATGCAGAGGTGGATAAAGAACCCAACTTCATTACTTAAGTCAAAGTACAGATCCCACTGGTCAAATGTTACTCCAATACAAGTGAAAGTTGTACAGTCAATTTTTTTTACTTAAGTTAAAGTACTGAAGTACTCGCTTTTAAAAAATACTTAAGTATTAAAAGTACATTTTCTGCCAACGCATTGTTGTATTATTGCCACAACGCTTACAAAACCTAATGCCTCTGAAGCAACCAAATGGATTTACTGATGAGCTTGTAGAACCTGTAGAATAAACACCTGGTAGAACATCACAAAATGAAACACAACTGAATTGACAAAAAAAGAGCCACTGTCACTCTTTCTTTCTTTCTTTCTTTCTTTCTTTCTTTCTTTCTTTCTTTCTTTCTTTCTTTCTTTCTTTCTTAATTTTAACACTCCTCCCCACAAAACAGCATGGTGGTGTTCTGACCCGGCTCTGGCAGTGTGTGCACATGTACGTGTCTGTTAATCAGGAAGACAGTGGAATAGCTGTAAATGCAGCTCGCTCAGAAAATAAATATGACAATCCAACTTGCTTAAAACCCAGATCCACACATCTAGCTTAATAACGGCCCAACAGCAACACTGCTTTAAGCAAGACAAAAAAATGCAAGACCATCATCTGACATCAAAACCAAACTAGCTATGTGTTAGCCGTGGACAAGGTGATGGCAACTTGGCAGGCAAATCCATAGAAAGTTATTTGACTAACCAGACTGCATAGCGATTGCAACATTATCGCTAGCTCTAAAAGCACAGACAACGTCATTACAAGCTTTCTCTTGGAATAAAAGGTTTATACTCCTCAATATGCTTCCACAGGTTGGATGGTGAGTTTTTGTAGGCTGTGATGTGGTTCATTTTAGGCAAACAAAGCAAACATTTAAAACGAATCGAATCTTTAATCCTTTCAGAAAACTGCAATCCCCAGAAAAAGCGCCTCCTTCCATTCTGCCATCAACTGATCGTGTCCAAATAACGCTGCTGAGAAATCACTCAGCTTGATTTTATCCAGTCTATGGTCTATGTTGTTCTTTTAAAATAATAATAATAATAATAATAATAATAATAATAATAATAAATGTTGATGACAGGCTGAGGAACCCTAATGAGTTCTTCAATTTGTCCCTTTGATGACATACTTCTCCTCAAAGGGACAAATTGAAGAACTCATTAGGGTTCTTCAGCCTGTCATCAACATTTATTATTATTATTATTATTATTTTAAAAGAACAACATATTCTGATTATTTTGTGATCCACTAGCAGTAAATATGTCATGTAACGATTAACAAAAGACCGCTTCCACATTTTAGTATGTAGTTTAATACTAATATTATGGATTTTGTGAACAAAGTGATTCTTTTTAGTGATTCAATGATTCATTTTGTTCATTTTACCCACTGATTTGTTCTTTATGTAAAGTTTTTAGATTTAAATTGTATTTTTTTCCTTTTGTGAGGAAAATAACAGCTTTAAGTGATCCATCAATCCATACCGCTTATCCGTCAGGGTTGCGGGGAAAACTAGAGCCAATCCCAGCTCACTTTGGGTGAGAAGCGGGGTTCAGCCCAGGCAATCCACCAGAGGGTTAACAGACATGGGGAGAACATGCAAACTCCACACAGAAAGGCCCAGTTGATTGCAAGGTTCGAAACCCAGAACCTTATTGCTGTGAGGTGACAGTGATAGCCACTACACCACCGTGTGATTCAGCGATTCATTTTACCCAATGATTTTTTTTTTTACTTAAGGGTTTTGATTTAAAGTGTTTTTAAGTGTTTTCTTTTTCTTTTGTGAGGAAAATAATTATTTCATGAGGAAAATGATTCTTTTTGAGGAAAATGATTCTTTTGTGAACAAAATGATCCTTTCATGAGGAAAATGATCGTTTTTAGTGATTCAGTGATTGGGATCATTTTGTTCTTTTAATGTACTGATTTGTTTTTAGATTTATAAGGTTGTTAAGTTTTTGTATGGCCCAACACTTTCATATCGGTGTTCTACTTGGAACCCTCTTTGGCACTGAAGGGTTCCACATCAAACCTTTCAGAGATGAACTGAAGAGCTGTCTCTGACAGGAAAGGGTTCTGTCGATTCTCCATCGTTCTCTTCAAAGGGACAGGCCGAAGAACCGTTTAGGGTTCTAGATTTAGCACGTAGGAGAACTTTGTACTCCTTTTTATGTTTGTTTTTGCCTTGCAGTTTAATTTGATTTATTTTAATTTCAGCTAAATGTGCTCTGTGTTCAACAGTCACACTGAACAGATTTGGATTTTAAATTTTTGAGCAAATCTTTGACAGAGAAGATAAAGCTACGGTTTGATGAAGGAATTTCTAGAGCCTTTTTCATGTAGAGCACATCGCTAGACATCACTACACATAAACCTGCACCGTTTTGGAAGTGAAGCTAATATGAGCCGATATTAATCTGGAGCTGCTGCGCCTTTATCTGCTCAGAAAGAGAAGTAGATAAGTCGCTCTCTTCCTGTGTGTGCAGTGTGAGAGCTTTATCATGCCGTGCTTTTCAGCCTCACCGTATGAACGCTGCACCACTCGCCCCGTAACACCCCCACCTCCTCGTCCTCGTCCTCACCCCTTATGGATATTGAACCTATAAGTCCAGGGGAATAACCTTCCTTTCTTCCCAGCCGGGGTGTTTGCATTCAGCTCTCCTCTCTTAAGTGGCTGGGCGGATGCCTGGACATCCTTGATCCTTTTCACAGTGAATTGCAAACGGAGGATTTTCCTGCACTAAGTATCATTAAAGTGCTCCGAGTGGCCGTCATGCAGGGGGTGTCGCCCCGAATAATAACATTCCTGAAACCCAGAGATGGCTCCTAAAGTCCTATTGAAGGCCAGGAGACAGGAGCAGGTCAGGATCCCCGTCGACTCTTGGGCCTCGGCTCATCTCATTCACCAAAAAAAAAGAGAGAGAAGGTTTCTGGAAATTTCTTTCTCTGACTTAAGCTGAAAAAGCTTTAATGCTAATTAGTCAAATAAAAACGTACTTGAGTAACTGTACTTCATTACAAAAGTGACATTTTTAGTTTAAGGAATTTGTAGTTTAAATGAAATTGATTACTAAATTGAAGAATAATACATTTTTCATCCTTCCATCATCCTACATGATGAGTACATTTGTGATGTACTCATCACAAATATTTTTTTTCTTTTTTCCCAGGTTACCAATTCAGTGCATCATGTTTCCGTACATTATAACTTTATTTAATTAAGTAGATTTAATGCATCAGTATTAATTTGCATGAGCAGGTCTTTGCACAGCAATTATCTGCAGGATTTTTTTTTCAGGTTCCCCTATATTAAATATTTTTAAACCTTTTTTTTTGCATGATATCAAATGTCATAAATTCAAATTCATGACATCTTTTAGATACATTTTCTTTGGATGTTTAATTAAGCTGAAAGAAAAGATTTGAACACTGACTACGCCCCTAACCGAAACCTTGATCTTTTGTAAAATTTTGTGAAAATTAGATTAGACCTGATGTCTAATTGGGAAAATTGTTGCTGAAAATCTTTCACTTGTGTATAATTTTGACTCGTTTTGACACTCACACTCTCAGTCACACTGAAGTAGGCTGTAACTTTTTCACTCCTCCATCCAAGAGGAATAAAGTGGACCATCATAGAAAACTATTTATATATATATATCAGTGAATGGTGCCGGAGTCAATTTAATAACAGTAAAACCATGCTGGAAAAAGACCTGCTGTCAGGTCTCGGGTCTGGACTGGATGGTTACGGGTCGGTTTTCTCGCCTCTGATTGATCATAGATGAACGATAGTTTTGGAGGCCAACTAGATTCAGAGATCTTTTTTTTTAAGGTAGCGGGAGAAAACCACAAACATTTCGGTCTGTCTGTTATTTTATTTGGAGTCATTTGAAGAGACCACTGAGGCTCGACTGAGGCCTGGTGTGAGGAATCACTCATCATCCGTAATCCAAACGCAAACAAATAAAGCCGAAGCAACTGACGAGTGCTCGACGGCTTTCACCTCAAACTCCATGCTTCTGGATTTGCTCTAAAAAAAATCTGTTTTGTTACAGATTAAGTATCTATCTAAAAAAAATAGTGAGATGAATCGAAGCAAACAGCAAAAATGGTACAATAAAAAAAAAGGGATTGGAGGCAAGTCTTTATGGCTGGTTTTAAAAGTATTCCCCCCCCCCCCCCCCCAATATGTTTTGTCTCATGGGTTTAAGTTGTAACTTCAAGCAGAATTCTCAGAGATGCACAAGACATTCCGTGAATGAAAGAAACACTTGCAGTGGAGTGTTCTGGAAATATCAGCATCTGGTTATCATTTAGAATTAAACTCAATGTGTTTAAAAATACAATCATGCACATAACACATGCAACTTCTAAAATTTCTTTCCTTTTTTTAAGGAAACTTTATTTCTCAGTATTAAGATGTAGTATAGCCTAAGACATAATGATTTAATGTTTCCAGAAAAGATTCTCTAAATTGATGTGACAGAAGAACCTTTCTGACTGATGGGGCAAATAGGATTTAAGATTAAAAAAAACCCCACAGTACTGTAAATGTTATACGGAAGAATGTTTGTGGTGGAAAATTATAATCCTGAATATTTTTTTCTTGTAGCAACAAATTAAAAAAAATCCTAAACTTGAGAACAGAATAACGAATCGAAAGGTTCCTTTGGGAACCAGAAATAGTTCTGAAGACATGAAGATACAGACAGGAGACGGGGTCGTACTGTATATGAGGGAAGGGAGAGGTGATACGATGAACATATTATTATCACAATACTTTAAACCCTTCATGATCATGATACACACTTGCTAACTTTGAAACAGTAAAATTGTTTGGAAAGAAAATTAAATTTTATTTGCTGTGTACTTGAAAAAGCAGTGAAAATGAAAGATTCGGGATGGAACTGTATCCCAACCTAACATCCGATCGGCTGCGTGTCCGGGTGAGAAACTTCAAAACGATGAGAGTTAATACAGGATTAATGATAAGCATTTGATAACGTCCATGTTGTTTCCTCAGCTTGAGTGTGTGATGTGTCGTTCGTCTGTCTGGAGTTTTCATGCTCCAGCGAGTGGCTCTGAAACTTCTATATTTCAGATGTAAAAGATTCCATGAGAAAAAAAAAGTACTTGTTATTCCTTTTGATCTGATTTAAGTTTCTGAGTATTTTTTCTTTATCAATCTAAAAAAACCCTTCATGCATCTGTATTTGCAAAAAACAACAAAGAAAATCTCTACTGGAGGCAAAGCTATGTCTTTTGGTCTGTGCTTAAAAGTATTGGCACTCGCAGGTGTACAGTGTTCTTTAATCAAGCCACCATTCATCAACTTCACAAATTGTTTTTCATTATTATTATTATTATTAT
Organism: Neoarius graeffei; assembly: GCF_027579695.1. Lineage (NCBI taxonomy): Eukaryota > Metazoa > Chordata > Actinopteri > Siluriformes > Ariidae > Neoarius > Neoarius graeffei. Next base: position 80,739,891 of record NC_083582.1, on the reverse strand, counting down.
TATTATTATTTCCTCCGATTGCCCAGCTGTATGATGTGCAGTTTCACATACTCAGGTGATGAACAACCAGGATCAGACTGAAGACTTTTGCACAGTACTGTAGATTGTATGAACTTTATTTTAAAAGGAAATTATCCAAATGAAAAATGTAGGATTAAAATTAATAAATTGAGAATAAAAGCACATTTTTTCACAGAAGGTATTTTTCAGGTAGTTTACAGTCCAAACAGGTTTTCTACACCATTTCTAAAATGTCCTTTTGAGATTATCATCAAAATAATTTCATGTTGCTTTTATGATCCTGGTGTCGGAGTCTGCGTGTTTGAACTTGTTGACCTTCTGAAAGATTCAGAAATGCTGATCAGCCCCTGTTGGTTATTTTAATATGAATATGGATTGATTTGATTTGTATGTTTGTGTCGTGCTCTCTGGGCAAACAGCTGGAGACGGAGCTCCAAAACTGTCTGAGCTCCAACCACCTGCTCGCTCACCTGAAGCCATGTTTCTCTCTTTTCATCTCTCTCTCTCTCTCTCTCTCTCGTTTTTCCTGGCCATCCACTTACACACACACACACACACACACACACACACACACACACACACACACACACACACACACACACACACAAAAAAAAAAAAAAAAAATCAAAGAGCTGCTGCATTGTGAGCTGGGACAGTGAAAACTACACCACTGTCATAGTAGTGTGTGGAGGGAACAGCTGCAGGACACACACACACACACACACACACACACACACACACACACACACACACACACACACACACACTGCGCTTTGCTCTTTGTCACCACTTCTTCTGGCTGCCAGAGTGTCAGCGAGAACCCATGGACAACCCTGTAGCCTCCGTGTGTGTGTGTGTGTGTGTGTGTGTGTGTGTGTGTGTGTGTGTTGGCAGCATTTGTAAACTCAGTAAATGAAACCAGAAGATGCTGGTGATTTGGATTCGCAGATCACATGCTAAGTGCAACTGCTGGGGTTCATTAACCCTGACAGGTATTGTATCAGGAGCCAGTGAGGCTTTTGTTGGACACCTACACAAAAAAAAAAATCCAGAAAACCCTCATGAGCTCAAAGGCATGGATGGAATACTAGGGTACATTCATTCTGATGTACACGGTGCTCGGAGACAACAGACGTTTGTTTGTTTGTTTGTTTGTTTGTTTGTTTCCACTTGTCCATACAGAAGTTTGTAGAAAATGACAACTTCCTACGTCTAGCTTACTGGTGTTAATGATAATTTATTAGTTGAAAAATTGCTGGAAATCTGTCCTAAAGTTTGTGATGATCACTTATGATCTGTTCATTAACATATTGTACATGTTTATAGCAGATCTGTGCATCTATCAGTGTTTGGCTAGTTTTAAAAATTCCCTCTGAATCGTTCATTTTAAATTCCCATTTTGTTTATTTTCCAATTTTGCACTGCACTCCACTTTGACCAAAAATAATTTTGCATAAAGAATTGAAACACGTTAAAGATCTCGAACCCATTCCCATTCCTGACACGGCGTTAGTCCTGAAGTGACTTGCCAAGACAACGATCAAGCTAGCCGCTGTTTCACCCATTAACTCTGACTATGCGAACAAAAAAATACTTCAATGCTTGAAAAATTTTTGGATTCAAAGCATGAAAATCTGTGGCAGAAAGCATGTGTGAGAAAATGAGCGATGAGAAAGAGAAAAAAAAAATCAAACCAGCGTACACTAGCCTTTTCCGTTACACCAGACACTGAGGTTAAGTTTCTTTGGACGAAAACCTGAGAGAGACATTTTTTCCGCGCAGTCAACTGAAAGCGTGTACGTTTTCTGCCTCTCTGGAAAACAATCGTTGACCACCTTTTTCTTCCCCTCTCATCCTGCTGGAGAAGCCGATGCAGAAAAGTGGAGCTACTCACCACCAGATGGGATAGCCTCCGAGCACTTGAGAGCTGGACAACCACATGCACAGAAGATGTAGATATCCAACAAGGTACAAATCCATGAGGTATGTCTTCTTGTGTGGACGGAAATGTCTATTGATCAGAACATAGGATTTCCAGCGAGGGGACGGAATACGAAGTCCCCTGTAGATCTGGGTAGAAATTTAAAAATAAAATGAGGAATGAAAAAAATCCACTTGATTTATTTTTGTTAATTTACCTTATTAATTTGATTATTATTATTAGTTTTTTTCAAGAAAGTCAGAAGAGGAAAGTGTGTTTGTCTTCCAGTAGTTAGAGGAGTAAATGTCTCACACACTCACACACGCTCCTACCCGTCGTCTCTATCCCTCCCTCTCTCTGAGCTTCTTCCCTAAGGTACATATCTTTTTCTCTCCCCACTTTTTTTCCCCCTCAGGATGTCTCATCTACAGGGCCAATATTAGAGAGAGAGAGAGATGAGCAAGGTTTGGAGATGTCAGCTGGCAAGCCAATCAGAGAGCATGGCCTTAGGTTACGCAAAAAAAAAAGAAATTATTATTCCTGCCCATCTGTCAATCACCCAGCACCCCCTGGTAATGTAGCAAAGAAAGAAAGAGAAAGACTGAAAAAGGGAGGGAGGAAGAATGAAAGGATGGTGACGACTTAGTTTTTACTCAAGGTCTTCTCACACATAGGTTTCAATTTTTTTGATTATTTTTTTAAAATGATCTTCAGGTTATTCTAATTAACCTGATTAATTAACCAGATTAACTAATCCCAGAGCTCATCCACACCAGGATCTAGGAAGTCCTTGAAAATTTTGATGGTCCCCTTACCGTCCCCCCGCCCTTCACACAAGCACCCCGTATGAGGACGAGACACACAAAGGGAACACAATAAAGCAATAAAAGGCGGTGGCAGGGCCAGGCATGCGGTGATATATGCCCCAGTGGCCCAAAGGCAGTACATTTTACATAAACGCTATTGTCATTCGGATGGGGTGACTCGCAGACGGCACGACACGGCACTTAAAAAGCGGTGTTACGTTGTGAAACAAGTCTGTGACTCAGGGTTTGTCCTCATTAAGTGCTGAGAAGGGAGGGAAAAAATGTAGTTTCCACTTGTTATAGACAGGAAGATGTATAAGCAGATAACGAGGGAGGAATGTAAGAAGATGGGTATAAAAAGTGACAGAAGTCCTCTGGTTTGTATAACAGGATATCATTTGTGAGGTCTGTGTGAGATTTTATTTTTTTTTGATATCAAAACACCAGGTCAGGGAAAAATCCAATCAGTTCCAACCTTCATAAGCAAAGTGTGAGGGCTTTCTTTCACTAATAAAAAAAAATAAGCATTAACCAGAGTTAAACTTTTCCATCCCTCATGGTGACATGCTGACATCTCTTTAGTTTGAACCTGAAATCTTTTACAATTCAACCAGACCAAACTATTTAAACTATGCACATAAACTGGTAAATGAGACGGTTCTTCAGTTTGTCCCATAAGGTTCTATTAGGGGTTAATACAGCAGTAAATTTGGGTTAATATATAACTATGATATGTTGCTTTTACATTCATAAGGCTTCCTAGCTTTGTATTCTGGCATCCCTCAGGGTGACATGCTGGGTCCTCTTTATTTTGAACCCACATCATGTTTGAAAATCTTTCATAGTTCATCATCAATTCATGAGAATCAGTAAATAATATAACTAAAATCTATAACACAGGAGTTCCTTAGCTTCACTCAGAGCAAAAGGTTCTCCACTTTTCCAAATGCTATTTAAAAAAAAACAAAACAAAAAAACCCTTGTGGCAATTATAAAGATCTGAACAACAAGATTTTGTTTGAAAGTTTAAAAAAGTATAATGAGATAAATAATTAAGTTATTTAACAATTATTCACTGAAAGTGAAGTGAATATCGGTGAATAATACCCAAGACAAAGTCAAGGTTTTTATTCCCCGATATTCACTGAGTCTGATGCAGATAATTGTTTTAGTTTAAATACACAGGGGATTATTAAAAAAAAATTGGTATTAAAAAAATAATTTATTTCAAACTTCCAAAGCGGCATGTAAATGTAATAACTTTGTGGCACAGACTTCTCACTTATCTATGCCGAGTCACATAAAATACTTTGTTTTGAAATTGATAAAATAAATCCCAATCCCACCTTCTCTTTGAATAGTTTTAGACCAAACTTTGGAGCATCTTTAGTGCTTTTAGGAGCAGCGTTTTCTTTCATCATTTGTAATTCTTCCTCACTTACCGTGACGAAGCGATTGGACGCCATTTTGCTGAGTCACTCGAGGTGATTATCAAGAAATAATCTGAATTTCTCAACCAATCAGAGTGTGCAATTTTCTATAATCACTTTTAGTATCTCATCTCATCTCATCTCATTATCTGTAGCCGCTTTATCCTTCTACAGGATCGCAGGTGAGCTGGAGCCTATCCCAGCTGACTACGGGCGAAAGGCGGGGTTCACCCTGGACAAGTCGCCAGGTCATCACAGGGCTGACACATAGACACAGACAACCATTCACACTCACATTCACACCTACGCTCAATTTAGAGTCACCAGTTAACCTAACCTGCATGTCTTTGGACTGTGGGGGAAACCGGAGCACCCGGAGGAAACCCACGCGGACACGGGGAGAACATGCAAACTCCGCACAGAAAGGCCCTCGCCGGCCACGGGGCTCGAACCCGGACCTTCTTGCTGTGAGGCGACAGCGCTAACCACTACACCACCGTGCCGCCCCACTTTTAGTATTTGTACTAAAAATGAATAGTTGATAAAACACTAAATTTGGGTTAATATTTTAACCACACTGTATTATGTTGTATTCCGTTCCCAGGCTTCCTCACTAGCTAATTTCCCTCATAGCTAGATGTTTTTTGTTTTTGTTGTTCCTCAGGGTGACATTCTGAGTCCTTTTTATTTTGAACCCTGAATTGTGCTTGAAAATCTTTTATAATTCAACCAACTTAAAACTTTTTGAAATATGAAGAAAAATTGGTAAATAACATTTGGGACATTGTGGTTAAAAAATAAATTTTCTAATTTTACTATTTTTTTTTGCATTTACCTAACACTCAATGTTTCTTTTGTCATGTTTAATAAAAATAAAGATAGTATCTTGCTTTATCTGGCCTCCACTGTGGAACATTTTTTTTTATTACAATTCAAATGCTTTTGCAAAATTGATTTACATATAAAATAACTACATCAAGAATTAAAGCCCCTCCTTCACAGATGAGTGAAAATATTGAATAAATTTCCTCTTTTTGATTGCTTGGGTTAAAAATGCCAAGTTCTGATGACTGAATTGATTATTCACTTAAATATGAATAATATGATACAGTTTGGGTATTTGATACGGCGAAATAGGACGCAATGGAAAAATCAAGAACACACCGGAAAGATGAGAATAACGGCGGTGGTAAAAGAACAGCGACTGTACTGGCTGAAGGTCGCGCGGGTCTCTGCTGCGGCGCGCGAGCAACGGGACATCACTACCGCACCGGACAGAGCGCGAGGCGGGGGCGGGGCAAAATGACTGGCTGAATAGAGTATTCACATCAAAGATTTAGTTTTATCTGTATTATTTCTTTTATCATTGTGGCAGCAGGGGCATGGTCAAGTGTCGGTCTGTGAATGGAGGGCGGAGTCACTGCACCTGATGGGAATTAACCTGTGTTTGTGTGTCTTCCCCAGTGACTGCGCCCTATAAGAGGAGAGGGAGAGCAGAGGAAGGGAGCTCTCCCCAACCTGGACACTTGTGTGTGTGTGTGGGGGGGGGAGTGAAATAAAGACGCTGAAAAATGCAAATAAAAGTTTTGTGAGAACTCAGTTCTGGCCTGACGTGCTTCTGTGCTCCACCCACCTTCAACTATTCCTACAGTGGTGCCGAAACCCGGGACGGAGTACAGAAGAGAACAGCCTCATGGAGTCCTCCCCCTTCAAGGACCTGGTCCATGCCCTCACCACTGCCCAACAAAGCCAGCACCAGGTGCTGGTCGCCCTCCGGAAGGAGCAGGAACAACAGTTCAAAGCCCTGGTGCTGGCGCAGCAGGAAGATTGCCAGGCATTCCGGCACCTGCCCGTGTTGGCGGGGCCCACTATCACCACCGCTGCGGACCCTCCCCACCTCACCCTAACAAAGATGGGTCCGCAGGACAACCCTGAAGCCTTCCTCGCTCTTTTTGAGCAGGCAGCAGAGACGTGGGGTTGGCCGGTGGAACAGCGCACGGCGCGCCTCCTCCCCCTGATAACGGGCGAGGTGCAGCAGGCCGCACTACAGCTCCCCGCTGACAGCCAGCTGGTCTACGCCGACCTCTGCAGGGCCGTCCTCCAACGTGTGGGGCGCACCGGGCAGCAACAGCAGCGCTTCCACGTGCTGCACCTGGAGGAGGTCAGCTGGCCGTTCGCGTTTGGCCAGCAACTCCCGGACGCCTGCCGGTGGTGTCTGAGGGCCAACAACTGCGACGCCGAGGGAATCATTGACCTGGTGGCACTGGAACAATTCATCGCCCAACTTCCGGTCCAGTGCCATCGCCCAGCGTCGCTGGATCAGGCCATCATGCTGGTGGAGGACTATATGGTGGCTGTTCCGATGGCAGGACAGTGTGTCTCCTCTTCTCCCCTCTTTTCTCTCTCTCTCTCCCCTTCTGTTCTCGTCCTCGCCCCATTCCCCCACCGTGGAGGCGGGGGCCAGCTCCACCCCAGCCAGCCCACCACACCTGCGGTGCCCTACCGTTTCCTACTTCCGTGTCTGTGTCTTCCCCCCCTCAGGTGAGTGAGCTCCAGAACACAGAGGGAGAATCTGGGCCGGTATGCTGGCGCTGCGGGGAGCCAGGGCACCTCCAGCAACAGTGCTCGGCGATGGAGGTGGGTGCGGTGGTCCGGATCCCCGACGTGCCAGGGACCACCCTTTGTTGGGCCGGAGCATATTGCATACCGGTGAGTATCCAAGGGGATACGTATCAGGCTTTGGTGGACTCCAGCTGTAATCAGACCTCATCCACCAAAGCCTGGTGCAAGACGAGGCATTGGGGAGAGCACAATTGGTGAACTTGTTGTGTGTGCACAGGGATGTTCACAACTACCCTTTAGTGTCGGTCCACATTCTATTTCGAGGGGAGAAATTTAGAGTAAAGGCGGCGGTTAATCCTCACCTTACCCACTCAATAATTTTGGGGACTGATTGGCCGGGATTTAGGGAATTAATGGCACATTCAGTGAAGAGTGGGGCCTGCCATAATTTAGCGGGGGAGGTCCTGGTGTGGCATTGGCAGGAGTAGCTGTCACAGAGCCGTCTACGTCATCACCGCGTCAGAGTGAGGAGCAGCAGGCTCCTCCTCCCTCTCTCGGGGAATCCCTCGTGGATTTCCCGTTGGAGCAGTCACGAGACGAAACTCTGCAGCATGCGTTTGACCAAGTGAGAGTAATTGATGGTCAAACACTCCAGCCAAACACCACCCCGTCCTTCCCCTATTTCTCCATTATTAAGGATAGGTTATACTGAGTGACGCAGGACACTCAGACTAAGGAACCAATAACACAGCTTTTAATCCCAAAGAGCCACCAGGAATTTATATTCCAGGCAGCTCACTTTAATCCCATGGCTGGACACTTGGGGCAGGATAAGACACTAGCCCGAATAATGGCCCGGTTCTATTGGCCAGGGATTCGCAGCAATGTCCGTAGGTGGTGTACGGCGTGCTGCGAATGCCAATTAGTAAATCCCGTGGCCATTCCAAAAGTGCCTTTGCTCCCTCTGCCATTAACTGAGATCCTGTTCGAAAGAATTGGGTTGGATCTTGTCAGGCCATTAGATCGATCAACACTAGGATATTGCTTTATTTTAGTTCTGGTGCACTATGCAACGCGATATCTGGAAGCAGTGCCTCTTCACAATATCTCAGCACATAGTATTGCAGAAACGCTCTTCTGTGTCATCTCCCGAGTCGGAATCCCCAAAGAGATTCTGACTGATCAAGGCACTACATTTATGTCACGCATACTGCGCAAACTGTATGAGTTACTGGGAATTAAGCCTATCCGCACCAGCGTTTATCACCCACAAACGGATGGCTTAGTCGAACGGTTCAATCACACCCTCAAGAACATAATTTGGAAATTTGTAAGCGAGGACACACACAACTGGGATAAATGGCTCGAGCCCCTTTTATTCGCAGTGTGAGAGGTCCTGCAAGCCTCCATGGGGTTCTGCCCGTTCTAATTATTATACGGGCATAAGCTGTGTGGCATTCTAGATGTACTGCGTGAAAATTGGGAGGCGGGACCTTCAACAAGTAAAAATGAAATTCAATACGTTATTGACCTGCGTGCCAAACTCCACACACTCACGCACCTAACCCAGGAGAGTTTGCGGCAGGCCCAAGAACATCAAGTCCGTCTGTACGACAGGGGCACGCGCCTTAGGAAATTCACACCGGGAGATAAAGTACTCGTGTTGTTGCTCACGTTGAGCTCCAAATTGATCGCCAGGTGGCAAGGACCCTTTGAGGTCACATGGCGAGTCAGGGACATCGAGGTGAGGCGAACGGACAGGGGTGGGATGTTACAGATTTACCACCTCAATCTGTTAAAACTTTGGAATGAGGAGGTCCCCGTGGCATTGGTGTCAGTGGTTCCAGAGAGGGCGGAGCTGGGGCCGGAGGTCCAAAAAGGAAAATTGACATCGCCCACCACTCTGATCCCCTGTGGAGACCACCTATCCCCGACCCAACTCACGGAGGTCGCCCAGTTGCAGACAGAATTTTCTAACATGTTCTTGCCCCTGCCCAGCCGCACCCACCTCAAAGAACACCACATTGAGACGCCCGCAGGGGTAGTAGTGTGCAGCCGCCTTTACCGACTGCCCAAACACAAAAAAAAGGTGATTCAGGAAGAACTCAAGGCCTTGCTCGAAATGGGCATTGTTGAGAAGTCCCAAAGTGGCTGAAGCAGTCCAGTGGTCTTGGTTCCCAAGGCCGATGGGTCGGTCCGGTTCTGTGTGGACTATAGAAAAGTCAATGCGGTGTCTAAATTCGATGCTACCCAATGCCTTGTATTGGCGAGTTGCTCGATTGACTAGGCATGGCTCATTTTTGACATTTTTGACTTGATTGACTAGGCACGGCTCACTAAAAAGGGGGCACCAGATCCGGTCTAGTGGACGGAGCAATGCCAGTGGGCTTTCTCTGAGGTAAAGGCTGCACTGTGTGGGGGGCCACTGTTACACTCCCCTGACTTTTCTCTCCCCTTTGTTTTGCAGATGGATGCATCAGACAGAGGGCTGGGGGCTGTTCTGTCCCAGGAGGTGGAGGGGGAGGACCGTCCAGTGCTGTACATCAGCTGGAAGCTGTCAGTGCACGAGGGCAGGTACAGCACAATAGAAAAGGAATGCCTCACCATCAAGTGGGCGGTCCTCACCCTCCGCTACTACCTGCTGGGGTGCCCTTTCACCCTCTGTTCGGACCATGCACCCCTGCAGTGGCTCCACCACATGAAGGATGCCAACGTGCGGATCGCCCGTTGGTATCTGGCACTCCAGCCGTTTAAGTTCAAGGTGGTCCACAGGCCGGGGGTGCAGATGGTCATGGCGGATTTCCTCTCCCGTCAAGGGGGGGGAGTCAGCTGCAGGCCAGATGGCTCCCCGGCCTGAGTCGGGCGGTGGGGGTATGTGACAGTGGGGGCGTGGTCAAGCGTCGGTTTGTGAATGGAGGGCAGAGTCAGGGAAGGTAAGGGGCAGAATCACTGCACCTATTAACCTGTGTTTGTGTGTCTTCCCCAGTGACCGCACCCTGTAAGAGGAGAGGGAGAGCAGAGGAAGGGAGCTCTCCCCAACCTGGACACGTGTGTGTGTGTGTGTGTGTGTGTGTGTGTGTGTGTGAGAGAGCGAGTGAAATAAAGATGCTGAAAAGCGCAAATAAAAATTTTGTGAGAACTCAGTTCTGGCCTGCCGTGCTTCTGTGCTCCACCCACCTTCAACTATTTCTACAATCATTTTATTTCAAATGAAAACCAACATCACCATTCAAAACCATATAGTTTATTGACTGTGAGTATATTTACTGGGGTACCCCCACAGTACCCAGTTTCTGAAACAGATCCATATATACAGTGGTGCTTGAAAGTTTGTGAACCCTTTAGAATGTTCTATATTTCTGCTTAAATATGACCGAAAACATCATCAGATTTTCACACAAGTCCTAAAAGTAGATAAAAAGAACCCAGTTAAACAAATGAGACAAAAATGTTATACTTGGTCATTTATTTATTGAGGAAAATGATCCAATATTACATATCTGTGAGTGGCAAAAGTATGTGAACCTCTCGGATTAGCAGTTAATTTGAAGGTGAAATTAGAGTCAGGTGTTTTCAATCAATGGGACGACAATCAGGTGTGAGTGGGCACCCTGTTTTATTTAAAGAACAGGGATCTATCAAAGTCTGATCTTCACAACTCATGTTTGTGGAAGTGTATCATGGCACAAACAAAGGAGATTTCTGAGGACCTCAGAAAAAGCATTGTTGATGCTCATCAGGCTGGAAAAGGTCACAAAACCATCTGTAAAGAGTTTGGACTCCACCAATCCACAGTCAGACAGATTGTGTACAAATGGAGGAAATTCAAGACCATTGTTACCCTCCCCAGGAGTGGCCGACCAACAAAGATCACTCCAAGAGCAAGGCGTGTAATAGGCAGCGAGGTCACAAAGGACCCCAGGGTAACTTCTAAGCAACTCAAGGCCTTTTCACATTAACAGTAGCCAATGTTCATGAGTCCACCATCAGGAGAACACTGAACAACAATGGTGTGCATGGCAGGGTTGCAAGGAGAAAGCCACTGCCCTCCAAAAAGAACATTGCTGCTCATCAGCAGTTTGCTAAAGATCACGTGGAAGCCCGAAGGCTATTGGAAAAAACATTTTCTGGACTGATGAGACCAAAATAGAACTTTTTGGTTTAAATGAGAAGCGTTATGTTTGGAGAAAGGAAAACACTTCATTCCAGCAAAAGAACCTTATCCCATCTGTGAAACATGGTGGTGGTAGTATCATGGTTTGAGCCTGTTTTGCTGCATCTGGGCCAGGACGGCTTGCCATCATTGATGGAACAATGAATTCTGAATTATACCAGCGAATTCTAAAGGAAAATGTCAGGACATCTGTCCATGAACTGAATCTCAAGAGAAGGTGGGTCGTGCAGCAACAAGGCTACGTTTACATTAGACCGTATCTGTCTCATTTTCTTCGCGGATGCACTGTCCGTTTACATTAAACCGCCTGGAAACACCGGGAAATGGGAATCTGCCAGGGTCCACGTATTCAATCCAGATCGTGTCTGGTCCGGTACTGTGTAAACATTGAGAATACGCGGATACGCTGTGTTGAGCTCTAGCTGGCGTCTCATTGGACAACGTCACTGTGACATCCACATTCCTGATTCGCTGGCGTTGGTCATGTGACGCGACTGCTGAAAAATGGCGCGGACTTCCGCTTTGTATCACCTTTCATTAAAGAGTATAAAAGTATGAAAATACTGCAAATACTGATGCAAATACTGCCCATTGTGTAGTTATGATTGTCTTTATGCTTGCCATCCTTCCACTTGCAAGTAGTAAGTGATATGCACTGGGATCACACACATAGCGGCTCAGTCCTGAATCGTGGCTTGTGCACTTCACTCGCGCACTGTGTGAGCTGCGCAAGGCCGGAGTGCGCACCCTCCAGAGGGCACTTGCTGTTCAGGGCGGAGTGATTTGGAGCGCAGGATGCCTGTGGAGCCGAGCGTATCCGTGTATTGGTGTTGCTGTGTGCACGCAAATCGTGCATTGGTGTTGCTGTGTGCACACTAATCGTTTTAAAAACGTTAATCTGATGATCCGCTGATACGGTCTAATGTAAACATGGGCTAAGTACACAAGTCGTTCTACCAAAGAATGGTTAAAGAAGAATAAAGTGAATGTTTTGGAATGGCCAAGGCAAAGTCCTGACCTTAATCCAATGGAAATGTTGTGGAAGGACCTGAAGCGAGCAGTTCATGTGAGGAAACCCACCAACATCCCAGAGTTGAAGCTGTTCTGTACGGAGGAACGGGCTAAAATTCCTCCAAGCCGGTGTGCAGGACTGATCAACAGTTACCGCAAACGTTTAGTTGCAGTTATTGCTGCACAAGGGGGTCACACCAGATACTGAAAGCAAAGGGTCACATACTTTTGCCACTCACAGATATGTAATATTGGATCATTTTCCTCAATAAATAAATGACCAAGTATAATATTTTTGTCTCATTTGTTTAACTGGGTTCTCTTTATCTACTTTTAGGACTTGTGTGAAAATCTGATGATGTTTTAGGTCATATTTATGCAGAAATATAGAAAATTCTAAAGGGTTCACAAACTTTCAAGCACCACTGTATGTATATATATATATATACATATATATATATATATATATATATATATATATATATATATATATATATAAAATGTAGTTCCATGCCAAAATCTTGGCACCTTATTTTTTTCATACAAACTTTGTTATAGATTTCTATTTTATGATTTCTACATTGGGCGGCACGGTGGTGTCGTGGTTAGCGCTGTCGCCTCACAGCAAGAAGGTCCGGGTTCGAGCCCCGTGGCCGGCGAGGGCCTTTCTGTGTGGAGTTTGCATGTTCTCCCCGTGTCCGCGTGGGTTTCCTCCGGGTGCTCCGGTTTCCCCCACAGTCCAAAGACATGCAGGTTAGGTTAACTGGTGACTCTAAATTGAGCGTAGGTGTGAATGTGAGTGTGAATGGTTGTCTGTGTCTATGTGTCAGCCCTGTGATGACCTGGCGACTTGTCCAAGGTGAACCCCGCCTTTCGCCCGTAGTCAGCTGGGATAGGCTCCAGCTCACCTGCGACCCTGTAGAAGGATAAAGCGGCTACAGATAATGAGATATTATCTGTATTATTATGGTTATATAGATATTATTATGGTTTTTTCACCAAAAAACCCCTATGGAGAAAAAATCCAGGACCGTGACGTCGCCCGGTAGGACGCAGCCGGGGCCCCACCCTGGAGCCAGGCCTGGGGTTGGGGCTCGTATGCGAGCGCTTGGTGGTCGGGCCTTTGCCCATGGGGCCCGGCCGGGCTCAGCCTGAAGAGGCGACGTGGGCCCGACCTCCTGTGGGTTCACCACCCACAGAGGTAGCAGTAGGGGTTTGGTGCAGTGTGGATTGGGTGGCAGTCGAAGGCAGGGGCCTCGACGACCTGATGCCCGGACACAGCGGCTGGCTGTTGGGACATGGAATGTCACTTCGCTGGGGGGGAAGGAGCCTGAGCTTGTGCGGGAGGTTGAGAGGTACCGGCTAGAGATAGTCGGGCTCACCTCCACGCACAGCTTGGGCTCTGGAACCCAGCTCCTCGAGAGGGGCTGGACTTTCCACTTCTCTGGAGTCGCCCGTGGTGAGCGGCGGCGGGCTGGTGTGGGCTTCCTTATAGCTCCCCAGCTCAGCCGCCATGTGTTGGAGTTTACCCCAGTGAACGAGAGGGTCGCCTCTCTGCGCCTTCGGATTGGGGAGAGGGCTCTTGCTGTTGTTTGTGCCTACGGGCCAAATAGCAGTATAGAGTATCCGGCCTTCTTGGAGTCCCTGGGAGAGGTACTGAGGGGTGCTCAGACTGGGGACTCCATTGTGCTACTGGGGGACTTCAATGCTCACGTGGGCGATGACAGTGACACCTGGAGGGGCGTGGTTGGGAGGAACGGCCTCCCCGATCTGAACCCGAGTGGTGTTTTGTTATTGGACTTCTGTGCTAGTCACAGTTTGTCCATAACGAACACCATGTTCGAGCATAGGGGTGTCCATAAGTGCACGTGGCACCAGGACACCTTAGGTCGGAGGTCGATGATCGACTTTGTAGTCGTGTCATCTGATCTCCGACCCTATGTCTTGGACACTCGGGTGAAGAGAGGGGCTGAGTTGTCAACTGATCACCACCTGGTGGTGAGTTGGATCCGCTGGCGGAGGAGGAAGCTGGACAGACCTGGCAGGCCCAAACGTATGGTGAGGGTCTGCTGGGAACGTCTGGCCGAGCACTCTGTTGGGGAGGTCTTTAACTCCCACCTCCGGGAGAGCTTTTCCCAGCTTCCGAGGGAGGCGGGGGACATTGAGTCTGAGTGGACCATGTTCTCTACCTCCATTGTGGACGCAGCTGTTCGGAGCTGTGGCCGCAAGGTCTCCGGTGCCTGTCGTGGCGGCAATCCCCGAACCCGGTGGTGGACACCGGAAGTAAGGGATGCCGTCAAGCTGAAGAAGGAGTCCTATCGGGCCATGTTGACCTCCGGGACTCCTGAGGCAGCCGACGGGTATCGGCAGGCCAGGCGTGCTGCAGCTCGGGCAGTTGCGGAGGCAAAAACTCGGAACTGGGAGGAGTTCGGGGAGGCCATGGAGAAGGACTATCGGTCGGCCTCGAAGAAATTCTGGCAAACCGTCCGGCGCCTCAGGAGGGGGAAGCAGTACTCTGCCAACACTGTTTACAGTGCGGGTGGGGAGCTGTTGACCTCGACTGGGGACATTGTCGGGCGGTGGAAGGAATACTTTGAGGATCTCCTCAATCCCATCATCATGTCTTCCACTGAGGAGACTGAGGCTGATGACTCAGAGGTGGACTCGTCCATTACCCAAGCCGAAGTCACTGAGGTGGTTTGCAAGCTCCTCGGTGGCAAGGCACCGGGGGTGGATGAGATCCGCCCTGAGTATCTCAAGTCTCTGGATGTTGTGGGGCTGTCTTGGTTGACACGCCTCTGCAACATCGCGTGGCGGTCGGGGACAGTGCCTCTGGAGTGGCAGACTGGGGTGGTGGTCCCTCTTTTTAAGAAAGGGGACCGGAGAGTGTGCTCCAATTATAGGGGAATCACACTTCTCAGCCTCCCAGGGAAAGTTTACTCCAGGGTACTGGAGAGGAGAATTCGACCAATAGTCGAACCTCGGATCCAGGAGGAACAATGCGGTTTTCATCCTGGTCGCGGAACACTGGACCAGCTCTATACCCTTCATAGGGTGCTCAAGGGTTCATGGGAGTTTGCCCAACCAGTCCACATGTGCTTTGTGGATCTGGAGAAGGCATTCGACCGTGTCCCCCGTGGTATTCTGTGGGGGGTGCTTCGGGAGTATGGGGTTCGGGGCTCTTTGCTAAGGGCTGTCCGGTCCCTGTACGAACGGAGCAGGAGTCTGGTTCGCATTGCCGGCAGTAAGTCAGACCTGTTCCCAGTGCATGTTGGACTCCGTCAGGGCTGCCCTTTGTCACCGGTTCTGTTCATAATTTTTATGGACAGAATTTCTAGGCGCAGCCAGGGGCCGGAAGGAATCCTGTTTGGGAACCACAGTATTTCATCTCTGCTTTTTGCGGATGATGTTGTCCTGTTGGCTTCTTCAAACCAGGACCTTCAGCATGCACTGGGGCGGTTTGCAGTCGAGTGTGAAGCGGCTGGGATGAGAATCAGCACCTCCAAGTCCGAGGCCATGGTTCTCGACCGGAAAAGGGTGGCTTGCCCTCTCCAGGTTGGTGGAGAAGTCCTGCCTCAAGTGGAGGAGTTTAAGTATCTCGGGATCTTGTTCACGAGTGAGGGAAGGATGGAGCGTGAGATCGACAGGCGGATCGGTGCAGCCTCCGCAGTGATGCGGTCGCTTTACCGGTCCGTCGTGGTGAAGAAGGAGCTGAGCCAAAAGGCGAAGCTCTCAATTTACCGGTCGATCTACGTTCCGACTCTCACCTATGGTCATGAGCTTTGGGTAATGACAGAAAGAACAAGATCGCGGATACAAGCGGCTGAAATGAGTTTCCTTCGCAGGGTGGCTGGGCGCTCCCTTAGAGATAGGGTGAGAAGCACAGTCACTCGGGAGGAGCTCGGAGTAGAGCCGCTGCTCCTCCACATCGAGAGGAACCAGCTGAGGTGGCTCGGGCATCTTTTTCGGATGCCTCCTGGACGCCTCCCTGGGGAGGTGTTCCAGGCATGTCCCCCCGGGAGGAGGCCCCGGGGAAGACCCAGGACACGCTGGAGGGACTATGTCTCTCGGCTGGCCTGGGAACGCCTCGGTGTTCTTCCCGAGGAGCTGGCCGAGGTGTCTGGGGAAAGGGAAGTTTGGGCTTCCATGCTTAGACTGCTGCCTCCGCGACCCGGTCCTGGATAAGCGGAAGAAGACGAGACGAGACGAGACGAGACGAGATAATGAGATGAGATGAGATTTCTACATTATGGAGTCAGTACAAAAACATTTTAGAGTCCAAGTGTTTGTTTTCCAGCAAAAAATTAAATGTTACAGAAAAAAAAGGTTTGTATCTGAGCAGTATTTTCCATAAGAGACACTTTTCAGATGAAAAAAGAAAGCATAATGAAGGCTGCTGGGTTTTGGTGTAAAATGAAGAAGTGAGTGTGACAGTCAAAGTGTCCAGAAGAACTGTGGCTGGTTCTGTAAGATGCTCAGGAAAACCTACAGATCATTTCCACATAAAACTGACCTCACTGGACCTGAGACGGATTTATTTTAAAGCAAAGGGTCGTCTCACACCAAATACTGACTCTGTTTCATTTATTATGGCTCACTGATTACTGTTTATAGTATTTTTTAATGTTGAAACATTTCATTATTTTTAAGCCATTTTTGGTCGACAGCATTTCTTTACATGTGACTAAGACTTTTACACAGAACTCTGTGTGTGTGTGTGTGTGTGTGTGTGTGTGTGTGTGTGTGTGTGTGTGTGTGAGAGAGACAGAGAAAGTTATTTTTTATAGAAGCCTTTATGACATTAATGATTAAATTTTTTTCTATCTAAATCTAAAAATAGATTTCGATTTGTTCCATAGTCTCCCATCCCTGTGAATGATCTGTTACTAAACGTAAAAACACTAATGTACTTGAACGAGTGTATTAATATAAACCTGCGATTGCTTTGCTAATCAGAATCGAGGCCCTGCCATAGAAACTGTTTCTTCCACAGAAGAAACTAAGACCATTAAATGTCCAAAGAACTGTTGAGGAACTTTTTTTGTACCATTATACTGTATGTATGGCGATGAGATTAATGATGATCTGATTTAACGGCTCTCATCAGCAAAGTGCAGTCTCATCACTGCTGCGAGAGCTGGAGGGGAAACATCCTTCCCAATTTGTCCTAAAAGAGCACAGAGCCTCTTTGCATCATATCCTAAATTCAAATCCCAGCTTCCAGGTTTGGATAATTGTGCTGTTCTTCTCTGGTCCACTCTTTGGCTTTAGACGAACCCTCTGTGGTTAAGTATCCAGCAGGGAGCCGGAGGATTTCAGACTCACTCTCTCAGCAGGGAGATGCGCTGTGTGTTGGATCAGGAGAGAGGGAAAGCTCTGACCACAGTCTAGAGGTCACTTTCCCAGTGCCCCACATTCTTCTCCCTATAGCCTTTATTCTTCACATCAAAAGGGACTGCACTATAGCTGCCTGTGGCTCAGCTTCTGCCACGGGGGGCCATCCATTCGCAGATCTGCCATGGCTGTTGGTGGACACTGCCCTTTCGTGCCCTCATGAGACCATTATTTTCTTGTTTCTCTTTTGATCGTGGAGGTTTGTAGCAGTTTCTGAGTTTGGAGAAAAGTTACTCTTTCATGATAACCTGAGAATCTCAGAGCATCAAAGTGCCACAGTGAACCCACGTCCCTCTGAATTCACACGTTGAGCGAAATGATGAGTGTGTCTCCAGTGTCTGCTAGTTAGAACCAAGCTGATCAGGTAGCTTTAACTTTCACAAATGGTGAAGAGATCATCTTTGGATACTGGACAAACAAGAATAGGTAAGGAATAAATGGTGTTATCAATACTATCATCCAGAAGTTGATTATTTTCCAATAACAACACATCCTGAAGCGTTGTATTCCTCTACAGCAACATTTTTGCAAATTATTATTATTTTTTTCATGAAACAACATCATATGGTATGTTTTATACATATTTAATGTTGTGGAACATCCGTGAAACAATTTAGTTCCTGTTAACGCTGGTATTATAGCAGCTGTAAACAGCTGTTCATTCATTTTTTTAGACAAAAAACCCCAAGGTGAAAACTCCTCTGTTCTGAAGATGTAGAAAAAGCTCTGATACTGGAGTCTCATTCCATAAATAAACCTCCCAAAATAAACATCATCATTAATGAAGTAATAAATTGTAAATCAGAGTCAGTGATGGATTGGCATCCGGTGTTCCCAAGATCCAACCCCAATCCTGACTGAAGATGAATGAATTACATTTTGGAGGATTATATTATCATTTTAGTGGCATCCATCAGGGTCAGACTCTGAGTCCCTTATTATTTAAGCTCCTGTGTCCTCCAAACGTGTTTTTTTTTAATCCTCAGGCAGCATCTATATTCTATACAAATCCTCTGAAGTTCAGTGTTGATAGCAATCAGTGTCCTTGGTGCAACAATACCTTCAGCTTTTTCCCCCGCTGCAGTCAGGGTGCTTTCAGTTGGGATTACTTGAACTTTTGGTACACCACCAAGCTTGTCAATTTCACTTCTCTCTCTCACCAACCAAACAAAATCAAAAAGGGGGCGGGACTTACCAGCTGGTGATACTCTCCCAACTGCTTTCTTGCACATATATCAAGGCCCATGTCAAGATAATCTGCCAATGCCAAAACATGACGTCTTTCCATCGTTTTAGCTAACCTTTCTGAAGTAAATACAGACTTGATATTCACAGTGTAGGACTTCCTCATTCCTTGATGTTTTTTGTAATCAAGCAACAATAATTGCTTGAGAGAAGTGCTCTGGAAGCATTCTGATAATGAGGTTATGAGTGTTGCTAGAGCAAAAAAAAAAAAAGGATCTGGTGGAACCAGGCCCAAAAGCTACCATGGTGTTTAATGTTCTATCTCTCATGCATACATCAGATTATTAAATATACCCTCACCGGCCACTTTAATAGGAACGTGTTGTTGGTTCTAAGATCCCTGTTCTTGGCTGCAGGAGTGGAACCCAATGTGTTCTTCTGCTGTTGCATGCTGAGATGCTTTTCTGCTCACCACGGTTGTAAAGAGTGATTATATGAGTTACTATATCCTTCCTGGCAAAAAAGCTCGAGCCAATCTGTCCATTTCCCTCTGACCCTCTCTTATCAACAAGGCGTTTGTTTCCACCCACAGAACTGTCGCTCACTCACTCAGTGTTTTTTGTTTTCTGCACCATTCTGTGTAAACTCTAGAGACTGTTGTGTGTGAAAACCCCAGGAGATCAGCAGCTTCTGAAATACTCAAACCAGTCCATCTGGATCAAACCAACACCCAGACCACAGTGAGAGAAAGTCACACTGTGAGATCACAATGTTTCCCGTTCTGATGTTTGAACATTATGAACATTAACTGAAGCTCCTGATTTGTATCTGTGGGATTTGATGCATCGAGCTGCTGGTGAGGGATCGGCTGATTACAGAACTGCAGAGAACAGCAGGTTTTTCTAATAAAGTGGCCGGTGAGTGTAGAATGCTTGTTAAAGGTTAATTATAGTATCGGATCATTTTGGTGCTAAAATCTATTTGCATCACAATTATTGACTTGTGTATTTTGCATTAATGCACCAGGTTTTAAACTAGTAAAACCATTACACATAAACTATAAAATACTCTACTCTTTGCCTGCTATGTTGCTTAACAACCAAACCACACAGTTAACAGTAGTGTTGTAGTCGAGACCACCTAAACCAAGACCAAGTCATGACCAAGACCAAAGTGTATCAAGACCAAGACTTTGAAGGGTTGAGATCAGGTCAAGACCAAGACCAAGGCAGGGTGAGACTGAATCAAGACCAGAACCAGACCAGTGTGTGTGAAGGGGTGGGGGAGGGGTGGCATGCGTTAACAGGAAGAGAAATTTCAAATTAGTAATGAGTCATGTTATTGGTTGCATTTGAAGCAGGAAGTTTTACATCCAATCACAGTAACGATGTTAACAAATAAATCAGACAATACACAGGAAATTTTGTGAAATCCCCCCCACAGTTGTGGTCTTGACTGGTCTTGAAATAAAATCCCGAGTCCTCTATGTCTGAGACTGAGACAAGACTGAGTAAAAATGCGGTCGATTCCCGGACGAGACCGAAACCTTCAAAAAGGGGTCTTGAGACCAAGACCAGTCTCAAGCACTATAACACTAGTTAACAGACTGTAATGCATATTGGAAGAATAGTTTGTTGTGAATATCATTATGAATGAATTAATTTATTTATTGAACACTTGATTTGATCATATTTTTGTCAACATTTAAAAATCACTCTAACACAATGTATTGCTTTCCTCTTGAACCCTGATAAGTTACTATTCATGATAATGTAAGAAATGTAATGCTTCATATCACGACCACATGCCTGCATTCAGACACTGAATGAGATGATTAAATTGTGTTGCTTCAGTATCCGTTTGCAAGGCTGTCTATGAAGGATGTTCCTGATAGAGACGAAAACAAAACGAATCTTCTTTCCGTCATGGTGCTGTACATTTCGGCTATTCCAAGATCACACGCTGAGTTCTTGAGATGTGACAACCAGTGCCCTTTTTGCACCAGGAACAGCTAGCAAAATGCAACTGCAAGTGTAATGCACTGGTGGAGGTGGGAACAGTCTGCACTCAGTCCTTTCAACAACATCGAAACTGCGTTTCCCAGGTCAAGGGCACAGGCATGATGAACTATCTGTCAATGAACTGGCTATTAGAATCACAACCACAGATTTGCATCCCATACTGGGACAAGAACCCTTGAGATTCATTTCTTCAAGGCTGTTGTCTTAATCTGTTGTCTAAATTCCTTTGTAGTGCGAAGGAAGTGTTGATTCTCATATCAATTGCACTTAATGAATTGATGGGGAGTGGGCACTGTGGCATGGAAATGAGAAGCAGTGGCTGATCTCTCAGGGCCTGTCAATGGGAATAAAGACACGGGGCTGGAGCTTTGACCCTGAGGTCAGGAGTCCCTCGTCCTCCCTCATTTAGCTGTTTGCAGACACTCCTGCTTTTTATTAGATGATGGGTAATACATCACCCTCATCCAGCCCCCACAACATGACAAAGACATGGGTTTGGATAAGTCTTATAGTCACTATGAGTGAAAACATCCATTACTGTTTGTTAAGCTGCAGAAAATTGAAGTGTGCCATAATTCTTACTCTGTGTACCCATGCAAAAAACAAACAAACTTTTATATATATATATATATATATATATATATATATATGAGTCAGAGAAATTATGCAATGGGACCTACACGAACATTTGCATTATCTCTGAGAAAGTGTGAGTGTGTCTGTGACTGTGTGTTTTGGTATCTGCATACATGCAGGAGGGCAGCGACACACTGAGGACCCCCGCGGTGCAGGTTTCTAAGGCGACCTGAGGAAAGCCGTAACCAGGTCCAGCTCTTTCTCAGGCCTCTCTGTCTCTCTCTCAGGAGCCCCATCAGCTCAGCCACAATGAGTGACATGTCTAGAGCCTCCCTCCCAAAGCCCCTTACACACACACTCAATCCGGACAGTGCGACCGGACACAGGCAACCAATAAAACCTGGATTAGTAGGGCATCCACACACTGCACTACAGCGAGAAAGTTTCTTAACCCGCCTGGCCCGCCCTCTCTTCACACATGGCTTTTCTCTCTTTCATTCTCTCAATCTCTCCCGCTTTTGTATTTATCCCACTCCCCTCCTCTTCCTCTAACCCTCTTTTTTCCTCAAAGAATTTCATTATTTGTTATTTCCACATTTGGGATAAAGAAAATCCCATGAATCAGCTTGTTCCTGGAGTTGTATGGGAAGTCTGCTTAATACTCTAGACCTTTAATCCGCCTCTCCTTTTGGAATCAGTAGCCTCTGATATACTCTATACACCGCCTATATAAATATATACGTACTTACTCTTATTCACCATTTTATTATGTCCAGCAACATATACACAACATGACTTTTTTCGGTACACGGTTACTGACCAGGTATCAGGTGTCCACCCTCTAACACCCCATCTGTCTATAGAAAAGGACCACCACTGATGAGAGAAATGTTCGGATCCTGGACCATTCTCTAACGCCTCGAAAACTCAACCACATATTCAAGTCTATCTCTTAAAATCCTGCCCTTGAGTTTAAAAGCACCAAAATGGAAACATCTCCACAGTCCAAGGCACTTCAGCCAGCACTAATTCTGTACTGTGATGCGTCTGGAAACCCAAATAAAATATGCCATGCTTGCTGAATGACAATTTTGTCCAAAATCTTAGATGAAATGTTAGCAGTATGAAGATGCGTTGTCTTAAGGTGAGGCTTAACCGTGGCTAGCTTACAAAACTTAGGGACATTTCCCAAGCTAATATAAGAGCCAATAAGAGCACTGCAATCACTAATAATAAAACCATAATGAACTTGTGATTAATTTAGAGGACAACGCCAAGTTCACAGAGCTTGTTACACCCAATATGATGAAACTCATTAAACATACTTGTATTATGATGTCTTGTGGATTATCATTAGAAATCATTAATCTTAAACTTTATGATCTGAGAAATCATTTGAGAAGAACAAAATGCCCTGATCATTTGCTAATTTAGCGAGTGTCTTAAATAAGAACATACAATCATAAAAAACCCCCTGATAAAATGGCCAGTGGGTGTGAATGGTTGTCTGTGTCTATGTGTCAGCCCTGTGATGACCTGGCGACTTGTCCAGGGTGAACCCCGCCTTTCACCCGTAGTCAGCTGGGATAGGCTCCAGCTCGCCTGCGACCCTGTAGAACAGGATAAAGCGGCTACAGATAATGAGATGAGATGAGATGAGATGAGATGAGAAAATGCCCAATGGGTGAATATATATAACCAACCAACCAAACAAAACTCTTAAAAATACCAAAATACTTATTGAGAATCATCTTTCTTTCTTTAAATAATTGGAGAGTCAAAAAGGCTCTAGAAATTCCTTCATCAAACCGTAGCTTTATCTTCTCTGTCAAAGATTTGCTCAAAAATTCAAAATCCAAATCTGTTCAGTGTGACTGTTGAACACAGAGCACATTTAGCTGAAATTAAAATAAATCAAATTAAACTGCAAGGCAAAAACAAACATAAAAAGGAGTACAAAGTTCTCCTACATGCTAAATCTAGAACCCTAAACGGTTCTTCGGCCTGTCCCTTTGAAGAGAACGATGGAGAATCGACAGAACCCTTTCCTGTCAGAGACAGCTCTTCAGTTCATCTCTGAAAGGTTTGATGTGGAACCCTTCAGTGCCAAAGAGGGTTCCAAGTAGAACACCGATATGAAAGTGTTGGGCCATACAAAAACTTAACAACCTTATAAATCTAAAAACAAATCAGTACATTAAAAGAACAAAATGATCCCAATCACTGAATCACTAAAAACGATCATTTTCCTCATGAAAGGATCATTTTGTTCACAATTAATCATTTTCCCTCACAAACGAATAAATTTCCTCACGAAAAATAATTTTCCTCAAAATGAATCATTTTCTTCACAAAAAATAATTTTCCTCATGAAAGAATCATTTTCTTTACAATGAATCATTTTACTCACAAAAGAAAAGCAACACAAACACTTTAAATAAAAACCTTAAGTAAAAAACAAATCAGTGGGTAAAATGAATCACTGAATCACTAAAGGGTGGCACGGTGGTGCAGTGGCTATCACTGTCACCTCACAGCAAAAAGGTTCTGGGTTTGAACATCACGGTTGACTGGGACCTTTCTGTGTGGAGTTTGCATGTTCTCCTCATGCCTTCATGGATTTCCTTCTGGTGCTCAAATTTATTCCTACAGTCCAAAGACATGCAGATTAGGTCACCTGGCTACTCTAAATTGCCTATAGGTGCGAACGTCAGTGTGAATGGTTGATTGTCTGTCGGTGTTAGCTCTGAGATAGATTGGTGACCTGCCCAGGTGAACGCTGCCTCTCACATGAAGTCAGCTGGGATTGGTTCCAGCTCACCTGCAATGGATAAGCAGCACAGATATCTTTGCATAAAACATACAACCCCGATTCCAAAAAAGTTGGGACAAAGTACAAATTGTAAATAAAAACGGAATGCAGTGATGTGGAATTTTCAAAATTCCATATTTTATTCAGAATAGAACATAGATGACATATCAAATGTTTAAACTGAGAAAATGTATCATTTAAAGAGAAAAATTAGGTGATTTTAAATTTCATGACAACAACACATCTCAAAAAAGTTGGGACAAGGCCATGTTTCCCACTGTGAGACATCCCCTTTTCTCTTTACAACAGTCTGTAAACGTCTGGGGACTGAGGAGACAAGTTGCTCAAGTTTAGGGATAGGAATGTTAACCCATTCTTGTCTAATGTAGGATTCTAGTTGCTCAACTGTTGGCACGGTGAATTGTGTTCACAGATAATGTTCTCTGGAAATATTCCTGAGCCCATTTTGTGATTTCCAATACAGAAGCATGCCTGTATGTGATGCAGTGCCGTCTAAGGGCCCGAAGATCACGGGCACCCAGTATGGTTTTCCGGCCTTGACCCTTACGCACAGAGATTCTTCCAGATTCTCTGAATCTTTTGATGATATTATGCACTGTAGATGATGATATGTTCAAACTCTTTGCAATTTTACACTGTCGAACTCCTTTCTGATATTGCTCCACTATTTGTCGGTACAGAATTAGGGGGATTGGTGATCCTCTTCCCATCTTTACTTCTGAGAGCCGCTGCCACTCCAAGATGCTCTTTTTATACCCAGTCATGTTAATGACCTATTGCCAATTGACCTAATGAGTTGCAATTTGGTCCTCCAGCTGTTCCTTTTTTGTACCTTTAACTTTTCCAGCCTCTTATTGCCCCTGTCCCAACTTTTTTGAGATGTGTCGCTGTCATGAAATTTCAAATGAGCCAATATTTGGCATGAAATTTCAAAATGTCTCACTTTTGACATTTGATATGTTGTCTATGTTCTATTGTGAATACAATATCAGTTTTTGAGATTTGTAAATTATTGCATTCCATTTTTATTTACAATTTGTACTTTGTCCCAACTTTTCTGGAATCAGGGTTGTACAACAACAGTACAGATTAAATAATTCATTTATTGAAAATGATTTTTTATTATAATTGGTGTAAGAATTGTCATCATGCCAACCTAAATTTTTTTTGTATAACACTTTTAGCAATTGACATTGTCACAAAGCAGCTTTACAGAAATATATAAACTTCAGGTATACATTTTACAGATATGAATTTATAAATTTACAAATTTATCCCTAATGAAATAATCTTTATCCAAATGAAAGTTGCGTTAGAACTTTATTTGTCCAATAATATGCAATACATTTCCTGATATTATGATTCAGAGTGAATTTTTGTCATAAAATATTAACCATTATAAACTAACCTTCTGTAAAATGTCCAGCCTGTATTTGCACATCTCACCTTTGACCTGTATATAACCCTATATTAATCTTTTCTTGTTAGTTATATTCTCTCATATACTGTATATAGTTTTGTATCTTGTGTTGCATGTGTTGGTGAATTATTATCCTTTTACTATTACAATCTTTCAGAATGTCATATATAATCATATTTATTGTTTTGTTCAACAATTGATTTGATTCTACTAAAATATTACGGTGAAACAATTATGTACACACAGTAAGTACTGCAGTCTATTTGCAGACAAAATCACTTTTTGTGTGGTGTTAATGAGTTCAGAGTGTCTAAATGAGTTAAATTACTTAGCACGCCTCCCTAAAGGCTGCAAAAAAAGCATTCGGAGCTGTTTGCAAGCCCCTGTCCCAGCAACATGTCCTGGAAATGAGGACATTTGTATAATATCACTGCTTTTGTTTGTAGTTTGTAAGCCAGGGACAAAAAAACCCAGATAAGCCCCTCCCCCCATCCTCTTCCTCCTCCTTTTTTTCTCGGACCCCCAAACAAACGTTTTTCATTAGAGCAGCAAACACTTCCTCCTTCAATAGCTGAATGCTCAGCATCAAGCCTTCCATTGGGGAGCACAGCATCTCCACAGGCCCTGGGCTCTTCAGGCCACTGCTGTCCTCTCAGGACACACAGCTCGCTTAATTAAACCTCACTTAAGCCGGACAATAAGCTTTCAAGCAGGTCCGGGCTTGGCGGGACTCTCCGTAGGGCCAACCCCGGTATTCATGACCCTTGTAAAAAAGGAGAGAGAGAGAGAGAGAGATGGGGAGGTATTACGTGCCAGAGACTTTGTTCACACAAGATGAAGAGTCAACAGCCACCCCCTCTCCATCTCTCTCCTAATAACCACCTTTAGAAATACCCCCCTTCCACCTTTTCACCCTCCCCGAAGCACAATGCCCATGCTACTCCCCTCCTCTCGCTCTCAGCCACCCTCCAGGACAATGCCTCAGGCCCCACGGTCCTCC
Organism: Neoarius graeffei; assembly: GCF_027579695.1. Classification (NCBI taxonomy): domain Eukaryota; kingdom Metazoa; phylum Chordata; class Actinopteri; order Siluriformes; family Ariidae; genus Neoarius; species Neoarius graeffei. The sequence goes on along the minus strand of NC_083582.1, from coordinate 80,713,537 downwards.
CCAACACCCTCAGCCTCCTAAGAGACACTTCTTTTATTGAAATTCTTTGGTGTTCTAATCCTCAGCTTCCTCCGTTGGACAACAATGGAGTCTCGGGGCTTCAGCCTTTTCCAGCGGGGCTATCATCAGACGGGACCTGGGTCACAAAGTCCTCTGCTCCTCTCCTTTTCCTCTTGCTTCCTCACGCTTACACTCTCATCTCCTCCCAGCACACTACACACCTTAGTGAGAACTAGTAAAGAGGATATATGGAGAGGATGTCACGGAACAATTCTGATTTAAAATTAAGGTGTGAAAGCGGCACGTTACTGTGTTGAACTCATTGTTTCAGGGTGTAGACAAGGAAAGGAAATTGCACAGAAAGTCGTCACAATTGTTTGGTCCAGGATGTAACTCCAACATTTCTTGGTCACAGATAACATTCATAGACTTGACTAGCAAAATAACAGATTTAACATTAAATTACTCCTCAAGTACTTGTTTTTAATCCAGAATACACAAAACTGACCTACAAACATTTTTACACCTTTATCTTCATTAACAATACCTGAACTTGTCAAATTATATCATTAACATTAGCAAAATTTGATATCTGGCTAGTTACCCATTTGTACACTAATTATCATTTGTCAAATGACAAGCAAGCTAAACATTAAAATAATCATAATCGCAGAGTAATATACTAAAAATGGCATTAGGACATTTTTACAGACCCTACTCCTTTAGCTTCATTAAAAATACTTGAATCTATAACCTCATATCACTAACATTAGCTAACTTCGATAGCTGGCTAGCTAAGTGCTCGTACACTAGCTCAAAATTTGTCACATGAAATGAACCGTTCAGTACATCGGTCTTGAATTTCATAATTTTCTGAATTATTTATTTTAACAGGAGACAAATTTGTCAAAATATAGTATCACCTTATTAACATGAACATTAGCTAGCTGAAATATAGTTAAAGGTTGCTAGTTAAATGGGTTGACTGCAAAGTTGAATTCTGGATAAAATGTTCTGTTTCTGGGCAGCAGTTTCTGTAGTGGTTAGCGCTGTCGCCTCACAGCAAGAAGGTCCGGGTTCGAGCCCCGTGGCCGGCGAGGGCCTTTCTGTGCGGAGTTTGCATGTTCTCCCCGTGTCCGCGTGGGTTTCCTCCGGGTGCTCCGGTTTCCCCCACAGTCCAAAGACGTGCAGGTTAGGTTAACACGGGGCGGCCTTGGGCTGAGGTGCCCTTGAGTGAGGTACCGAACCCCTGACTGCTCCCTGGGCGCTCTGGTGTGGCTGCCCACTGCTTCAGATGGGTTAAATGCAGAGGATGAATCTCACTGTGCTTGCGTGTGCATACGACAAATGAAGATTTCTTCTTCTTTCTTCTTACATATTTTGTTGTGTTTTTGTATTTTTTGGGATTTTGTTTTCAAGTAGAGTTTTTATTTTGTCCTCAGTTGGTTCAGCAACACGCTCCGCCATTTTGTTTTTCTCTACTCATGGTATATGAGCTGATATCCTAGTAGTAGAGTAGCCAATCAGAGCGCATGATTGCTCATATCCAGTGAATGTGGATTGAATATTTCCTGATATTTCACTACGATGAAGTCACTCCCAGTGTTTTCCCGCTGACTAGATGTGCATTGTGAAAATGGTGAACTGGTTCAAAATTAAAATTCTTTTGATTGACTTGCATATTTTTTTTGTGTGTGTGGATGTGTCCAAATAATATAAAGAACATTACATGGTGGTGTGAAGATATGTTTATCTCCTTGTGTTGAAAATATTTTCACTCGTTCACTTCACTCACTCATGACTATATTCACCACTCAGAGATAAACTTCATATCTTCACGCAACTGTGTAATATGTAATATCCTCTATTTATTATGCTAGTAAGCTAATTCAGTAAGGCGAGGTGTAGCTGTCGGAGCAACCGACTGATATCTAAGAGATCATTTTAACTCGACATCTCAAATATGAGAAAATAACAGAATTCCAGACCAAAGTATCCATGAGACGGTGTTAATTGTTCAGATTTTAACCTGCTGTTCTTGTTGTTGTTGTTATTATTATTATGAGCAATATACAGTATAATGTGAAGGCAGTGTTCACTCTGTTCTGCCCTGAAATTACATGCGTGAGTTTAAGTCAACACGTGCCATCATGTGATGAAAAAAAATTCATGTCAGAAATTCACATCTGAAAAATGAAAGTAAAACAGACATTGTCACAGTTATTCGCACATGCGTAAAATAAACTGGGGGAAGACATAAATGGATAAAAAGCGCTTGTTGTACATCATACGGACAAGATATGAACCATAACCATCCATGTGCCTTTTCTGTAAGAGATACTAATCCCAGTTTGATGAAGCCTCATCATCCTTTTCATGAGCTCTAAATGTGCTTCATCTAGTCTAATGAGAAAGCAGCAGCACTGCTGTGGTGAGAGCGACATCTGCTGGCTGCTTCTAGAATAAACCACTCATTACTACACCACAACGTTGATGCATTCTCGATTCTGATTAGTCAGAAAATTGTGATTAATTTTTTATAACGGCAGCTACCATTTTTATAATAACAGGTCATTCACAGAGGCTTATGCCTTGGATGATCAACTTATAATCTAAGCCTAAAAATAAATCAAAGTTAAACATTTATGGAAGGAGTCTCCAGTGTCAATACTTCTGTAACAGGTAAAGCTGTAACGTTACATTTGATATCTTCAGGACAGAGGGGTTTATGTGTTGCAGTTTCTCAGAAACGTGACAAGCTGCGATTTTTTCCTTGCTTAACTACAAAAGGGAGAAAAAAGAGATGCTGCTGAAAGAACAACTTCTAACATAAGTGATAACATGAACTCTCCTGTTTAATAGATGTGAGAAATGACATTAAATTGATTGATATTTTGTCTTTTATGATCTGATCATACATTTATCATCAATTCATTTCCACCATATTTCAAATTCTCTCTTTTATTAAGAAAAGAAGTTGCAACAGTCAATATGTTTTATTCCTTACTTATGCAAATAACCTGGAAGATATGTAGAAAGAAGAAGAAACCTTTATTTATCACATGCACGCTTCCAAGCACAGTGAAATTCATCCTCTGCATTTAACCCATCTGAAGCAGTGAACACACACACACACACACACACACACACACTCAGAGCAGTGGGCAGCCACACCAGAGCGCCTGGGGAGCAGTCAGGGGTTCGGTACCTCGCTCAAGGGCACCTCAGCCCAAGGCCGCCCCACGTCAACCTAACTGCATGTCTTTGGTTTGTGGGGGAAACCAGAGCACCCGGAGGAAACCCACGCAGACACAGGGAGAACATGCAAACTCCACACAGAAAGGCCCTTGCCGGCCACGGGGCTCGAACCCAGAACCTTCTTGCTGTGAGGCGACTGTGCTAACCACTACACCACCGTGCCACCCTATGATTACAGCAGCAACAACAACAACGCATTAAGCCATGAGTCAGGAATACTCATTTGTGTTTGAATACACTTCCTTTATTGGTGGAGTTAAAAATACCATTCTAATGTCTAACCCACTCACTGAAAGGAGAGGAGAGCTCAGAGGCTCGTCAGAGTGAAGTCATCTGCCCGCCATCTTACCACTCCCATCACGTGTATTTGGTTTGTGTTATACGGTGGTGCTTGAAAGTTTGTGAACCCTTTAGAATTCTCTATATTTCTGCATAAATATGACCTAAAACATCATCAGATTTTCACACAAGTCCTAAAAGTAGATAAAGAGAACCCAGTTAAACAAATGAGATAAAAATATTGTACTTGGTCATTTATTTATTGAGGAAAATGATCCAATATTACATATCTGTGAGTAGCAAAAGTATGTGACCCTTTGCTTTCAGTATCTGGTGTGACCCCCTTGTGCAGCAATAACTGCAACTAAACGTTTGCGGTAACTGTTGATCAGTCCTGCACACCGGCTTGGAGGAATTTTAGCCCGTTCCTTCGTACAGAACAGCTTCAACTCTGGGATGTTGGTGGGTTTCCTCACATGAACTGCTCGCTTCAGGTCCTTCCACAACATTTCCATTGGATTAAGGTCAGGACTTTGACTTGGCCATTCCAAAACATTAACTTTATTCTTCTTTAACCATTCTTTGGTAGAACGACTTGTGTGCTTCGGGTCGTTGTCTTGATGCATGACCCACCTTCTCTTGAGATTCAGTTCATGGACAGATGTCCTGACATTTTCCTTTAGAATTCGCTGGTATAATTCAGAATTCATTGTGCCATCAATGATGGCAAGCCGTCCTGGCCCAGATGCAGCAAAACAGTAGCCTGGCTAACACGACTGCAAAGCTCTCCGAGCTATTGGTTTGGCCAAGCTATTAAGCCAAACCGTTTCCCAGAGCCCGTGGTTGACCCACCTCCCTGAAATGCCTCAGTTTGCTACTGGTCAAAGCCAGAAAAGGCTGTGACGAAGCTTAAACCAATCACATCACTCTTTCCTCTGACGTACATGACGCAACGGGGCTAACTGGTAGATTAAACTCTTACCGAAGCCGGTCGGGAGCAAGGCGAAAACGTCCTTCCTTTCAATAAATACCTCCAGGGCTGCTCTTTGCTCCGTTTTCAATGAGAACTTCTCGTTGAATGCTTTCAATACAGCATCTACCGCTGTGTTAAAGGCTTGCTGCTGCTCCATGTTCGTGATGTGAATGAAGCGCTTCCGGCATAGATTCTGTAAACAATCTATGGCTTCCGGTCGCAGTTCTACTATGTCACTGCCTTGAACACGCCTTTACCCAGGGCCGTTGGAGATGCTCAAAGTTGATTGGTTCCCGATTTTTCGGGAGCTTGGAAATGCTGTAGATAGCCTGCCTGGCCAGACTAAGCTCGGAACAGGCCCTCGTGTTGCGTCACGCTTAGGATGGGCGGGCCCAGGCTAGCAAAATAGGCCCAAACCATGATCCTACCACCACCATGTTTCACAGATGGGATAAGGTTCTTATGCTGGAATGCAGTGTTTTCCTTTCTCCAAACATAACGCTTCTCATTTAAACCAAAATGTTCTATTTTGGTCTCATCTGTCCGCAAAACATTTTTCCAATAGCTTTCTGGCTTGTCCACATGATCTTTAGCAAACTGCAGACGAGCAGCAATATTCTTTTTGGAGAGCAGTGGCTTTCTCCTTGCAACCCTGCCATGCACACCATTGTTGTTCAGTGTTCTCCTGATGGTGGACTCATGAACATTAACGTTAGCCAATGTGAGAGAGGCCTTCAGTTGCTTAGAAGTTACCCTGGGGTCCTTTGTGACCTCGCCGACTATTACACGCCTTGCTCTTGGAGTGATCTTTGTTGGTCGACCACTCCTGGGGAGGGTAACAATGGTCTTTAATTTCCTCTATTTGTACACAATCTGTCTGACTGTGGATTGGTGGAGTCCAAACTCTTTAGAGATGGTTTTGTAACATTTTCCAGCCTGATGAGCATCAACAACACTTTTTCTGAGGTCCTCAGAAATCTCCTTTGTTCGTGCCATGATACACTTCCACAAACATGTGTTGTGAAGATCAGACTTTGATAGATCTCTGTTCTTTAAATACAACCCCGATTCCAAAAAAGTTGGGACAAAGTACAAATTGTAAATAAAAACGGAATGCAATAATTTACAAATCTCAAAAACTGATATTGTATTCACAATAGAACATAGACAACATATCAAATGTCGAAAGTGAGACATTTTGAAATTTCATGCCAAATATTGGCTCATTTGAAATTTCATGACAGCAACACATCTCAAAAAAGTTGGGACAGGGGCAATAAGAGGCTGGAAAAGTTAAAGGTACAAAAAAGGAACAGCTGGAGGACCAAATTGCAACTCATTAGGTCAATTGGCAATAGGTCATTAACATGACTGGGTATAAAAAGAGCATCTTGGAGTGGCAGCGGCTCTCAGAAGTAAAGATGGGAAGAGGATCACCAATCCCCCTAATTCTGCGCCGACAAATAGTGGAGCAATATCAGAAAGGAGTTCGACAGTGTAAAATTGCAAAGAGTTTGAACATATCATCTACAGTGCATAATATCATCAAAAGATTCAGAGAATCTGGAAGAATCTCTGTGCGTAAGGGTCAAGGTCGGAAAACCATACTGGGTGCCCGTGATCTTCAGGCCCTTAGACGGCACTGCATCACATGCAGGCATGCTTCTGTATTGGAAATCACAAAATGGGCTCAGGAATATTTCCAGAGAACATTATCTGTGAACACAATTCACCGTGCCATCCGCCATTGCCAGCTAAAACTCTATAGTTCAAAGAAGAAGCCGTATCTAAACATGATCCAGAAGCGCAGACGTCTTCTCTGGGCCAAGGCTCATTTAAAATGGACTGTGGCAAAGTGGAAAACTGTTCTGTGGTCAGACGAATCAAAATTTGAAGTTCTTTATGGAAATCAGGGACGCCGTGTCATTCGGACTAAAGAGGAGAAGGACGACCCGAGTTGTTCTCAGCGCTCAGTTCAGAAGCCTGCATCTCTGATGGTATGGGGTTGCATTAGTACGTGTGGCATGGGCAGCTTACACATCTGGAAAGACACCATCAATGCTGAAAGGTATATCCAGGTTCTAGAGCAACATATGCTCCCATCCAGACGACGTCTCTTTCAGGGAAGACCTTGCATTTTCCAACATTACAATGCCAAACCACATAGATAGTCTATCTGTCTGTTTATTAAACCAACACAAATGCGGTACAATACTTCCTTTCTCTTTAGGACAGTTGTTGAAACAGGATTATTTTCTCATGTTATTTGCCATTTTCACTTCATTCTCATGGTTGTATCTTAACAGTGTTTATTGATCAAAAGCTGCATGAATATTGTGAGTGAATTATGTGACCAATAAATGCTGTAAAAACATGACTGTGAGAATGAAGTGAAAATGGCAAATAACATGAGAAAATAATCCCGTTTCAACAACTGTCCTAAAGAGAAAGGAAGTATTGTACAGTATGTGTTGGTATAATAATAATAATAATAATAATAATAATAATAATAATTAAAGCCGCAAGCGGCCTCGACGGGCCCTCGCGCCAGCGGCCAAGGGGGGCGGGGGCATGCGTCCCCGCGAAAAACCTTCCACAGATTCTTCGGCAAGAGACATTACACCCACAATGGCGACAAAGCACAGAATTGGACACATGGCAACAATAGGGTCTCGCAGTGTACGGTGCTCGGGGCCTAATAATAATGGTTCTCAGTAGCGGTGGCAGTCCAAGAAAAAGGGGCAAAATTTCGAGCGTAGTCGACCATGGCAAGCGCCCCAATAAGGGTCTTGTAAAGAGTTTGCTTGCCAAGCTTGACAAATCAGAAGCTGCAATATCATTTCTGCCATAACCAGCACCCCCATGGGCGAAAGTGCACAAAATTTGGGGTAAATGTCAGGTGAGCTACGAAGAGTTTGTGTATGAAGTATGATGACAATTGAGTAAATAGAAGATGAGATATAGATTTTTGAAGAATAAATTTTTTGGTTTTTCCCATGTCAGTAGGTGGCGCTATGCTGTACATGAGCGATTATGAGATGGAAAAATAAGTGTCTACAACAGCAACGTACTATCACAAGGTAGTGGTGTGAAGGAAAAGCATTATGGAATGATTTACCAAAAACCCGTTTTGGAGAAAATGCGTCGGCCAAAAACAGCGCCCCCCATGGACGAAAATTCCCGGCGACAAAGCACAGAATTGGACACATGGCAACAATAGGGTCTCGCACTGTATGGTGCTCAGGGCCTAATAATAACAATAATAATAATAATCCTTCAAAAACAATAGGGTCTCGCACTGTACGGTGCTCAGGCCCTAATAATAATAGTAATAACTAGAAACTATACGCCAAGCAGGCACCTTAATGCGAGAGGCAAAAACCACAACACGTTAGGGGGCGCTATAGAGGCCCTGAGGCCCGCCTGGATCTGGGCTTCTGGTTCTCAGTAGCGGTGGCACTCTAAGGAAAAGGAGCCAAATTTCGTGCGTTGTCGACCATGGCAAGCGCCCCAATAAGGGTCTTGTAAAGAGTTTGCTTGCCAAGGTTGACAAATCAGAAGCTGCAATATCATTTCTGCCATAACCAGCACCCCCAGGGGCGAAAGTGCACAAAATTTGGCGTATATGTCAGGTGAGCTATGAAGAGTTTGCGTATGAAGTTTGATGACAATTGAGTAAATAGAAGATGAGATATAGATTTTTGAAGAATAAATTTGTTGGTTTTTCCCATGTCAGTAGGTGGCGCTATGCTGTACATGAGCGATTATGAGTTGGAAAAATAAGTGTCTACAACAGCAACGTACTATCACAAGGTAGTGGTGTGAAGGAAAAGCATTATGGAATTATTAACCAAAAACCCGTTTTGGAGCAACTGCATCGGCCAAAAACAGCGCCCCCCATGGACGAAAATTCCCAAAATGTGGTATACATGACATGGGAGGTAGTAAGAGGGTGGCCATGAAGTTTGACCAAATTTGAGGAAAGATTGGATTTTTTGCCCAAAAATAGCGCCCCCAGTGGCGAAACAGCACAGAAATTGGGTAACATGTCAGAACCCCAACGAGTGATTTGCGTGTGAAGTATGAGCAGTTTTGAGCAATTAGAAGATTTGTTATGAATTTTTAAGCATGTAAAATTCTGCATTGAAAATTGATTGACGTATAACTTCTGAACGGTTTACCCTACGTGAAACGTATTTAGCAACTTTTGTCAGCCATGTCTGTAGATGATGTGTATCAATTTTGGTGACGTTCCTATGAACGGTCTAGGAGGAGTTGCGCCGTCTTCGTGGCCATGCATTTCGCACAAAAGTGAAATTACCTCACTTCCTGTTGGGCGTGGCTAATGCATTGGCATTACATTTTTGTCCGGCTTAGTGAGATACATATGCCTACCAAAGGGCGTGCCACTACCACAAACTACATGGCAACCAGGCACCTTAATGCGAGAGGCAAAAATCACAACATGTTAGGGGGCGCTATAGAGGCCCTGAGGCCCGCCTGGATCCGGGCTTCTGGTTCTCAGTAGCGGTGGCAGTCCAAGAAAAAGGGGCAAAATTTCGAGCGTTGTCGACCATGGCAAGCGCCCCAATAAGGGTCTTGTAAAGAGTTTGCTTGCCAAGTTTGACAAATCTGAAGCTGCAATATCATTTTTGCCATAACCAGCACCCCCAGTGGCGAAAGTGCACAAAATTTGGCGTATATGTCAGGTGAGCTATGAAGAGTTTGCGTATGAAGTTTGATGACAATTGAGTAAATAGAAGATGAGACATAGATTTTTGAAGAATAAATTTTTTGGTTTTTCCCATGTCAGTAGGTGGCGCTATGCTGTACATGAGCGATTATGAGATGGGAAAATAAGTGTCTACAACAGCAACGTACTATCACAAGGTAGTGGTGTGAAGGAAAAGCATTATGGAATTATTTACCAAAAACCCGTTTTGGAGAAATTGTGTCGGCCAAAAACAGTGCCCCCCATGGACGAAAATTCCCAAAATGTGGTGTACATGACATGGGAGGTAGTAAGAGGGTGGCCGTGAAGTTTGACCAAATTTGAGGAAAGATTGGATTTTTTGCCCAAAAATAGCGCCCCCAGTGGCGAAATATCACAGAAATTGGGTACCATGTCAGAAGCCCAATGAGTGATTTGCGTGTGAAGTATGAGCAGTTTTGAGCAATTAGAAGATTTGTTATGAATTTTTAAGCATGTAAAATTTTGAAGTGAAAATTGATTGACGTATAACTTCTGAACGGTTTATCCTACGTGAAACGTATTTAGTAACTTTTGTCAGCCATGTCTGTAGATGATGTGTATCAATTTTGGTGACATTCCTATGAACGGTCTAGGAGGAGTTGCGCCGTCTTCGTGGCCATGCATTTCGCACAAAAGTGAAATTACCTCACTTCCTGTTGGGCGTGGCTAATGCATTGGCATTACATTTTTGTCCGGCTTAGTGAGATACATATGCGTACCAAATGGCATGCCACTACTACAAACTATAAGGCAGCCAGGCACCTTAATGCGTGAGGCCAAAATCACAACGACTTAGGGGGCGCTATAGAGGCCCTGAGCCCCGGCCAAGTTTGGGCTTTTGGTTCTGAGTAGCGGTGGCAATTCTCGGAACTGGTGCCAAATTTCGTGCGTTTTCGCCCATGGCAAGCACCCCGAAAATGGCCCAACAGCGGAGAAAAATAAAGAAGAAGAAGAAGAAGAAGAAGACGGAAGAATAAATTAAAGCCGCAAGCGGCCTCGACGGGCCCTCGCGCCAGCGGCCAAGGGGGGCGGGGGCATGCGTCCCCGCGAAATACCTTCCACAGCTTCTTCAGCAAGAGACATTACCACAAGGTAGTGGTGTGAAAGAAAAGCATTATGGAATAATTTACCAAAAACCCGTGTTGGAGCAATTGCGTCGGCCAAAAACAGCGCCCCCCATGGACAAAAATTCCCAAAATGTGGTATACATGACATGGGAGGTAGTAAGAGGGTGGCCGAGAAGTTTGACCAAATTTGAGGAAAGATTGGATTTTTTGCCCAAAAATAGCGCCCCCAGTGGCGAAATATCACAGATACTGGGTAACATGTCAGAAGCCCAATGACTGATTTGCGTGTGAAGTATGAGCAGTTTTGAGCAATTAGAAGATTCGTTATGAATTTTTAAGCATGTAAAATTTTGCAGTGAAAATTGATTGACGTATAACTTCTGAACGGTTTATCCTACGTGAAACGTATTTAGTAACTTTTGTCAGCCATGTCTGTAGATCATGTGTATCAATTTTGGTGACATTCCTATGAACGGTCTAGGAGGAGTTGCGCCGTGTTCGTGGCCATGCATTTCGCACAAAAGTGAAATTACCTCACTTCCTGTTGGGCGTGGCTAATGCATTGGCATTACATTTTTGTCCGGCTTAGTGAGATACATATGCGTACCAAATGGCATGCCACTACTACAAACTACATGGCAACCAGGCACCTTAATGCGGGAGGCCATAATCACAACGAGTTAGGGGACGCTATAGAGGCCCTGAGGCCCACCTGGATCTGGGCTTCTGGTTCTCAGTAGCGGTGGCAGTCTAAGAAAAAGGAGCCAAATTTTGTGCGTTGTCGACCATGGCAAGCGCCCCAATAAGGGTCTTGTAAAGAGTTTGCTTGGTAAGCTTGACAGATCAGAAGCCGCAAGATCATTTTTGCCATAACCAGCACCCCCAGGGGCGAAAGTGCACAAAGTTTGGCGTAGATGTCAGGTGAGCTATGAAGAGTTTGCGTATGAAGTTTGATGACAATTGAGTAAATAGAAGATGAGATATAGATTTTTGAAGAATAAATTTTTTGGTTTTTCCCATGTCAGTAGGTGGCGCTATGCTGTACATGAGCGATTATGAGTTGGAAAAATAAGTGTCTACAACAGCAACGTACTATCACAAGGTAGTGGTGTGAAGGAAAAGCATTATGGAATTATTTACCAAAAACCCGTTTTGGAGCAATTGCGTCGGCCAAAAACAGCGCCCCCCATGGACGAAAATTTCCAAAATGTGGTATACATGACATGGGAGGTAGTAAGAGGGTGGCCGTGAAGTTTGACCAAAGTTGAGGAAAGATTGGAATTTTTGCCCAAAAATAGCGCCCCCAGTGGCGAAACATCACAGAAATTGGGTAACATGTCAGAAGCCCAATGAGTGATCTGCGTGTGAAGTATGAGCAGTTTTGAGCAATCAGAAGATTTGTTATGAATTTTTAAGCATGTAAAATTTTGCATCGAAAATTGATAGACGTATAACTTCTGAACGGTTTATCCTACGTGAAACGTATTTAGTAACTTTTGTCAGCCATGTCTGTAGATGATGTGTATCAATTTTGTTGACATTCCTATGAACGTTCTAGGAGGAGTTGCGCCGTCTTCGTGGCCATGCATTTCGCACAAAAGTGAAATTACCTCACTTCCTGTTGGGCGTGGCTAATGCATTGGCATTACATTTTTGTCCGGCTTAGTGAGATACATATGCGTACCAAATGGCATGCCACTACTACAAACTACATGCCACCCAGTCACCTTAATGCGGGAGGCCAAAATCACAATGACTTAGGGGGCGCTATAGAGGCCCTGAGCCCCGGCCAAGTTTGGGCTTCTGGTTCTGAGTAGCGGTGGCAATTCTCGGAACTGGTGCCAAATTTCGTGCGTTTTCGCCCATGGCAAGTGCCCCGAAAATGGCCCAACAGCGGAGAAAAATAAAGAAGAAGAAGAAGACGGAAGAAGAAGAAGAAGAAGAAGACAGAATAATAATAATAGTGAACTCTTACAAGAACAATAGGGCCTTCGCCCATAGGGCTCGGGCCCTAATTAAAGCCGCTAGCGGCCTTGACGGGCCCTTGCATGTGTGGTTCCGCAACCCAGGACATCCTGCCACCCAACAAAACAGTCGCATGTCATATATTCATCAAATGTTCAAAGGTGATGTGCATGTTGCAAATGCCATGACTGCTTGATGGATGAGAGATAGTCAAACAAAGACTGTGTGTGTGTGTGTGTGTGTGTGTGTGTGTGTGTGTGTGTGTGTGTGTGTGTTTCTGTGGTGTGAAAATGTACATTTATATATGTACAAAACTATACATGTGTCTCCTCCTTATCTCTATCTCACGCTGTGATCTTAAGTCATCTTAGCTTTCCTGTGTCTGCAGTGTGTGTGTGTGTGTGTGTGTGTGTGTGTGTGTGTGTGTGTACATGCAGAGTTTTCATATGTCTGCAACAAAGTGCACAATGATGGCAGGTCACTAATATATAGATTTAGGCACTGCCTAAAAGCAGAGCTCCCATCTGTCTCTGGGTTGTAGAATTTTCTTATGTCCTAGCCCAGGGGTTCCCAAACTTTAAAAGTGACGCTGAAGTTTCGAAGGTTTAGGAGGTAGAACAGGATAAAGCGACCCTGTAGAACAGGATAAAGCGACTAGAGATAATGAGATGAGATATCAGACTCAGGATATCCAATATTTTGTAAAGTTTCAGATCAATCCATCGATGAATTGAACATTTTCCCCCATTTCCTGCTTGGCCAGATGGTGGCGCTGTGCTAGGCATCTGAATTACACATGTGAATATCATCACAATCATAATACACAATATTTTGCAAAGTGTCAAATCAAATCAAATCAAATCAAGTTTATTTGTACAGCGCTTTTAACAATAAACATTGTCGCAAAGCAGCTTTACAGAATTTGAACGACTTAAAACATGAGCTAATTTTATCCCTAATCTATCCCCAATGAGCAAGCCTGTGGCGACGGTGGCAAGGAAAAACTCCCTCAGACGACATGAGGAAGAAACCTCGAGAGGAACCAGACTCAAAAGGGAACCCATCCTCATTTGGGCAACAACAGACAGCCTGACTATAATATTAACAGTTTTAACAGGTATAACCCTCAACTGTCCTCATGGGGCCGTCCTTCACAGGAGTGGGGCGATAAAACTCCGACCAGACACAGGGCACCAGGATGGATCAAGCAGGTCCGAGGGGCAGAAGAGGCCAGCATCTCAATCCCAGGATCAACATGTAACTCAGAGGGACAGATGGGGGGGGGGGGGGGAGAAAGAAAACACGTTGTTAGGTATGCCCTAAAAATGACAAGTATTAAATCTGTGTGGTAGGCTCGCAGAGATGAGAGTCTTTACATCAGGCATGACGCACAATGGCATGTTAATATGGTAAAAAATATATCATGACCTGCTCTGGCTGGATGCTTGATTGGGTGATGGGAGCACACTCCTCAGCAATGATGAGATGCAGATGGGACCCTTAGGCCTGGCCAAGACAATTCAGTTACATTTCACCGGGTCTGGGACATGCGACAGAATGTCTGACGGCCGATTCCCTGCAGGCTACGATAGCCAGTCGAGGTCCCCACCGTCTCCACCAAAAGATTTCCTGTTGACTCCATGTAACTCAGAGGGACAGATTTGGGGTGGGGGGGGGGAAGAAAGAAAACACAGGTGGTTAGGTATGCCCAATGTCACCTGAATAAGTAGGAACAGTATACATATTGCACCGAGTACAAGCAGGGACTCCGGCAACTAACTATGACAGCATAACTAAAAGGAGAGAGCCAGAAGGTAACACAGGCATGAGGGAGCCCCGGGACATAAAGCAGCCAGCCACTGCACCGTCAACAAACTCGAGTGAGCAAGCGAGTGGGGACTGACAGCATCCATACATCCCAGTTTACCAAAACACTCTATGTCTGAGGACCCTCCAGATCTACTCCTTTACCTCATAAACACCATTAACAAAAGGCTTGACTAAACAGATATGTTTTCAGCCTAGACTTATGTGTGAGATCAATTAGTTAAGGCATTGCCAATTTCTGGCACATTTCCTGCTTGGCCAGGTGGTGGAGCTATAACAGGCAGGCCCATTGGGCGTTAGGTTATCATAATAATCATAATATCTATTGAAGTAAGAAGTGTCCGACCATACAGTCAATGCACTGTGGCTTTCTGACACGTTTCCTGTTTATGTGGCAAGATATTAAAATCATAAGGCCATTTCAACATATTACAAGATATCAAAAATCCCTTCGCAATTTAATATCAGCGACATCTTGGCATCACGTATAACAAATTTCACATGAATCTCATGAACCGTCTAGGAGGAGCATGTTAAAATTCATCATGTGTCAAAACAGACATATTCAAAACCTTATTCTTTCCTTGGCCAGTTGGTGGCGCTATACCAGACAGTCCCATAACGGCTAAAGAGTATCAGAATCAGAATCATATTACAAGATATCAAGTTCAACATTCAGCAATATCCTACAGATATCAAATTCAACATTCAGTAATATCTTGGCATATTATATGTTATAATATTTCAACATATTACAATATATAAAAAATCATTGTGCATTTTGTCTACAACAAAATGCACAATGATAGAAGGTCACTATTATTGTGTGTGTGTGTGTGTGTGTGTGTGTGTGTGTGTGTGTGTGTGTGTGTGTGTGTGTGTTCGATTATTTGGTCTGCACCAGGCAGTAAAACTGTTACATTGTAGCATACAGACTGTGTGTGGTCCGCGTTCACACATGCAAATGAACCAATGCATCAGAATCAGAATCGTATTACAAGATATCAAGTTCAACATTCAGCAATATCTTGGCATATTATATGTTACATTATTTCAACATATTACAACATATCAAAAATCCCTTAGCAATTCAACTTCAGCAATATCTTGGCATCATGTTTGCCAAGTTTGACATGAATTTGATGAACCGTCTAGGAGGAGTATGTTAAAAATGGCCATGTGTAATTTCACCCCAAATGGCCTTATGACATCATTCCAAAGTTCTACCCATTCATTTCAATGGGAAATGGAAAAGGGGGCGCTATGAAGTCCCTGGGTCACGCCCGGGGCCAAAAGTCTGTGGCTGAGTAGCAAGGACAATGACTGATGTTTGTATCAAATTTCATGAGTTTTTGTGCATGGGAAATGCCTCAAATAAGGCCAAACACGGCATAATAATAATAATAATAATAATAATAATAATAATAATCCTTCGAAAAACAATAGGGTCTCACACCAAACGGTGCTTGGGCCCTAATAATAAATAGAATGAGGTGACATGGTGGTGTAGTGGTTATCACTGTCGCCTCACAGCAAGAAGGTTCTGAGTTCAAGCCCAGCGGCTAGCGAGGACCTTTCTGTGCGGAGTTTGCATGTTCTCCCCGTGCCTGTATGGGTTTCCTCCGGGTGCTCCGGTTTCCCCCACAGTCCAAAGACATGTAGGTTAGGATAATCGATGGCTCTAAATTGACCGTAGGTGTGAATGTGAGTGTGAATGGTTGTGTGTCTCTGTGTGTCAGCCCTGTGATGAACTGGCAACTTGTACAGGGTGAACCCCACCTCTCATCCATAGTCAGTTGGGATAGACTCCAGCTCGCCCGTGACCCTGTACAGGATAAGCAGCTACAGATAATGGATGGATGGATGCATGGATAAATAGAATGGAAGAAGAGATCCTGTGGGGTATTTTTCCTTGCCAAGTCAAGTCAAGTTTATTTGTATAGCGCTTTTAACAATAAACATTGTCGCAAAGCAGCTTTACAGAATTTGAACGACTTAAAATATGAGCTAATTTTATCCCTAATCTATCCCCAATGATGAAGCCTGTGGCGACGGTGGCAAGGAAAAACTCCCTCAGACGACATGAGGAAGAAACCTCGAGAGGAACCAGACTCAAAAGGGAACCCATCCTCATTTGGGCAACAACAGACAATGTGCTTATAACATTAACAGTTTTAACATGAAGTCAGTTTCGTTGATGTTATAAACTCTTCATTGATGGAAACTTGAGTGCAAAACTGTTCATGACAACTGCAGTCCTAAAGTTAGCAAGTCAACTGTAGTCCTCAGCCATAAAAGCATTACTGTAAGAGTCCAGAGCGTCCTCCAGGTGTGACTTTCAACTGTCCACATGGGGCCGTCCTCCACAGGAGCGATGCGATGAGACTCCAACCAGACACAGGGCACCAGGATGGATCAGGCAGGTCTGAGGAGCAGAAGAGGTTCAACATCTCAATCCCAGGACCGACATGTAACTCAGAGGGACAGATTTGGGGGGGGGGGGGGGGGGAACACAGGTTGTTAGGTATGCCCAATGTCACCTGAATAAGTGGGAACAGTCTACATATTGCACTGAGTATAAGCAGGAACTCCGGCAACTAACTATGACAGCATAACTAAAAGGGGAGAGCCAGAAGGTAACACAGGCATGACGGAGCCCTGGGACATAAAGCAGCAGCCACTACACCGTCAACAAACTCGAGTGAACAAGCGAGTGGGGGACTGACAGCATCCATACATCCCAGTTTACCAAAACACTCTGTCTGAGGGCCCGTTTACACGAGGACGCTGTCAGGTAAAAACGACTAAATATTTTATTGGAAGTGCCTTTTGTCTACACGGGGACGGTGTTTCCGAGGCTGAAAAATGGAAAAAATTGAAAACGCCTTCAAGAGTGGATAAGTTAAAAACAGCCCCCATTGCATATCCGTCTAAACTACCCAATACGCGAAACTCTGCTCGGATCTGCTCACGTCGGGTACGCGTTTACGTCATACATATGTCATATACTGTACATGCCAGCCCAGGAAGTAAGAAAGTAAGTAAAAAAGTAAGAGCATGTCTGATTACATCGATCCAACGGACCTTCAAGCTGCTCTGGCAGCTTTAATAAACGTCCAGGAGTCCTTCGAACATCTATACCGAATCTGCACATATACCGTTAATGAACAGAGGTGGGTATAGTATGCTCTTACTTTTTTACTTACAGTACTTTCTTACTTACCATAGCCAGAGTAGTCAAAGTTTTCGCGGCGCAGATGTGCAGATCAGACAAGACGGAAGACGTTGCGCATGCGTGCAGACATAGCGGAGGTCTTTCACAGCACCACCTAGCCGCCTGGCATGCACATCCAATTGAATTCCACACATTTATGCGTCACCGTATAGACGCAGATTTCCTCCTTGAAAACGGTCGTGTAGACGCGGAAAAAATTGAGAACGAAAATGGACTTTTGCGTTTTTGTTTCAGACCGTCCCCGTGTAAAGTGGGCCTGAGGATCCTCCAGATCTACACCTTTACCTCATAAACACCATTAACACAAGGCTTGACTAAACAGATGTGTTTTCAGCCGAGACTTAAACACTGAGACTGTGTCTGATTCCCGAACACTATTTGGAAGGCTGTTCCATAACTGTGGGGCTTTGTAAGAAAAGGCTCCGCCCCCTGATGTAGCTTTCACTATACGAGGTACCAGCAGATAGCCTGCACCTTTTGATCTAAGTAGGCGTGGCGGGTCATAGAGGAGCAGAAGTTCACTCAGGTGCTGTGGTGCGAGACCATTTAGTGCTTTAAAGGTCAATAGTAGTATTTTATAATCAATACAAAATTTGATTGGGAGCCAATGCAGTGTGGATAAGACAGGGGTGATGGGGTCATATTTTCTAGTTCTAGTAAGGACTCTTGCTGCTGCATTTTGAACTAACTGGAGCTTGTTTATGCTCTTATTGGAACATCCAGACAGTAAAGGCCAATTTATGCTGACAACCCAGTCCTCGCAGATGGCATTGCAGATAGTGTCTGCGAAGCCCCCCCCTTCGCAGACGCTCTGCGCGCACCTCCCAAAAATTGTGACCACCGCAGACAGCCTCGCAGACAGCGTCGCAGACAAGAGGGCTCTGATTGGTCCACTCTACATCTGCTGTGCACGCACTTCCGCTTCCCTACTTTCCCAGTTTGGTTTGTTTTCACTACCGCCATTTTTAAAAACACGAGCGAAGATGGAGCAGCACGAAGAGCAGTTGATCGAGGAAGTGAGGAAGTACGTACATCTATACGACTCCAGTTCTAGTCATTATAAGTAACCGGAGGATAAACACTCCACTAACCACACCCACCAACTACTCCTAGCGATTTTGCGACTACGCGCCCCCTTGCGTTGTGGCGGTGAATAACATCGTGCACGCCTATTACTCCCCGCTCAACGATAAATTACAACTGTCTGCGAAAAGCTATCTGCGAAAGCCTTGTCGCAAGAGCATGCAGAGGCCTTAAGGCATTACAATAATCCAACCTGGAGGTAACGAAAGCATGAACTAGTTTTTCTGCGTCATGTAGTGACATTAAATTTCTTATCTTAGCAATATTTCTTAGATGAAAGAAAGCTATCCGGGTAATGTTATCAATGTGAGTTTCGAATGAAAGACTGGGGTCAATAATCACCCCGAGGTCTTTTACTGCTGCATGTGAAGAAACAGAAAGGCCATCCAGAGTTACTGTGGAATCAGAAAACTTACTTCTAGCTGCATGTGGTCCGAGTACAAGTACTTCAGTCTTGTCAGAGTTAAGCAGAAGGAAGTTAATAAGCATCCAGTGTCTAATGTCCTTCACACATTCCTCAATTCTATTAAGCTGGTGTCTCTCATCAGGTTTTGCAGAGACATACAACTGTGTGTCATCAGCATAACAGTGGAAACTAATACAATGTTTATGAATAATATCACCCAGAGGTAACATATATAGAGAAAAAAGCAGTGGACTCAAAACAGAACCTTGTGGAACACCAAACTTTACCTCAGTACGTCTAGAAATATCACCATTTATATCAACATACTGATAGTGATCAGTTAAATAAGAGCTGAGCCAGGAGAGGGCCGTTCCCTTAACTCCCACAACATTTTCTAGTCTATCCAGAAGAATGAAATGATCAATGCATTATTAATAAGCAGCGAGACACAGCCCTGATCAGACGCCAACAGTAGGTCGTTTACTACTTTAACCAGTGCTGTCTCTGTGCTATGATGAGGTCTAAATCCTGACTGATACATTTCATGGATGTTATTCCTATGTAAATATGAGCATAACTGCTGTGCCACAGCTTTTTCAAGGATCTTGGAGATAAAGGGGAGGTTTGATATTGGCTGATAATTGGACAGCTGACAGGGATCAAGGTCAGGTTTTTTAATCAGGGGTTTGATAACTGCTAGTTTAAAGGATTTGGTTACATAGCCAATCATAAGAGAAGAATTTATTATTTTTAGAAGCGGTTCAATTACTTCAGGTATTATCTGTTTGAATAGATGTGTAGGTAAGGGATCTAGTACGCAAGTCGAGGCTTTTGATGCCGAGATTAATGAAAGTAATTCAGTTTCTTTTAGGGGAGTAAAACATTCTAACTGATGATCTGATACAGTTATATTGTTAACTTGTATGCTTCTTTTTGCATTCTTTTTGATATAATTTTTAAAAAGTGTGGGGCGGGCGGCACGGTGGTGTAGTGGTTAGCGCTGTCGCCTCACAGCAAGAAGGTCCGGGTTTGAGCCCCGTGGCCGGCGAGGGCCTTTCTGTGCGGAGTTTGCATGTTCTCCCCGTGTCCGCATGGGTTTCCTCCGGGTGCTCTGGTTTCCCCCACAGTCCAAAGACATGCAGGTTAGGTTAACTGGTGACTCTAAATTGAGCGTAGGTGTGAATGTGAGTGTGAATGGTTGTCTGTGTCTATGTGTCAGCCCTGTGATGACCTGGCGACTTGTCCAGGGTGTACCCCGCCTTTCGCCCGTAGTCAGCTGGGATAGGATCCAGCTCGCCTGCGACCCTGTAGAACAGGATAAAGCAGCTACAGATAATGAGATGAGAAAAGTGTGGGGCTGAATGTATCCAAATTTATACGCTGATCCAGGATTTGTTTGTCTTTTCCCAATGTAATTCAAAAAGTAGTGAACGGATTTTGATTAAATTTGGGGGAAAGGTGCATCATGGGCCAATGAACATTTAATTAGATTTTGATGCAAATCCGAGTATGTGGCTTGGTGGAGGTCTGCACTCTACTGAGTGCCCGTATAGTTTTTCTACTGCAACATCTGTGAGAGGTAGCAAGCTTCAGAGTGCCATTGTAAAACTGGCTTGTGATGATAAACTTATTGAATCTTGAATATTTTTCTAAAATTTTTCCTAAAAATGTTTTTTTTGTTTCAGATTTTCATATTTAAGCTTTAAAAGTCTCGTGAAAAAAAGAAAAAGTTAAAAAAAAATCTCCAAGACTGTAGTAACGTGAATTTAATAAAAATAAAAGATAAATATTTTCAAAAAATATATAAAATGTTTTAAAAGTCCACACGACTTAAAAATGCTCCAAAATAAAAAATGATTACATTTTTACATGTGAAAAATAAGACCAGACTTTCCTTTTGCCTCCTGTGACGTCATTAGGGGGCGTTGGACGCTGCCAACAAATACCCATTTCTTCCTCCGCGGATTGGCTTACGTTTGTCCACGTGACTTATCCAAGCCAATTAGAATTGAGCTTTTTTCTTTCTCCACCCCTCAGATCAAATTCTCCTGTTGGGAACCCTGAGGCCAGGAAGCGCTGACGGAGGAGAGAGAGAGAGAGGGAGGAGGAGGAGGAGTGAAGCGGCGCTGTGAGCTGCAGGAGCTCACACTCACTCACTTTCTCTTCTAACAGCACAAATAACTCACTCCGACTTTATTATTAATGACATTAGGACAGAGAGAGAGAGAGAGAGTTGCCATGGAAACGGCGTGTACAGTGAGGAGGATGAAGACGTCCAGCTGACTGCAGATTCCACACAATCAGCACTGGAATAATAATAATAATAATAATAATAATAATAATCTACTGATAAGGAAATAAGGAGTTTAAATCACACTGTTTTGTTTTCTAAATTTTTATTATTATTCATCATCAGTCACCGGAAGTCAGTTTTACTTGTAAGTATTTCTTTCTTTCTAATATAATACCCGACTCCATACTGTTTCCATGCCAACGGACTTTCACAAGGTTTCAGCTTCAACAGGAATGTTTACATAAAAATGTAGAGCCTGAACTTTCTTTCAGGAAGATGGAAAACAACAGTGCATGACTTTTTAAACCATTAAACGCACTAAAGTGTATAAGCATGTGTTGTTTTTTAATTAATTAATTTATTTACAAATGTATTTATTTATTGCTTAATTTATTCTATCCTTAGGTGTATTATTTGTTTTATGCTTTGTGTAATTTTTTTATTTTTTGTAAACTAATTTATTATTATTATTATTATTATTATTATTATTCACATCCCCTGTTTTGCACTGCTGACTGTTTATTATTTTAGCACTGAACTGCAGATTATAAACTTGAACACAATGTCCTGCTCTTATCTTCAAAAACCACTGAGGATCGAAAGCCCTGGACATGTCTTGCAACATCTCATTTGTTTTTACTGCAGTCTGTCCCAAGATTAAAACCGTTCCATAATATCTAGAACAGCTGCAAGTCTTACTTTCACCTCACACTTAACTCTTACACACAGCAATTCATTTGAATTTGCTTAAAAAAGAAAAAGAAATGCCCCGTAGTCATGCTCCTGTAACGCTGTCTGATTGTAAACGTAATGCATGTTACTCGTCAGTAGTTTTGGATCGTGGTTCCAGATGCAAAAAACAGTTTTTCCAATTGTACAATATTTATCATTTTGGGGGATTTATAAGGGATGGAGTCAAGACCAGGACAAGCTGAGGTCAAGTCAAAACCAAGTCATGATCAAGTCCTAGAACCATCCTGTCCTTAGCTTTATTCCTCGAGAAGAAGGAAATCTTCTCAGACGTGTTTATGAAAAGAAAACATGAACATGGTAATTATTATTATTATTATTAATTTATTTTTTACAAATTCTCAATCAAGACTGAGCCCATGCTAATCAAAACCAATATCCAGTCCAAGTACAAATACAGTGAATGTGAGTCAGTCGAAAAAGCATCCTGAGGCCAGACTCGAGTCCTGCAGCTCTGAGGTTTATATTATTAACTATAATACACTTTTAATACCTACAGCGGTGCTTGAAGGTTTGTGAACCCTTTTAGAATTTTCTAGATTTCTGCATAAATCTGACCAAAAAACAAGATTTTCACACAAGTCCTGAAATCAGATGGAACCCAATGAAACAAATGAGGCAAAAATATTATACTCTGTCATTTATTTATTGAGGAAAATGAACCAATATTACACATCAGTGAGTGGCAAAAGTATGTGACCCCATCATGCAGCAGTAACCGCAACTAAACGTTTGTGGTAACTGTTGATCAGATGATCAGATCACATCAGCTTGGAGGAGTTTGATCCCGTTTCTTCTGTACAGATCGGCTTCATCTCTGGGACGTCGGTGTGTTTCCTCACATGAACTGCTCAGGCAGCATTTCTACTGGAATAAGGTCAGGACTTTGACTTGGCCTTTCCAAACATTAACTTTACTCTTCTTTAACCATTCTTTCGTAGAACAGCGTGTGTGCTTACATTTGTTGTTTTGCTGTATGACAGACAGATGTCCTGACATTTTCCTTTAGAATTCACCGGAATAATCCAGAATTCATTGTTCCATCAGTGATAGCAAGTTATCCAAACCCAGATGTAGCAAAATAGCCCAAATACCTGATACATGCTACCACCACCATGTTTCACAGATGGGATAAGGTTCTTATTCTGGACTGCAGTGTATTCTTTCTCCAAATATAACGCTTCTCATTTAAATTCACTGAAAAAGTTCTGTTTTGGTCTCACTTGGCCACAATTTTTTTTTTTTTTTCCTGTAGCCTTCTGACTTTATCCACATGATCTTTAGCAAACTGTAGTCGTGTAGTAATGTTCTTTTTGGAGAGAAGGAGCTTTCTCCTTGCAACCCTGCCATGCAAAGCATTGTTGTTTATTGTTCTCCGGATGGCGGACTCATGAACATTAGCGTTAGCCAGTGTGAGAGAGGTCTTTAGTTGCTTAAAGTTTACCCTGGGTTCCTCTGAGACATCATGGACGACTACACAGATTGCTCTTTGAGTGATCTTTGTTAGTCTCCTGGGGGAAAAAAATTCACTGCCCCTTGTGGTCAAAGTTTGTATAACACCCTAATGGTTAGCTACTTTGTTGAATAACAAAAACTAAATGGTGAAAATTTCATTTTATGCTTTAAATGATCAAGCTGACGGAGTTTATTTTACCTTGGAACTAATTTTATATTTTTCATCTCCCAAGAATTAAAAATATATATGACACCGTTGTTGTCTTCCTGATGGTGATTTGTGTAACCATCTGTGTCCTTGACTGTTTCATGTGTTGATCTAGACGTAGACGACCTTTTTTTATCGTCACGATGAACGTGGGCACGGCGCACAGCGAAGTCAACCCTAATACACGTGTGATGAACAGCCGGGGAATGTGGCTGTCCTACCTGCTGGGCATCGGCCTCCTGCACATCATCCTGCTCAGCATCCCGTTCGTCAGCGTGCCTGTGGTGTGGACGCTCACGAACCTCATCCACAACATGGTGAGAGAGAGACGGAGACAATTTGAACATTATGTTGACCTGCAAATCTCACTTTATTATTATTATTATTATTATTATTATTATTATTATTTTAGTGTCAGTGAGACAGTTTGAGTATCTGGTCATGTGACCTTCCAGAGTGCACAAAGAATATTTAATCTTCTTAGCTTTGCCTTTATTTTGTATACTGAAATATTTTTGTCCTAAAAATTTCGCCAAATCACTAAATGCTGATCTTTAACTTTCACAGTTTCGCATTTTGCAGTTAGCATGTATCATATAATCTTCTTGTACTCATGAAACCTGAACTATGATTTTTTTGGGACAATTATCTGCCATAATGGACTTGTATGAATTAGTTTAACAACACTTTTGTGGTTTTAAAATTTTTTTTCACCTTTTGAATTAATTGAATTGAATGAATTGTCCTTGCGTCTTGCTTTTATGTTTCTGTCATGCAGCGCTGATGAATACAATATTTTGAGACAATTATGTCATAATATTAAAAAGATAAAGTGGCACAGTCAATATTTTTAAATAAAAATAATATAATTGTCCAGGCAAACGTTTGTAGAACTCCCAGCGTTGTGTAGCTGATTGCTGTGTGAGAGAACTGGAACAGGAAATAAACAGTTGGATTATCATTACAGTTTGACAACTGAGTGCAGAAATTTATACACCTCCATTTATTGTCCTGCTTATTGCCTAATAAAATAAAACTCCATTCTGTCTTGGACACACACTCCTTTGCACTGTAGTGAGCATCCAAATGGGTTTATTTTCCTTCCTTTGCTCACATTTGTATTTTTCTGTGGTGCAGCTGATATTCACGTGGAGCAACTCAGCGGGCTTCACCACCACTAAAAACCACCTGCGTAAATTCAGCAGTGTTTTTCTTGCTGGTTCAGCGTTTTTGGATTTTGATTGTTGGCTGAACTTCGAGTGTAAACATGCAGTATCTGTGCTGATGCAGTGCCAGAATCTTCTGCTCAATAAACCTTTGATTTTTAGGCCAAGGGAGAGGTGAGCCTGGATAACGCGCGCGTGTGTGTGTGTGTGTGTGTGTGTGTGTGTGTGTGTGTGTGTGTGTGTGTGCGCGCACAGTGCATGTACCTCCTGCTGCACACGGTAAAGGGGACGCCGTTTGAGACCCCAGACCAGGGCAAGGCTCGGCTTCTCACTCACTGGGAGCAGATGGATTACGGTGTGCAGTTCACCGCCTCACGCAAGTTCCTTACTATCACACCGATTATACTGTGAGTGTCTTCATCCTCCATTCTCCATCTTTCATCCTCATCTTCCATTCCTGCACTTTGTCCTCACCCTCCATTCTCATTCCCATCCTCATCCTTTATTCTCCTCTCAGCTTTCTGAGACACACATTTTCTCTCCTGTGATGCTGACTATTCAGGCTGCCTTTGCTACATGAACTCCTCAGTAAATGTGGAAGTGCTGATGTAGACTTCCTGTGACCAGAGCAGCCTTATTTAGCAGCAGATGAGCAGCTCTGCTCTTCTCCTCTTCCTGTCTTTCACTTATCTACCTTCATGTATTGCTGCATATAATCAGACACCACATGAACCTGGATGAAGATGAAAGACAACTGCTGTCCACTTTATTCTTTAATGGAGGTCTTACAGTTTATACAACATGACCAACTTTGGACTTTAACATAGTGTTTCGCTTCAGCATGGAGTGAAATGAACAGAAGCTGAATTGTCTACATTATGGAGTCAGTACAAAAACATTTTAGAGTCCAAGTGTTTGTTTTTCAGCACAAAATTAAATGTTGCAGAAAAAAAGGTTTGTATCTGAGCAGCATATTCCATAAGAGACACTTTTCAGATGAAAAAAGAAAGCATAATGAAGGCTGCTGGGTTTTGGTGTAAAATGAAGAAGTGAGTGTGACAGTCAAAGTGTCCAGAAGAACTGTGGCTGGTTCTGTAAGATGCTCAGGAAAACCTACAGATCATTTCCGCATAAAACTGACCTCACTGGACCTGAGACAGATATATATATTTTTTTAAAGCAAAGGGTCGTCTCACACCAAATACTGACTGTTTCATTTATTATGGCTCACTGATTACTGTTTATAGTATTTTTAATGTTGAAATATTTCATTATTTTTAAGCCATTTTTGGTCGACAGCATTTTTTTTTTTTTTTACATGTGAGTAAGACTTGTAGAATTGTAGCTTAAATGATAATAGTATTTTAAATACGTGCTTATTTCCCCTTACTGTATACAAAATTCAAGTTGTTGAAAATTCAGATTAAAATAATTAAGTAAAAAAAAAAAGAATTAGTTTTCAAGCTGTTGAAAATTCAGGTGGTAAAACCAAGTCATGGAATTGAAGGAAAACGCTCAGGAAGCAGAGATGTTCAACTCGATGTCTAAAATATGGGACGATATAACTCGAACAGTTTCACGCTCTCGATTATGAGTACAGTATCCAAGAAGTGAAAAATAAACTGAAAAACTCTGTTTCTTCTGATGCTCTGTTATTTGCCATTTCTGAAGAGAGATCACATGATTGTGTAAAACTCCAGATCTGTAAGCCCACTATCAGAGGAGAGCGAGAACATGAGGGAGTTTTATTTTATTATTATTTATTCTAAATCACATAAACTCGAGTTTTCTTCTTTTTTTTCCAAGACTCATATCTGAGATTCAGATAGCGTATTTAATAACTCGTACAAACTATACATCCAATCCTCAGTCTCAGCCTGAGGTCAAACAGGACCGTGGTTATTGAGTTTCTTATTGCCTTGCCTCACCTCGTACACTTCACTTTCTTTCACTTTCTTCGTTGACTTTTCACTTCCACTTTCTCCTGCTCACACTGCATTAAAAAAAAAAAAAGTCATCTTAGCAAGTGAAAATATCTTGAATATAATCTAATTAATATTTATTGTTATCAGGGCTCTACGTTAACTTTGAGACATGGTTGCCCATTTGGGCAACCATTTGTAGAAATCTGGTTGCCCGAACTCAGAACATGGTTGCCCAAATATTACATATTATTATTTTTTATTTATTATTCAACCTTCTTAGACGCTGTCTGTATCAACAAGCATTGACACTAGTGCCCCGTGCGAGTAATGCGGTAATTAGTCATGTAGTGAAGGACATACCAATATTCAGTCTCCCCAGGATTCCGCGGGCCTTTTTTGTGATTGTTGCGGGCTAAAATGTCTGATGTTGCGGGGGGTTTCCAAAAAATTGCTATGAAAGTTGCGGTGTTTTTTAGGTTTTTGTTGCGATTACATTGCGGGAGGAAGTGAAAGTTGCGAGAAATTGTTGCGATTTTCTCTTTTTGTGATTAAAATTGAGTGATATGTTAAATATTAAGTTATTACTGAAAAACTATTGATTTAAAAAAAACAAAGACACTGAGAAATGGTCCTATAAACAACTTTACCAATATAAAAGATTACCAGGACGACAAAAATGCAGAAAAATAGGCTTTGCTTATCCAAATGCACCTGTTGGTTCAAAAGTTAAAGTGCAGAGAACCTCACAGCACAACATGAAGTTACCTTAAAATATAATATAAATGCCTCAGCTTTCATGTAAGAAAAAAACTATTAATACTAGTACTGTGTGCAGGCAGTCTCTCCTGAAGACTAAATTAAACAGTAATTATAAACTAATAAAATAAATGGCTCAGGCTTCATAGAAGAAAAAAACAATTTGAACAGAATCTCACAGTATGATGCTGAAGCTGCCTAAACAATGGAAAATAAAATACCATTTTGGCAAAAATGCTGGCATCCATTACTTTCTTGTATTAAGTAAAAAAAAAAAAAATGTAAAGTGCGCACAGTCCTTCACTGTAAACATAACACACTTTCAGTAACAGAATTTAAGCCTACATAAACACTGACTCGCACATGCAGTGTTGTCAGATACTGCTGATGTTTTCCAGCCCAAAATATATTCAAAACCCGCCAAAATGCACTTAAAACCGCCCAATCTGGCAACACTGCGCACATGCTGCTTCTCTTGAACGTATACACGGAAGTAAGGCGGAAGGTAGTTTGTCGACATCACCTCAAGACGACGCCAACGATTGGTCAAATTTGCGGGAAAGTTGCGGTGATTGGATATAATTGCAACACTGCCCTGAATTCACGGGGATTGGTTGAATTTGCGTTGAAGTTGCAAATCACAACATCGCGAAATCCTGGAGGGTCTGAATAGAACACTGAATATGCACTACGCGATAATTATTAGCAATGGGAAACTGCATTGCGAGCCTGCGATGTGCAAATGTGAATTCCGCTAGTTGTTGACCATCCCGTAATGATAACATGGACGCGGTCTTTCCGAGTCAAACAATCGCAAATCGTGATGGAATTTCATCATAATATGAATAAACATCGTTTTTCACGGGTGGCACAGTGGTGTAGTGGTTAGCGCTGTCGCCTCACAGCAAGAAGGTCCGGGTTTGAGCCCCGTGGCCGGCGAGGGCCTTTCTGTGCGGAGTTTGCATGTTCTCCCCGTGTCCGCGTGGGTTTCCTCCGGGTGCTCCGGTTTCCCCCACAGTCCAAAGACATGCAGGTTAGATTAACTGGTGACTCTAAATTGAGCGTAGGTGTGAATGTGAGTGTGAATGGTTGTCTGTGTCTATGTGTCAGCCCTGTGATGACCTGGCAACTTGTCCAGGGTGAACCCCGCCTTTCGCCCGTAGTCAGCTGGGATAGGCTCCAGCTCGCCTGCAACCCTGTAGAACAGGATAAAGCGGCTAGAGATAATGAGATGAGATGAGATCGTTTTTCACGTAAGTTGACATATTTGGGTAGTTGCCCGATCGGGCAAGCATTTGTGAGAGTCTGGTTGTCCGAATCTATTGAATGCTTGCCCCGGGCAATCGGGCTACTGTTAATGTCGAGCCCTGTAAGTTATCAGATTATTGCAAAATTATTCAGTCTGTTTCTAGACATTTGTACAAATTTCAAGCATTAATAAAATGTCTAGAAATAGGTTTCACAATCTTAAATTTGGTTTATTGTAATCTCAAAAGAGGAAATATTAGATATACACCAATCAGTCATAACATTAAACCCACTGACAGATGAAGAAGTGACCATCATTGATGATCTCATTACAGTGGCACCTGTCGAGGGGCGGGGTTTATTAGGCAGCAAGGGAACAGTCAGTTCTTGAAGTTGATGTGTTGGAAGCAGGAAAAATGGGCGAGTGTGAGGATCTGAGCGACTTTGACAAGGGCCAGATAGTGATGGTGAGATGACTGGGTCTGAACATCTCCAAAATGGCCCATCCTGTGGGCTGTTCCCGGTATGCAGTGGTTAGTACCGAACAAAAGTGGTCCAAGGATCCAAAGGACAACCGGTGAACCGGCGACAGGGTCATGGGTGTCGAAGGCTAGAACATACGGTCCAATCCCACAGAAGAGCTATTGTAGCACAAACTGCTGAAAAAGTTACTGCTGGATAAAACAAAGGTGAAAGAAACAGAGCTCTCTCTCCTTACAGACTGCTGAAAGATAAAGAAACGAGAAGCAAATGAGGAAATACAAATGTTCATAAAGTTTTATGAAGAAAAGGACTATTTATGAACATTTTTCATTTTTAGCTCAGCCTTTTGGCTGAAGCCGATAGAGGCTCCTGTCTGTATGTGTGCGTGTTTAACCGAGTTCCAGTGTGTTTAAGAATGTAATCGGTGTGCCAGGCTCAGGCAGTGATTCCACAGTCGCGGTGTGGCACCACCTTGTACTGACTATATCAGGAACAGATTTTGCAGCATCAGTTCGAATCCTGGCGTCGATGTATTTCTGAGCGGGTTATTTTTTTTCTATTTGTGCCGTAGCTTCTGTCTCCCAATCACACAAAGGCTGAGTGCAGACCTGCACAGGTCTCTAGTAATAATAATAAAAGGAATATTTTTGTCAATAGGCTATTATATTTTACTCCAACGTTTACAAATGTGGGTAAATAATTAATGTTGGTTATTAAGAAAATGAAACAAAAAAGGTTTTTTTTGTTTCATTTAAATTTAACAAAAGGACTATTTAAGTCAATAAAGATAAGAAAATAAGTGTTGCTTTTTTTGGTATTCAGAAATATCATGGGAAAATTGAATTGTCAACCCAATATCGTGTATCAGATTGTGAATTGGGTGAATCGTTACACGCCCAGCTCTGGGGCTGTATTCCAGAACTCATAAACATCTGTTTAGTAACCATGACAACTGCAGTTAGGATCTCATTTAAGACAATAGCTCTGTAAGGAATAAACCACTTGGAGGTGTGCTGTTTGAGGAAAATAATTAATAATGGTGGTGTGATTAGCACTGGGCAATGTTACATTAACGGCGTTTAGCAGACGCTCTTATCCAGAGTGACATACAACAGACCCAGAGCAGCCTGGGGAGCAGACAGGGGTTCTGTGCCCTTACTCAAGGGCTCTTCAGCCATTCCTGTTGGTCCAGGGAATCGAACCAGCGACCTTTTGGACCCAAAGCTGCTTTTCTAATAATTCGGTCATGCCTTCCCCAGTGTGATGATATAATACTGATCTCATCATAAATTATGTCACTCTACTCTGTGTGCAGAATTATTAGGCAAGTGAGTATTTTGACCACAACATCCTTTTAATGCATGTTGTCCCACTCCAAGCTGTTTAGGCTTGAAAGCCTACTACCAATTAAGTATATCAGGTGCTGTGCATCTGTGTAATGAGAGGGGGTGTGGTCTAATGACATCAACACCCTATATCAGGTGTGCATAATTATTAGGCAACCTCTTTTCCTCTGGCAAAACGGGTCAGAAGAGAGATCTGACAGACTTTGAAAAGTCTAAAATTGTGAGATGTCTTGCAGACGGATGCAGCACTCTTGAAATTGCGAAGATGTTGAAACGTGATCACCGAACAATCAAGCGTTTCATTGCAAATAGTCAACAGGGTTGAAAGAAGCATGTGGAAAAAAAAAAGGCGCAAAATAACTGCACATGATCTGCGGAAAATCAAGCGTGACGCTAATAAGCAGCCATTAGCATCCAGTTCTGCCATATTCCAGAGTTGCAACATTCCTGGAGTGTCAAAGAGTACAAGGTGTGCAATACTGAGGGACATGGCCAAGGTAAGGAAGGCTGAAAAACGACCACCACTGAGTAAGGCACACAAGATAAAACGTCAAGACTGGGCCAAGAAATATCTTAAGACTGATTTTTCTAAGGTGCTGTGGTCTGATGAGATGAGAGTGACTCTTGATGGGCCAGATGGATGGGCCTGTGGCTGGATCAGTAATGGGCACAGAGCTCCACTCCGACTCAGACGCCAGCAAGGTGGAGGTGGAGTACTGCTATGGGCTGGTATCATCAAAGACGAGCTTGTTGGACCTTTTCGAGTTGAGGATGGACTCAAACTCAACTCCCAGACCTACTGCCAGTTCCTGGAAGAAACCTTCTTCAAGCAGTGGTATAGGAAAAAGTCAGCATCTTTCAAGAAGAACATGATTTTCATGCAGGATAATGCTCCATCTCATGCGTCCAAATACTCCACTGCGTGGCTAGCCAGTAAAGGTCTGAAAGGTGAAAAAATAATGACATGGCCCCCTTGTTCACCTGACCTAAACCCCATAGAGAACCTGTGGTCCATTATAAAACGTGAGGTCTACAAAGAGGGAAAACAGTACACCTCTCTGAACAGCGTCTGGGAGGCCGTGGTTGCTGCTGCACACAATGTTGGTCGTGAACAGATAAAGAAATTGACAGAATCTATGGATGGAAGGCTTTTGAGTGTCCTCATGAAGAAGGGTGGCTATATTGGTCACTGATTTGTTTTTGTTTTGTGTTTGAACGTCAGATATGTTTATTTGCAAATCTGGAGTTGTCATATCAGTGTACCTGGTGAAAATAAATAAGTGAAATGGCTACATATTTGGTTTTTATTAAGTTGCCTAATAATTCTGCACAGTGAAAGTTACCTGAACACATACATATTCTCCTAAAATGGCCAAAACTAAAAACGCCCCACTCTAACTTCCATACATATTCAGCTTTGATATTTATGAGTCTTTTTGGTTGATTGAGAACATAGTTGTTGTTCAATAATAAAACTAATCCTCAAAAATACAACTTGCCTAATAATTCTGCACTCAGTGTACATCTCTGAGAGATTGCAGATATTTTTAACATTTAAAAATTGCATTTATTGGGGGCGTCGTGGCTCAGGTGGATAAGGCACCATACCATAAATCCGGGGACCCGGGTTCGATTCTGACCCAAGGTCATCTCCCGATCCCTCCCCGTCTCTCTCTCCTGCTCATTTCCTGTCTCTACACTGTCCGATCCAATAAAGGTGAAAAAAGCCCCCAAAAAATCTTTAAAAAAAAAATTGCATTTATGAACTCTGATTAGAAGCAGCTTATTTGATGTTAAAATTTTGTCATGAATCTGTATTTATTTTTTAAATGCATTCAGATTATTAGAATTTATTATTATTTGTATTATTCCATCAAGGAGGTTATGCATTCTGTTCGGTTTGTTCATTTGTTTTTTTAAGCAAGATCACACAAATCCTACCGACCCAATATCTGTGAAGCTTGGTCTTCTTCTTCTTCTTCTTCTTCTTCTTCGTCTTTAACTCCTGTCGGCAGTTGCTGACGTAGAGCGGTTAGAACCACGAATGTAGTCAACCATATCTTTGTTGATCTCTCTCTTCAATGCACTTCGGTAAAATTGATCAGCCGTCAACCCAGAATGATGCAGAACTTGTTGCTCCATCGTGACAGCTGGTCTACCTTTCTTTACATTCTTGTTATCGTTGAACAGAAGCTTTTTGGCGACACTAGACGTTTCTTGTCGAGCTAGGTGTACCAGGTATTTGGTCTGCTGTTTTGCGACGTAGCTCATGACATTCTCTGTACAACAAATATTCAAAACATCTTCAGAAGACAATACAAATGCAAAGTTGGGTGCTGCATCATCATCACGAGGTTCTTTACGTTCAAATCCTTTACGAATCATTTTTCGTAACATGGTCACATATGCTGATTCCAATCTTTGTTGATGTGCTTGAGTGATGTTCCATGTCTGGCAGGAATAGGTGAGTCTACTACGTACCATTGCGTTCAGAACAAATACGCGTGTCTTTAGCAGAATGTTTTTGTTGGTGAGCTTCTTGAATAGCTGATAAAACTTCGACTCTGCAACACTGATACGTAGGTCAATTTCAGCATCGCCGGTAGAAGGCTGATCAAATTGGATGTCATCTCCAAGATAGCAAAATTTCTTTACGTTCTCAATTGCAGTGCCATTCAACGAGACAATGCTTACAGGGTAGTCACTGTCTTGTCCATATGTGCTTTCTCCCATCTGCAGGTGGTTGTAGTTCACAATCATTGTCTTGGTCTTTTTGACATTTATTTCCAGATGGAAGTTTTAAAATGTTTCGTCAAGTATAATCAGCGCCTTCGAGAGTTCTGCTTCGCCCTCAAACATGAGTTCCAAATCGTCCGCATATCCCGACCAGTCTACAGTGTGGTCACCATGGTAGCTTTGCTGACATTGTTCTCTTGTCAGTGCTGTAGATCGGATACGATAATTCAGATTTAGAAACTTTACTTCCTGCTGGTCACATGCTCTCATGAACACACGCATAGCAAAGTCAATGTACAAGTTGAACAGTGGAGGAGACTCAGGTCCACCTTGTCGGACACCTGTGAACAGTTGAAATACGTTGTCAGGATTACCAGAGAGTGCAGGTGTAGTATGGTCGTATATGCATTCAAGAAGTCGAAGAAGAATTGGATTCGAGTTAGGAGGAAAGCGAAGGTAGATGGATTTGAACAGCCATTTTCGTATAACGTGATCAAATGCTGCAGTTAGATCTATGAATAGCAGAAACACAGCTTTTTTTCATCCTGTCCGTTATTTGCTGTACTCGTTTTGTAATAAAAATTCCATCCGCAGTGCCTCGACCTCTTCTAAAGCCTTGTTGTTCAAGGAGTTGGTTATCATACCAGTCTTTTATGCGATTTAGAATTATAACTACAAGAATCTTGCACAATGTTGTTCCAACTTGCAGACCTCTGTAAGCAGCTGGGTCTTTCACACTTCCTTTTGAAGCACCTTTCCATATCGCATTAAGTCTAGTATGTCCCCAAGATTTAGGTATAGTCTGGGTTGTCCAGATGGCATCTAGAAGTATTTCTAACTCTTTTACAAGTTCAGTTGATGAGGCAGCATATTTCAAAAACTCTGGTGGAAGATCCGTAGCAGCTTTGCCGTTTTTGAGAGAAGTCAAAGTTTTTATGATTTCATCAGATTTAGGTGGTTCGGTGTTGATTGACTGGAACTCGATTTTTTGAAGTTCTTCAACGAAATCTGGTGGGACTTTAAGCTCCGGAGGTTCTGACTTATCCACGTCAATGGAAGTGGAGAAGTGATTCTTGAAATATTGTTGTAACTTTTCACGGTCACAACCAGCGCTCCGCTTAGTTGGCTTGAATGTCGATGCATCATGTTTGAAGCTTTTAAATAGATTATCAACTTCGCGTTTTGTTGCACACTCGTTAATTTCGTCAGCTTCTTGTTTCATTTTGATGTTACGTAGTTTTCTCACTCGTTTCTTGATCTCCTTTGTGAGCGCTTTGTAATCCGGGGAGTTGAGTTCCTTTGGTGGACAGGTGTAACATGAGCCAAGGAAGAAGCTGTTAAATCTTACAGCAGATCTGAGTCATGAAGTGTATCCATAAATAAAAACATTTTTGGGTTTTTAACATTGTGATATATGGGATTTGGCCTTGATGGAGGTCTGCGCTATCTGAGTGCCTTTCTCGTTATTGTATATATTTAATTATTATTTTTTAAAGTGACAGAGGTCAGTGTGCTGGTTCAAGAATCATTTAATCCCCTCCCCTTTCTGAATTGTTTGAGCTGATACCCATCCCTATAGCTGGTATGCATCATCTTGTTTCAATGCATTTTATTTCCTAATGCGGGGCGTCCTAACCACATGTTCGTCTGTTTACAAACCGCTCGCTCAGCAGCCAGTTCGGAAAAGTCACGTGAGGTCATGTGCACGCCGCCAGGCGCCCACCCAAACACGTCACGTTTTACTGCTTCCAGGCAATGAAGCTTACAAAATAACGCTAATTAGTATCTTTACTTTATTACATCAACTTTTATACAGGTTAGAATTGAAATATTCTAAATCTAAACACACCTGTGAGCTTGAAGGCTCTCGAGCGCTCGCTTCTGTGTCGGAGGCTGCTGGTTCTGCCATGTTTGTTGCAACCTTGCTCATTATAATATTGAGGATAAACTTTGGCCGTTTCCATACCTGGGTGTAAACATTAGCGTGCTGTGCTTTTCCAGCTCATTCTCCTTCACAGGCAGTGGGCAATACAGCGTGTGAGTCAAGTACCTAAAGGTTATTCTAGCTCCACAGGGTACTATTCACCTTTTTAATACATCGACCTGGGTCACTTTAAAATATTTTTAGATATTGTAGACAAGTAAAAGGATTCAATTTTTAAAAAAATAAACACTTGTTTGCTGGCAGTCAGTTACCAAGCCAAAATACCGCCATACGTGGTGGTTGCACATCATAAAAATTCCTTTAAGTATCAAACTATTACATTTTTGTTTTCTCTTCTCCACCCATTGGTGTGATATGGCCTGACGAGCAGCGTAGTAACTGTAACCCTAAAAGGTATAAGAGAAATAAAGCGCTCCAGGATGTTGTGAAGCTTCACATTGGGTGGCATTGTATTATTTTCCCTTAATAACACACTCTCTTCACTTGATCTCATCTTTAGAGTTATTGCAGTCCCCACAGGGATGTGTTCCTGTTCTGCTCAGTTATTCCACCAGAGTAAAGTGATCCACGGGTCAGAATAGCGCACGGCGTTGTGCTGTGTTGGGTTTGAGATCTGGTATTCTTCTCATGTTTCTGCCTTCCTGATATCTGATGTCCTTTTCACCTTGGCTCTGTCCTCTGCAGGTACTTCCTCACCAGCTTCTACACCAAGTATGACTGGGTCCACTTCGTCATCAACACGGTGTCTCTGCTCACCGTGCTCATCCCCAAGCTTCCTCAGCTGCATGGAGTCCGGCTCTTTGGGATTAACAAGTACTGAAGATGTTTCCACTCATGCTTTGAGCCCCGCACTCTCAAGATGAACCCGTCTTTGGTTCTGAGGTTTTTGATGAAGCACAGCAGGCGATGTTGAGAAATGAAAGGAAGGGAAACTTTGCTACAAGTCACTTAATACCATGCTAACTGGTTGCTTTAATGTAATCGGTTTTGAAGACTGATTGTGATTGAGAGCTTCTGGAGGTGTTCGGCGTCCATTTGGCCAAGATACAGAACAAAAAAATATATAGAGATGGAGGAGGGTTTTTTTTTTTTTTTTTTTTTTTAATTTTTCTGGACCCAATATTGTTCATGCTAAGATTATTGTACATTTGGGTGTTTTTGAACCCAAGTGCTATCCAGAAAACCACAAGAACTTCAGTGTTATGGTACCATGAACCCAATAACTCAAGCACAAGAACAAATACCATATCTGTGTGAAGAAACAAGAAAGAGAAGAAAAATAGTTCAAATTTAATTCCTTCCTGGACCTTCATGGACTTTGGATGTCTGTAGGATTAGCCTTTAGCTTCACAAATGGACTCTGTCAAGTCGGTCACTTTTAACTGACATACCGTGTGTTTTGCTTTTGCTTTTTTCTTCCTCATATTTCCTGCTGTGTTGTTTGTTATTCGCGTATTTGTTCAGAGCATGAGAAAGGGCCACTCTTACTTTTTAATGCCTTTTCATTTTTAATATTTTATTCTGTCCATCAATACAGCACACTTTAGGAAACAGTCCATGCTGCCTCAGTGGGTTATTTAATCCTGAGTCTACTCTCTGCCTCTGAAATTTTTTGATTTTGTCTCCCTGATTAAGTACGGTGGTGCTTGAAAGTTTGTGAACCCTTTAGAATTTTCTATATTTCTGCATAAATATGACCTAAAACATCATCAGATTTTCACACAAGTCCTAAAAGTAGATAAAGAGAACCCAGTTAAACAAATGAGACAAAAATATTATACTTGGTCATTTATTTATTGAGGAAAATGATCCAATATTACATATCTGTGAGTGGCAAAAGTATGTGACCCTTTGCTTTCAGTATCTGGTGTGACCCCCTTGTGCAGCAATAACTGCAACTAAACGTTTGCGGTAACTGTTGATCAGTCCTGCACACCGGCTTGGAGGAATTTGAGCCCGTTCCTCCGTACAGAACAGCTTCAACTCTGGGATGTTGGTGGGTTTCCTCACATGAACTGCTCGCTTCAGGTCCTTCCACAACATTTCCATTGGATTAAGGTCAGGACTTTGACTTGGCCATTCCAAAACATTAACTTTATTCTTCTTTAACCATTCTTTGGTAGAACGACTTGTGTGCTTCGGGTCGTTGTCTTGCTGCATGACCCACCTTCTCTTGAGATTCAGTTCATGGACAGATGTCCTGACATTTTCCTTTAGAATTCGCTGGTATAATTCAGAATTCATTGTTCCATCGATGATGGCAAGCCGTCCTGGCCCAGATGCAGCAAAACAGGCCCAAACCACGATACTACCACCACCATGTTTCACAGATGGGATAAGGTTCTGCTGGAATGCAGTGTTTTCCTTTCTCCAAACATAACGCTTCTCATTTAAACCAAAAAGTTCTATTTTGGTCTCATCTGTCCGCAAAACATTTTTCCAATAGCCTTCTGGCTTGTCCATGTGATCTTTAGCAAACTGCAGACGAGCAGTGATGTTCTTTTTGGAGAGCAGTGGCTTTCTCCTTGCAACCCTGCCATGCACACCATTGTTGTTCAGTGTTCTCCTGATGGTGGATTCATGAACATTAGCCAATGTGAGAGAGGCCTTCAGTTGCTTGGAAGTTACCCTGGGGTCCTTTGTGACCTCGCCGACTATTACACGCCTTGCTCTTGGAGTGATGTTTGTTGGTCGACCACTCCTGGGGAGGGTAACAATGGTCTTGAATTTCCTCCATTTGTACACAATCTGTCTGACTGTGGATTGGTGGAGTCCAAACTCTTTAGAGATGGTTTTGTAACCTTTTCCAGCCTGATGAGCATCAACAATTTTTCTGAGGTCCTCAGAAATTTCCTTTGTTCGTGCCATGGTACACTTCCACAAACGCATGTTGTGAAGATCAGACTTTGATAGATCCCTGTTCTTTAAATAAAACAGGGTGCCCACTCACACCTGATTGTCGTCCCATTGATTGAAAACACCTGACTCTAATTTCACCTTCAAATTAACTGCTAATCCTAGAGGTTCACATACTTTTGCCACTCACAGATATGTAATATTGGATCATTTTCCTCAATAAATAAATGACCAAGTATAATATTTTTGTCTCATTTGTTTAACTGGGTTCTCTTTATCTACTTTTAGGACTTGTGTGAAAATCTGATGATGTTTTAGGTCATATTTATGCAGAAATATAGAGAATTCTAAAGGGTTCACAAACTTTCAAGCACCACTGTACACTGTCAGAAATAGGAGTGCAGTAGGAGTCCATTTCTGGTCCCTAAGCAGGGGTGGATCCAAGAAAATGGGAAGGGGGGGGGGGGGTTCGGGGGCCGCCAGAGACTCCCGGAAGCTCTGTAGTTTTTAAATGCCTGTAGATGCATTTTGAGCTGTCAGAGACATGTTGTAAATTTAAATCTCTTAAAGAAAATTACACTGTCAAAAATATGTTTTAAAAATAGGAACTTTCAAAAACATTTTATTAGTCACTGAAAATTATATTGTCAGAGTTGCAGGTATACTCTATGCTTAGAACATAATTACAACTGATATATGGTCATATTCATGAAAGTTGCATTGTCATATAATGCATTACCACATGACACACTACAGTGTAGAACACTGACCACAAAACACCTCCTGTCAATAAATTATTACTGTTTTAGTAACTGCAGTCTGAGCTACTGCTCAGGACAGTCAGTGTCCACAGTGAATATATCCAGGGACACTGAGGGACTGTCAGGGGCCACTTAATACAGAGCTTAATACTGGGAGAACTATAAACACAGACTGCAGGAGCTGCATGTCTGTAATACACAGTCAGTAACTGCAGTCTGAGCTCCCGAGTCTAACAGACTGAGAGAACGATACACTGATTGTGTGAGCTGCATGTGAACAAGTCCTATAATAACTCTTAGTTCCCAAGACCCAGGGGATTTCAAGCAGATTTTCTTCAGAGCCATTGCAAAAATCAACATCTCTCACAGACCGATCCAGCCACGGTCGTAAAAATCAAAGTGCGGCTCCACTCCAAAATGGCACGTGTGCCATGTACATACACAGGGTATAGTGAGTACAGGGAGACCCTATTAATGAATACGAGCAGTAGCCGGACAGCTGGCAGGTGTGTGTGTGTGTGTGTGTGTGTGTACGCAGTAAACCTGCTGCAGCATCTTATCATTTTGGCTTGTGAACATGTGTGTTAACGATACCATGAACATAAAAGGATGGGACACACCCTTTACATGGAATCTACAGTGCAGTCCGGGAATACAGTATGTTGTTATGTCGATGCACGAAGTTCCCACGCCCTGTTAAAATCCAACAGGACTCACCCAGCTCGCTTTTCACTGCATTCGTGTCACGAGCGAAAAAAACCTAAGCTAGGACCTACTCTTAAATATAAATTTATACCCTAAACTCTTCAGCTCAATCCCACATGACGGTTTATTTATTTTTTAAAAACCTTATTAATTTAAAAATGGCGGGCATATCCTGGTATCTGCAATACAATCAAGTCACAATTCCAAGTAGCGCTGTATCAAACCCCCCCCCCCCCCCCCCCCCCCTTTTTCTGGATGGGGGGGGCACAAGCCAAAGTACAATCTACACTAATTTACCCCTAGTGCTCATTATTGGACCTCAAGGTAACTCTGTGTACGTTTTTAGGGCCAAAAAGGTCCACATATGTTCCCAAGCAGTACAAATGGTACAAATCAGCAGTTTAGAGGGTACTGCCCCAGTGACAAGCTGGTGTACCCTAAAGGTACAATAATGCACTTTATTTTCTGAGAGTGTACTACAGCGTTGTGTAAAGTCAGAGGCATCCTTGTTTTGTAAAATCCACGATTGGCTGAACAGTTCAAGGCCGCACTCAACTCTAACAAAAACTAGAGTACCACATTCTAGGAACAAGTAACTGTAAAATATTTTTAGTAACCAGGACAAATACAGTTAGGTTCAATCATTTAGGACGATAGCTATGTCAGGAATAACACACAATGGGCTGCGTTGTTCTCAGAAAATAAATCACAACCTGTTAGTGTTATGTGGCCTAACACAAAACATGATCACCGCCTTGAAGTTAGTGATTATTTTCCTAGAATAGCTTGTATACTACAGCAATTGTGAAAATGATTACAATTTTTAATTTATAGAAGCTTTGCAGGGGCAGTACGGTGGTGTAGTGGTTAGCGCTGTCGCCTCACAGCAAGAAGGTCCTGGGTTCGAGCCCCGTGGCCGGCGAGGGCCTTTCTGTGCGGAGTTTGCATGTTCTCCCCGTGTCCGCGTGGGTTTCCTCCGGGTGCTCCGGTTTCCCCCACAGTCCAAAGACATGCAGGTTAGGTTAACTGGTGACTCTAAATTGAGCGTAGGTGTGAATGTGAGTGTGAATGGTTGTCTGTGTCTATGTGTCAGCCCTGTGATGACCTGGCGAGTTGTCCAGGGTGAACCCCGCCTTTCGCCCGTAGTCAGCTGGGATAGGCTCCAGCTTGCCTGCGACCCTGTAGAACAGGATAAAGCGGCTAGAGATAATGAGATGAGATGAGAGGCTTTGCACCATCACATGACTCCCATAGCAACGGTAACTATGCTGCCATGACAGGAAGCAGCTTGGTGTAGATCTGGAGGGTCCTCAGACATAGTGTGTTTTGGTAAACTGGGATGTATGGATGCTGTCAGTCCACACTCGCTTGCCCACTCGAGTTTGTTGACGGTGTAGTGGCTGCTGCTTTATGTCCCGGGGCCCCTCATGCCTGTGTTACCTTCTGGCTCTCCCCTTTTAGTTATGCTGTCATAGTTAGTTGCCGGAGTCCCTGCTTGTACTCAGTACAATATGTATACTGTTCCTACTTATTCAGGTGACATGGGGCATACCTAACCACCTGTGTTTTTCTCTCCCTCTCTCTCTCTCCCCTGTCCCCCCAAATCTGTCCCTCTGAGTTACATGGAGTCAACAGGAAATCTTTTGGTGGAGAGGGTGGAGACCTCGACTGGCTCTCGTAGCCTGCAGGGAATCGGCTGTCAGACATTCTGTCGCATGTCCCAGACCCGGTGAAATGTAACTGAATTGTCTTGGCCAGCCCTAAGGGTCCCATCTGCATCTGCCTGCACTCACTCTGATCTATAATTCCAACTGTCTCATTGCTGAGGAGTGTGCTCCCATCACCCAATCAAGCATCCACCCAGGGCAGGTCATGATATTTTTTAACCATATTAACATGCCATTGTTGTGTATTATGCCTGATGTCAGGACTCTTGTCTCTGCGAGCCTACCACACAGACTTAATACTTGTGTTATTTTTAGACATTGACACCTGTTGCCTACACTTATTCAGGTGACATTGGGCATACCTAACAACCTGTGTCCCCCCCCCCCCCCCAAATCTGTCCCTCTGAGTTACATGTCGGTCCTGAGATCGAGATGCTGAACCTCTTCTGCTTCTCGGACCTGCCTGATCCATCCTGGTGCCCTGTGTCTGGTTGGAGTCTCATCACATCGCTCCTGTGGAGGACGGCCCCATGAGGACAGTTGAAAGTCACACCTGGAAGACGCTCTGGACTCTTACAGTAATGCTTTTATGGCTGAGGACGACAGTTGACTTGCTAACTTTAGGACTGCAGTTGTCATGAACAGTTTTGCACTCAAGTTTCCATCAATGAAGAGTTTATAACATCAACAAAACTGACTTCATGTTAAAACTGTTAATGTTATAGTCATGCTGTCTGTTGTTGCCCAAATGAGGATAGGTTCCCTTTTGAGTCTGGTTCCTCTCGAGGTTTCTTCCTCATGTCGTCTGAGGGAGTTTTTCCTTGCCACCGTCGCCACAGGCTTCATCATTGGGGATAGATTAGGGATAAAATTAGCTCATGTTTTAAGTCGTTCAAATTCTGTAAAGCTGCTTTGCGACAATGTTTATTGTTAAAAGCGCTATACAAATAAACTTGACTTGACTTGTAGTGCTTCATTCAGATGACTTAGTTGTTATTGACTACTTTCACATTACCCATAATGCTTTGCACCTTGGGGGGTAACCAAAATATAAACAAACTAAAACAACATGGCGTCACACACTGACAGTAATCTTTCAAATTTAAATCTCCCGAAAACCTTCAAAGAAGTGTCAAAACTAACTAAACCAAAGCTTAAAGAAATCTGCAAAGCCTTTTCTCTGGACTTTGAGAAATCATTCAGTAAAAAAGCGCATGTAAATATCGTATCGAACACTTTGAACATGTTTACTTCGGGTGACAGTCAGCACCCTTCTTCGTCTGTCAACACGAGTGTTCCAACAGTTACTGACCTGCAGAAGGTAAAAGATCGGCAGAAGAGCTGAGAAAGATCGACACTGATCAGAGAAGAATCCACAGTGAAATGGTTTTTGCTGGCTGCTGGTTATGATGAGAAAGCCGTAAGAAAATACAAAATGCTTCGTGCACAGGAACACAAGCATGGAATTCACTCAGTCAAGTCAGGACTGTAAACACAGCAGGACTGTCACATTTATTTTTTAAGTTGAAGTTCTCATTCATTCTCATTATCTCTAGCCGCTTTATCCTTCTACAGGGTCACAGGCAAGCTGGAGCCTATCCCAGCTGACTACGGGCGAAAGGCGGGGTTCACCCTGGACAAGTCGCCAGGTCATCACAGGGCTGACACATAGACACAGACAACCATTCACACTCACATTCACACCTACGCTCAATTTAGAGTCACCAGTTAACCTAACCTGCATGTCTTTGGACTGTGGGGGAAACCGGAGCACCCGGAGGAAACCCACGCGGACACGGGGAGAACATGCAAACTCCACACAGAAAGGCCCTCGCCGGCCACGGGGCTCGAACCCAGGACCTTCTTGCTGTGAGGCGACAGCGCTAACCACTACACCACTGTGCCGCCCGTCTCTTTAGGTATTCTATAAAACTTTAAATCAGGATTCCTTTTACGGTTATTTGAACAAGTTGGTGCACAGCATGCCTCACAGCAAGAAGGTCCGGGTTCGAGCCCCGTGGCCGGCGAGGGCCTTTCTGTGTGGAGTTTGCATGTTCTCCCCGTGTCCGCGTGGGTTTCCTCCGGGTGCTCCGGTTTCCCCCACAGTCCAAAGACATGCAGGTTAGGTTAACTGGTGACTCTAAATTGAGCGTAGGTGTGAATGTGAGTGTGAATGGTTGTCTGTGTCTATGTGTCAGCCCTGTGATGACCTGGCGAGTTGTCCAGGGTGAACCCCGCCTTTCGCCCGTAGTCAGCTGGGATAGGATCCAGCTCGCCTGCGACCCTGTAGAACAGGATAAAGCGGCTACAGATAATGAGATGAGATGAGATGGTGCACAGCAAAAGTAATTTATCCCCGTGTGAATTCGAAGAAATGGCTGAGGTTATCTGACTTAGTAAACAAATATAGTGCCTGGTTACCCCCCAAGGCACAAAGCATTATGGATATGTGAAAGTAGAGAATTGATCGGTATGGGAAGGTTTGGCTGTGTTTTTGGATGTGCAAATCGTTCTGAACTAAACAAAGACGACAGATTTTTTAATTGACCAAAAGTAATTCATCATCAGAGGGGGAAAAACGAGAGAGATTTCTAAATGTAGAAGGGAAAATGGCTCGCAAACATTCAGTGGGACTAGGTGTTGAACAGAGAGGTCAAAAACCCTACAGTATACTCACTTCATTTTCACTAAGGTAAGAATTTCAAAAAATTTAATTTCAGAACTCAATATGCTTTTTTGTAGGCCTAATCCACTTACAAGGA
The DNA here is from genome assembly GCF_027579695.1 of Neoarius graeffei. Classification (NCBI taxonomy): domain Eukaryota; kingdom Metazoa; phylum Chordata; class Actinopteri; order Siluriformes; family Ariidae; genus Neoarius; species Neoarius graeffei. The sequence goes on along the minus strand of NC_083582.1, from coordinate 80,669,629 downwards.
ACAAATGTACGTTTTTGCTTTCATCATTCGAATTCTTGCTTCAGCTGCAAACAATAATATTCCTACATGCGAGCAGACTCGACCCCATACAGCTGCAACAACAACGCCACACGCCCGACACGGGCATCACACAATAAATAAAATAAGTATTGTTTGTCTCTAAAGTTCAGTCCTCCGACACAGGCATGACACAATAAATAAGTATTGATTGTCTCTAAGGTTCAGTCCTCTTTCTTTCCTTTTCGTGGCGTTTTTGCCTCTTTTCCTCATTTAGAGCCTGTCTGTCAATGTCAATCTTACAGCTGACACTTCCAACTAGATCCCTCCATACTCATCTGTCATACACAGCATTGCACCAGGACTGGAGCACACATCCACGTTTTAGAATGTTCTTGATTGTATCTTTATACTGTAATAGAGGTCGACCGACTTTCCTTGAACCTTCGTCCAGGACTCCATACAGAAGCTGCTTCACTGGGCGATCGTCTGCATACGTGCAACATGGCCTATCCAGCGAAGTCTGTTTCGGATAAGAGTGGTTTCGATGTCCATGGCTCTCACATGATGCAATACCTCGTCGTTTGTGACAAAGTCATTCCATTTAATATTGAGTATTGATCGAAGATGGCGTTGTTGTACGGTTATGAGGAGATTTGCGTGTTTACGATAGAGAGTCCAGGATTCGCTCCCATATGTCATCTGGGGGATGATGCACTGGTTATACACCTTGAGTTTTGTTTCCGTTGTTAGGTCTTTACAATCGAAAACCCTTTCCCTGAGCCATCCCATTGCGCTTGATGCAGTTTGAATCCGTGCAGTGATTTCCGCATCTAACCTGCAGTCTTTAGTGACGTAGCTACCCAGATATTTAAAGCGGTCTACTCTCCGCAGTCTCTGTCCATCAATATGGAAATCAACTTGATCACCAATACTCATTGTTTCGGTTTTCTTGATGTTGATACAGAGGCCCATCTTCTTTGATAGACTACTGTAGGCAGACAACAAACACTGTAGACCTATTCCATCAGTGGAGAACACTGCAATGTCATCTGCATATTGGGTTTCTCTTATATAGCTGATGAGAGTCTTGGTCTTGGATTTCAGTTGTCGCAAGTCAAAGAGGTCGCCATCATATCTGAAGCGAATTTTGATGCTGTACTATGAACCAATGTCTTTAAAATCCAAGAGCAGCATAATAGCTGCGTAGATACCGAACAGAGTAGGTGCAAGTTTACAACCTTGCTTAACACCACTGTTGTATTCTATTGGTTCAGGCAGTTCCCCATCAATGCACAGTCTGGCATGTACTCCTGAGTAGAGTTTCTTGATGACTCGGACAAACTTGGGAGGGCAACCAAGCTTGTGTAGGATCACGAAGAGGAGGTCTCGGTTAATGCAGTCAAAAGCCTTGGTGAAATCAATGAAGGCAATATGTAAATTTTGACGCTGCTCCCTGTACTTTTCCATGATTTGTCGCAAAACGAAGATACCGTCGATTGTACTTCTTCCCTCTCTGTAGCCTGACTGAGATTCAGGATAGACACATTCTGCGATACATTTGAGACACTGCTGCAAAATATCGGAGAATACTTTGCCAACCACACTCAGCAGAGATATACCACGGTAGTTACCACAATAACTACGGTCGCCTTTTTTGAATATAATGCAAACAATTGCATCGATCAGGTCTGCGGGTAGGCTTTCTGATGACCAAAAGAGGTTGAAGATGGTGCAAAGGAAGTTTATCAGGGTGTATCCACCATTCACTAGGATCTCTGGAATTATTCCATCTGGACCAGAGGTCTTCTTGAGTTTCGTGTTTTTGACAGCCTTCGCCACTTCATCCATGTTGATTGGGTCATCAAGTTCTATAGCGACCGAGCGCTGTTCCAGCTCACCCAGTATGCTCGGATCAACTTCGGTGGTTTGGTTTAAAAGCTCGTCAAAATGTTCAATCCATCTGTCCTTGATGTTGTGAGGTGAGGAGAGCAGTACTCCGCTTTTCGACTTAACTGGACTGAGAGTTTTCAGCTTTGGACCATAGATGGCTTTAATGGTGCAGTAGAAATCTTTGAGGTTGTTCTCTTTGGCGTATTTGTCTGCTTCGTCTGCTTTACGCTGAAACCAACTGTTTTTGAGACTCCTGATCTCATTTCGTAGTGCAGCTCTATCACCATCCCGTCTCTTGTCTTTGATGAGAGCCTGAATCACTTCAGCTTGATCGTCGAACCAGTCCGTGCTTCTTGGTTTCTTTTTACCAAAAATATGGCTCATTGCACTTTGAAGAACTTCTTTCAGAGCGTCCCACGCTACCTCACATTCAGGAATATTTTCATTTAAGAACCTTTCCAGTTTCTCTTTCTTCTCTGCATTAATTGCAGTATCCAGTCTAGGCGGTGGTCTTGACCCTCTTTTCTTCTTTTTTACCATTATTGAGCATTTACATTTAAGGAGCTTGTGATCTGTGAAACAGTCAGCTTTGGGATCAACCTTGACTACATTTATGAAGCACCTAGCATCTTTGTTGGCCAATACGTGGTCTATCTGATGCCAGTGTTTGGATTGCAAGTGCTGCCAGGTATTCTTAAGATGGTTTCTGAGTTGAAACATTGTACCCATAACTGACAGTTTGAAATGGGTGCAGAACTCCAACAGCATCAAGCTATTGGCATTCATTTTGCCAACTCCGTGTTTTCCGATGACAGATGGCCAAGATTCCCAATCTTTTCTAATCCGGGCATTAAAATCTCCCAAGACAATGATATTATCACCCATATCAACCATACATTCCCCAAGCTTCTCGTAGAAGCACTCCTTCTCAATTACAGATCTTTGCATTGTGGGGGCATAGACACTGATAAGTGTTAAGTACTTCTCATCTAGGAGTTGAATGTGGATGGTCATTAATCTGTCGTTGACAGGAACTGGGATAATGTGACCCAATTTGTTAGAGACTGCGAAGCCGACGCCAGTGGTCTTGTCTACTCCACCACTCCAAAAGATGGTATGGCTTTTCTCCTTGATATTACTGGAGCCAGGGCGTCTAACCTCACTGAATGCACAGATGTCGATTTCCGACTTTTCAAGTTCTTTGCAAATGATGGCTGTTGCATGTTCAGGTCTGATGCCTGTGTTACTGTCATTAGTAGTGCGGACATTCCATGCCGCAATGTTTAAATACTTTCTTCTCCTAAGAGAATTGAACGTCTTATCTGATTCATTGGCTGATATAGCATTCTCATTCTCATATGGACTTCACCTATTTCTTGCCACCGCCATAGATTGTGGCGCGTCGGTTCCCTCGGACGCAGTAGTATTCTCTAGAGACGTTCTTGACAAACTCATCATAAAATTGTGGGGCTGTGCCTATAAAAGTTGACACTTAACGGCACGAAAAAGTGTCCCTTGGCGAGTGCTGCCTGAAACACGACGGGACAGCAAAACTGACATGGTCATAGGAAGCACATGTTGCAGATGCTAGAACAGCTGCCGAATTGACAAACTGAACTACCGTTTGCCAGAACAGCTGCCGGGTTGACAGACTGAACTGCCGTTTGCCAGAGCAGCCGCCAGGTTGACAAACTGAACTGCCATTTGCCAGAGCAGCCGTCGTGGCAAATGGCAGTTGTTGTTAAAAACGACGGTAGTGCATTAACAGCCCACTGCCATACAGCTGCAGTGGGCTGTTAATGCACTACCGTCGTTTTTAACAACTATCCAAGGTTTCAAAGGAGTCTCGTTTAGTCACTGTGAGCAGTTAACCTAAGTAGAAATAATAACATAAGGGCCTGGTCCCACAACACCCATAACTCTAACTCTACCTATAACTCCAGCTCTGACTCTCCCTCTGCCTGAGTTTAGTTCCAGTCTGGAGCAGAAACACCACAACTATAATATCACTCGGTCCCGACACTCGGGGAAATAAACACATGCAACTTAGGGAATGGTCATGGAAATTTTCCTAAGTAGCAGCACATTATTCCAGGTCATACTGTACAGCTTGGACTCCAAAACCACCCATGCACACACTGCGGTGGCTGATAAAATACAGATAGGTTATGGATTATGGAAATATCTCATCTCATCTCATTATCTCTAGCCGCTTTATCCTTCTACAGGGTCGCAGGCAAGCTGGAGCCTATCCCAGCTGACTACGGGCGAAAGGCGGGGTTCACCCTGGACAAGTCGCCAGGTCATCACAGGGCCGACACAGACAACCATTCACACTCACATTCACACCTACGGTCAATTTAGAGTCACCAGTTAACCTAACCTGCATGTCTTTGGACTGTGGGGGAAACTGGAGCACCCGGAGGAAACCCACGCGGACACGGGGAGAACATGCAAACTCCACACAGAAAGGCCCTCGCCGGCCCCGGGGCTCGAACCCAGGACCTTCTTGCTGTGAGGTGACAGCGCTAACCACTACACCACCGTGCCGCCTCGATTATGGAAATATAATTAAAAAAAAAGATACAAAATATGGAGCAGTCACAGATTTTAATACGGATGCATCATGGATGCTAATAATTTACTGATTGATCACGGACGTTTTAGTATATTACAGATTGGTTACCGATTTCATACGGATGATGCATCACATATAAAAAATTCAGAAGTCTAAAACAATTAAATGTTTGGACTGCTGAAGTTCATAATTAAAATATCTTACCTGAATTTATGTTTACTTTATTAATTTACTGTTGATATTTCACTGAAAATCACATCTCTGAGAATAAAGGATTTGTGCTTTGTCTAATATTTTTGTTATTTTCTGTGAATCCGTATTCCATGACTTCATGATGCAACAAGGATGTAGAAAGATGCCCGGGGAAAAACAGCACGCGCTCAGACAACGTCACATGGAAACAATGACCTGATTGGTCAGATGTTTTATGGGATCAGGTCCAGGTCTGGAAAAATGGCTCCAGAAGCAATCTCGCCGATACAGATAAACCCAGGCCTGGGCTATAGGGATCGATATCGGTCTGGTGTGAGCACCGACCACATACACTGCAGAGGACCTATTTATTTACAGTTGTAGTTATAGTTATTGGTATTGTGGGACCGGGCCTTAAGCTTCAGCTTAGTGACTCGTTGTCAATTACCAGTGGAAATAAACAAAGTAATCCCTCAGAAATACCAACCTTTCCGATTAGAATTTTTACATTTTCTGTTGCTTTACCTCCAAAGATACAGTGCTCAGTGTGAGTACACCCCCTTTGAAAAGTAACATTTTAAACAATATCTCAATGAACACAATTTCCAAAATGTTGACAAGACAAAGTTTAATATAACATCTGTTTCACTTATAACGTGAAAGTAAGGTTAATAATATAACTTAGATTACACATTTTTTCAGTTTTACTCAAATTAGGGTGGTGCAAAAATGAGTACACCCCACAACAAAAACTACTCCATCTAGTACTTTGTATGGCCTCCATGTCTGTGAAGATTCTCAGTCATCCAGGTACATAGTAATCTGTGGTTGGTAGAAGAGAGCAACTGGACTTGCTTGAAGATTCTTGAAAACGTTTAACCTCTCATCCGAAAGGCTTCCTCAGTTCTGTCTGACTAATAGGGAGTATCAGGTATTTATCCTCTCATGGATCATCACAGAATCAGAATCAGAATTCTGATGGCTGCATTGTAGGTAGCTGATAAAAGATGTCTTAGACACCCACCTCTGTTCAGTGATGGCCGTTCCAGGTTGACAAAAATGAACGATCCTCTCTGGTTAAGACGTCTGGCAGTTTTCTGGAAGTCCTCTCATACTCCCGCACCAGTCAAAGGTCCCAGATCCCTTCGAGTGGTGCGGGAGTATGAGAGGACTTCCAGAAAACTGCCAGACATCTTAGCCAGAGAGGATCGTTCATTTTTGTCAACCTGGAACAGCCATCACTGAACAGAGGTGGGTGTCTAAGACATCTTTTATCAGCTACCTACAATGCAGCCATCAGAATTCTGATTCTATGATGATCCATGAGAGGATAAATACCTGATACTCCCTACTAGTCAGACAGAACTGAGGAAGGCTTTCAGATGAGAGGTGAAACATTTTCAAGAATCTTCAAGCAAATCCAGTTGCTCTCTTCTACCAACCACAGATTATGGCCTCCATGATTTTTAATGACAGCACCAAGTCTTCTAGGCATGGAATGAACAAGTTGGAGACATTTTGCAACATCAATCTTTTTCCATTCTTCAACAATGACCTCTTTTAGTGACTGGATGCTGGATGGAGAGTGATGCTCAACTTGTCTCTTCAGAATTCCCCAAAGAAAATAATTTCTTTACACCACAAAGGTGAAGGCTACAAGAAGATCAGCAAAGCTTTACTTATCAGTCAGAATACTGTAGCAAAATTGGTACAAAAATTTAAGAAAGATGGAACTGCAACCATCTCACAGAGACGTCCAGGTCGTTCACGGAAGTTAACACCTCGACAGGAGCATCTTCTGATGAAAAGGGTTGAAGAAAATCGGCATGCAAGTTCACTGCAGTTATCTAAAGAAGTAGAAAGCCAAACTGGGGTGACTATTTCCCGTAACACAATACGGCGTACGCTGCAGAGGAATTGCATGCATGGATGCCGTCCACGAAAGAAGCCTCTCCTAAAGCCCAGGCACAAAAAAGCCCGCCTAGAGTTTGCCAGGGCCCATGCTGACAAAGATGAAGGCTACTGGGACTCTATACTCTGGAGTGATGAGACCAAGAGAAATGTTTTTGGAACTGATGGCTTCAAAACTGTATGGCGTCGCAAAGGTGAAGAATACAAAGAAAAACGCCTGGTGCCTACAGTGAAACATGGTGGTGGCAGTGTCCTTATGTGGGGCTGCATGAGTGCTGCTGGTGTCGGGGAGCTGCATTTCACTGATGGCATCATGAATTCACAGACGTATTGGTCTATACTGAAAGAGAAGATGCTATCATCACTCCGTGCCCTTGGTTGTCATGCACTTTTCCAACATGACTAAACACACATCTAAGGCCACTGTTGGATTTCTGAAGAAGAACAGGATGAAAGTGATTCAGTGGCCAAGTATGTCTCCTGATCTGAACCCAATCGAACACCTATGGGGAATTCTGAAGAGACAAGTTGAGCATCGCTCTCCATCCAGCATCCAGTCACTAAAAGAGGTCGTTGTTGAAGAATGGAAAAAGATTGATGTTGCAAAATGTCGCCAACTTGTTCATTCCATGCCTAGAAGACTTGGTGCTGTCATTAAAAATCATGGAGGCCATACAAAGTACTAGATGGAGTAGTTTTTGTTGTGGGGTGTACTCATTTTTGCACCACCCTAATTTGAGTAAAACTGAAAAATGTGTAATCTAAGTTATATTATTAACCTTACTTTCATGTTATAAGTTAAACATGTTATATTAAACTTTGTCTTGTCAACATTTTGGAAATTGTTTGTGTTCGTTGAGATATTGTTTAAAATGTTACTTTTCAAAGGGGGTGCACTCATTTACACTGAGCACTGTACATCTTACCCAGTCAGCCACAAAAAACTGGTGAGCTTCTCCGCTTTTGTAGGCCTTGAGTTGATCTTTCATGTAAAGACTCATAGAGAACAGCAAGTGGAATTACCCCACTCTGTCAGGGAATCCCACATCAGACCACATTTCCATTGATTCTGAAAAAAAAAAAAAGATTTGTGACATCGGCGGGAGCGATATGACTGACGAATTCTAGTTTTTTTTTTGTAATTTTTGCACTCTTCAGGGACTAAAGAATCCCGATATTTCAGGAGAGAAGACACGCATTCTTTCTCTCTTCTCACCATTTTGTTTTTGTTTTAACTTGCCTCCTCTCATAGCGGCGTAATTACCGTTGCTATGGAGGTCACATGATTAAAACATCCTGCTTTTTATCCATTTATGCTTTTTATTCTATTTTTTTGTGATTCTTTTTGTGATTTTATTTTCTTGCTCTTATTTTAATGTACCGCTCTTCGCCCTTCTAATTGCCCTTCGGGGATAAAGTTTTGTCTGATCTGGTCTGATCTGATCTGATTTACAGTTTCCTCTAATGTTACAGAACATCTGCAAAACAAGTTTCTTGCTTGCATTATAGCAGCTATAAACAGACATTCTCTCACCAGATTGTTTTTTTCTTTCTTTTTTTGAAATTAATAAGACAAAACGCAGGTCATGTTAGTGAGAAAGCACAAAGTATGAACTTGTCAGTCTGAACACTTTACGGTTACAAAGTGCTAGCTAAACACAAAATGTCAAAAAAAAAACCACACATGAGGTAACTATGATTATTATCTTGTAAGTCAGTCGGCTTGTTGTTACAGTACAATCCAGTCTGGGACAAAAAAATAATATAGAGATGGAAATCCATGGCTAAATCTCATTTAGCTAAACTGTATGTTTAAAATGCAGAAACATTTATTAAGTGGGTGCGTCCAAACGTTTGACTGGTACAGTAGCCCCGCCCCTGATCACTTGTATCCCAATGTACTGACTGTCTGATTTAACAATAGTACCTGATTTAATCTATATAATATGTCCAAAAAGCATTAGTATCCAATAGTTAATCACTGAAACATTATTGTTTTTTAATTAATTTATATGAATCAACTCCAAGTGCAAAAGCGTTCAAACTCCCCTTTTTGTCCTGGAGGTAAACATTACCGTCCTGTGCACACATCCTGTTTGAGCAGTAAGACTCAGAAACACAGTATTTGTGAACAGGCATGGAGGCGAGGGTTATTTTTAGATTCTGGCTCACGTCATATCATTGGTCAGTTTCTCTTACTATATATAGAGATCCTTGTTTTGTCCTGTTAAAGCACAAATGGTGAAATTACCCAAGTAAGCTTCTCAGGTTCAGCTCTATCAGTTCAGACTGTGCAGTACAGCATGCTCAGGAATGGGGGGATAGTGATGTGAACAAGATCTTCAACACAAACGAGAGATAGAGAGAGATAGAGAGAGAGAGTCAGAATTAGAAAAAGCGAGAGAGAGAGAGAGAGAGAGGAAGAAAGAGAGAATAAAATCAATGGATTTATGTTTGATAGATTGCTGTAAAATAACTTCATAATACAAAATCACATAGAAATAAACTAGAACATGCCAAAAACTAAAAATCCTAATCGTAGACAGAAATATTAAGTCAAGTCAAGTTTATTTGTCTAGCACTTTTAACAACAGACTGTCTCAAAGCAGCTTTACAGAAATTTAAAGACTTTAAACATGAGCTAATTTTATCCCTAATCTATCCCCAATGATAAAGCCTGTGGTGACGGTGGTGAGGAAAAACTCCCTTAGACGACATGAGGAAGAAACCTCGAGAGGAACCAGACTCAAAAGGGAACCCATCCTCATCTGGGTGATAACAGACAACGTAATTATAAATAACTCACTTCTATACCTGTGTCCTATAGAGTCACAAAGTACAACTGTGTAACCAGGAAATTCATTACAGTTTAACAGGAAGTCTGTTTTGTTGAAATTATAAACTCTTCACTGATAGAAACTTCAGTGCAAAACTGTTCATGACATCTGCAGTCCTAAAGTTAGCAAATCAACTGTAGTCCTCAGCCACAAAAGCATTACTGTAAGAGTCCAGAGCATCTTCCAAGTGCAACTTTCGACTGTCCATATGGGGCCGCCCTCTACAGGAGTGATGTGATGAGACTCCAGCCAGACACAGGGCATCAGGATGGATCAGGCAGGTCCAAGGTAGGTTGTTAGGTACTGTATGTCCAATATCATCTAAAGGCCAATTTATGCTGACAACCCAGTCCTTGCAGACGGTGTCGCAGATAGCGTCTGCGTAGCCCCCCCACCTTCGCAGACGCTCTGCGTGCACCTCCCAAAAATTGTGACCACCGCAAAAGCCTCGCAGACAGCGTCGCAGACAAGAGGGCTCTGATTGGTCCACTCTACATCCGCTGTACACGCACTTCCGCTTCCCTACTTTCCCGGTTTGTTTTGTTTTCACGACCGGCATTTTTAAAAACACGAGCGAAGATGGAGCAGCACGAAGAGCGGTTGATTGAGGAAGTACGTACATCTATATGACTCCAGTTCTAGTCATTATAAAAAAAAAGTTCTAGTCATTATAAGTAACCAGAGGATAAACACTCCACTAACCACACCCACCAACTACTCCTAGCGACTTCACGCCCCCTTGCGTTGTGGCGGTGAATAACATCGCGCACGCCTATTACTCCCCGCTCAACAATAAATTACAACTGTCTGCGAAAAGCTATCTGCGAAAGCCTTGTCGCAAGAGCATGCAGAGGCCTTAAGGAGTAAGAACATTTTGCACTGAGCACAAGCAGGGACTTTGGTGAGACTAACTACAACAGCATAGCTAAAAGGGGAGAGCCAGAAGGTAACATAGGCATGAGAGAGCCCTGGGACATAAAGCAACAGCCACTACACCATCAACAAACCCGAGTGGGGGGGGTAGGGCGACAGCATCCGAACATCCAGGTTTACCAAAACACTCTATGCTTAAGGATCCTCCAGATCTACTCCTTTACCTCAAACACTATTAACAAAAGGCTTGATTAAACAGATATATCTACATGTCCATACATTTCCATATATGAAATAAATCAGGATTTTGTGATGGTTATTATTTCAGTAATGCCCTTCAAGGAAAAGTCCAGTGTTTGTCCTCACAGGACATTTTCAGCACAGTGTTTTAAAATAAACCAAACGTGGTAATGTTTCTTGAATATTTCTCATTATGAGATCATCATATAACATCCTGAAGGAGTTTCTTCATCATTCTTAGCACAACAATTACATCATGTGTGTGTTTTATCCATTTCTAGCTACAGTGGTGCTTGAAAGTTTGTGAACCCTTTAGAATTTTCTATATTTCTGCATAAATATGACCTAAAACATCATCAGATTTTCACACAAGTCCTAAAAGTAGATAAAGAGAACCCAGTTAAACAAATGAGACAAAAATATTATACTTGGTCATTTATTTATTGAGGAAAATGATCCAATATTACATATCTGTGACTGGCAAAAGTATGTGAACCTCTAGGATTAGCAGTTAATTTGAAAGTGAAATTAGAGTCAGGTGTTTTCAATTAATGGGATTGCAATCAGGTGTGAGTGGGCACCCTGTTTTATTTAAAGAACAGGGATCTATCAAAGTCTGATCTTCACAACACATGTTTGTGGAAGTGTATCATGGCACGAACAAAGGAGATTTCTGAGGACCTCAGAAAAAGCGTTGTTGATGCTCATCAGGCTGGAAAAGGTTACAAAACCATCTCTAAAGAGTTTGGACTCCACCAATCCACAGTCAGACAGATTGTGTACAAATGGAGGAAATTCAAGACCATTGTTACCCTCCCCAGGAGTGGTCGACCAACAAAGATCACTCCAAGAGCAAGGCGTGTAATAGTCGGCGAGGTCACAAAGGACCCCAGGGTAACTTCCAAGCAACTGAAGGCCTCTCTCACATTGGCTAATGTTAATGTTCATGAGTCCACCATCAGGAGAACACTGAACAACAATGGTGTGCATGGCAGGGTTGCAAGAAGAAAGCCACTGCTCTCCAAAAAAAACCATTGCTGCTCGTCTGCAGTTTGCTAAAGATCATGTGGACAAGCCAGAAGGCTATTGGAAAAATGTTTTGTGGATGGATGAGAACAAAATAGAACTTTTTGGCTTAAATGAGAAGCATTATGTTTGGAGAAAGGAAAATACTGCATTCCAGCATCAGAACCTTATCCCATCTGTGAAACATGGTGGTGGTAGTATCATGGTTTGGTCCCATTTTGCTGCATCTGGGCCAGGACGGCTTGCCATCATTGATGGAACGATGAATTCTGAATTATACCAGCAAATTCTAAAGGAAACTGTCAGGACATCTGTCCATGAACTGAATCTCAAGAGAAGGTGGGTCATGCAGCAAGACGACGACCCTAAGCACACAAGTCGTTCTACCAAAGAATGGTTAAAGAAGAATAAAGTTAATGTTTTGGAATGGCCAAGTCAAAGTCCTGACCTTAATCCAATGGAAATGTTGTGGAAGGACCTGAAGCGAGCAGTTCATGTGAGGAAACCCATCAACATCCCAGAGTTGAAGCTGTTCTGTAAGGAGGAACGGGCTAAAATTCCTCCAAGCCGGTGTGCAGGACTGATCAACAGTTACCGGGAATGTTTAGTTGCAGTTATTGCTGCACAAGGGGGTCACACCAGATACTGAAAGCAAAGGGTCACATACTTTTACCACTCACAGATATGTAATATTGGATCATTTTCCTCAATAAATAAATGACCAGGGCGGCACGGTGGTGTAGTGGTTAGCGCCGTCGCCTCACAGCAAGAAGGTCCTGGGTTCGAGCCCCGTGGCCGGCGAGGGCCTTTCTGTGTGGAGTTTGCATGTTCTCCCCGTGTCCGCGTGGGTTTCCTCCGGGTGCTCCGGTTTCCCCCACAGTCCAAAGACATGCAGGTTAGGTTAACTGGTGACTCTAAATTGACCGTAGGTGTGAATGTGAGTGTGAATGGTTGTCTCTGTCTATGTGTCAGCCCTGTAATGACCTGGCGACTTGTCCAGGGTGAACCCCGCCTTTCGCCCGTAGTCAGCTGGGATAGGCTCCAGCTTGCCTGCGATCCTGTAGGACAGGTTAAAGTGGCTACAGATAATGAGATGAGATGAGATGAAATAAATGACCAAGTATAATATTTTTGTCTCATTTGTTTAACTGGGTTCTCTTTATCTACTTTTAGGACTTGTGTGAAAATCTGATGATGTTTTAGGTCATATTTATGCAGAAATATAGAAAATTCTAAAGGGTTTACAAACTTTCAAGCACCACTGTACATTTAATTTCCATGAAACATGCTGGTTCCTGTTCTGATGTCAGTTATAGCAACTATAAACACTCATTTCCTCTCCAGCCTCTCTTTTTCTCTGATGTTAATAAACACAGCTTTTGTGTTATTGAGGAACAACAAAGTGTAAACTCATCCATCCTGAATACATCAAAAGTCACAGCTTTAGTTCTGACTGTTACACTGGAGACTCCTTCCATAAATGTTACAGAAATAACACACATTTTTAGATCAGTTTCATCCAGGAATTCTCTGTTACTATAGAAACTAATAACATACCAGCTGTTACAGCGGAGCTCTGTTCTTAAGAGAATATGGTGACGCATCAACCTGATTTTTGATGGCTTTTGCGACTGAATGACATCCATAAGAACGACGATGTTCTGAAATTCTCACATACCAAACCACTTGCTTTATTTTATATGCTGTTGGATGTTTACATGTGCACTTGGACAGATGGCTGGTTGGTCAGTTTCCAGAAGATTCTGTTTTCAAACCTGAGTTTCTCCAGATTGTTGAATGTGAACACACACTCCAGTACATCAGGGTTTTTGTTTTTCTTCAGTGCTGAAGATTGAAAGGGAATATGTCATTACATGTGGAAAACTATACAAATAATATCAAGTTGATTTTGAAACTAATTTCAAAATAAAAATAACTAAACAAATTTAATACCAAACCTGTCTGAAGTAATATAGGAAAAAATATATATATAAGACAGAAATGTTCTTGATTGCATGCTCAGTCTGTTTTTGTATGTGCGTGTGTGTATGTATATGTGTGTGTATATATATATATATATATATATATATATATATATATATATATATATATATATATATATATATTTATTTTTTTTTTTCATTTCAGATCCACATTTGAAAATAAATGTGTTAAATGCAAGACTGTCAGATTAAAGAACTCTTTCTTTCCCACCGCCATCAGACTCCTGAACAGCTGACAGGAGTCTATAACCATGGACCACCTCCTTGTAAACTGTCCTTGACTGTTTACGTCTGTTTACATTTGTTTGCACATGTTTACACATTACTGGACTTTTTTGCTGCTACGTTCTATTATTGCCTTATTTTTGTATTATACTGCCTATTTTGCACTATATTGCTTTTACTTTGTATTATTTCTTCCACCTATTTATTGTTGTAATTTGGCATTCATGGTGGAGGGCAAACTAAGAATTTCATTGTGCAGGAGGACCAGTTCCTTACTGTGCATATGACAAACACTTTGAATCTTGAATTTCACAGGACATACCAACATTACTTTAAACAGTGTGACGTGCAGAAAATCTTTTCTTGGTTGAGAAAAAGGTTGGAGTTTTCATTTCCACTCTCAGTCAAGTGGCGTTTATAAAGCATTCCCAGTGTGCAATTTTGGTGCAGTTGAGTGTAAAAGTTTTCACCCCCAGGACAAAATGAAGACTTTTAGCACATTTGCTTTCACAGACAAAGACTCAACCTTTGCTCCATAGAGCCTGTTGAGACACTGATAATGAAAAAAATCCAGAAAAAATCAGTTCAAAATCACTTTTGTTTCCCCTGTATAATCATTGCCTTGGTGACATTTTCTGTGGGGAGAGCTTTAATTAACATTTTATAGAAGGAGTCTCCAGTGTCAGCGCTTTGTAAGTTTTTGACAGCAGGAAAGTTTTCATGACTGAGGGGCTCACTGAGTGATTTCACTGAGGGGCTCACTGAGTGATTTCACTGAGGGGCTCACTGAGGGGTTTCACCGAGGGCTTCACTGAAGGGCTCACTGAGGAATTCATTGAGGGCCTCACTGAGGGGTTCACTGAGTGATTTCACTGAGCGGCTCACTGAGGGTTTCACTTAGGGGCTCACTGAGGGGTTCACTGAGGGGTTCACTGAGTGATTTCACTGAGGGGCTCAATGAGGAATTCATTGAGGGCCTCACTGAGGGGTTTCACCAAGGGCTTCACTGAGGGGCTCACTGAGGAATTCATTGAGGGGCTCACTGAGGGGTTCACTGAGTGATTTCACTGAGCAGCTCACTGAGGGGTTCACTGAGGGGCTCATTGAGGGGCTCACTGAAGGGTTTCACTGAGGGCCTCACTGAGGGGCTCACTGAAGAATTCATTGAGGGCCTCACTGAGGGGTTTCACTGAGGGGCTTACTGAGGGGTTCACTGAGGGGTTTCACCAAGGGCCTCACTGAGGAGTTTCACCGAGGGCCTCACTGAGGGGTTCACTGAGTTCACTGAGGGGTTTCACTGAGGGCCTCACTGAGGGGCTTATTGAGGAATTCATTGAGGGCCTTACTGAGGGGTTCACTGAGTGATTTCACTGAGGGGCTCACTGAGGGGTTTCACTGGACGGCTCACTGGGGAATTCATTGAGGGCCTTACTGAGGGGTTCACTGAGTGATTTCACTGAGGAGTTCACTGAGGGGTTTCACCGAGGGCTTCACTGAGGGGCTCACTGAGGAATTCATTGAAGGCCTCACTGAGGGATTTCAGTGAGGGGTTCACTGAGGAGTTCACTGAGGGGTTTCACCGAGGGCCTCACTGAGGGGCTCACTGAGGGGATTCACCGAGGGCCTCACTGAGGGGTTCACTGAGTGATTTCACTGATGGGCTCACTGAGGTGTTTCACTGAGGGGCTCACTGAGGAATTCATTGAGGGCCTCACTTGAGGCAACATCAATCTGACTTCTGGAAGCTGACTTCAGGTCGCTGCTCTTGTGGCAGACCTCGCTGCTACTTCCGTGTAATTATGCTCGCAATTTGCTATTTTTAGATGCTACAATGGACATGGATAAGTGCTTATTGTTGCTGCTCTGCATATACCTACTGAAGTCTTTGGATAAACGCGAGTGCTTGGCTTCCAGAGTTTGTTACTCAACTGTGGAGCTAAGAGAGATTTGAGCTTCCCTGGAGCAACAATGAAAGAGTGCTGCGACAGGTGATTTGGCAAAGTTCAGAAAGATCCCGAAAGAGATAAGAAGGCGTAGAAGAGGTAAATCTGGGGGAATTTTAAAGAGACTCAAATCACGAAAATGCCGGCTGTATATTCCGTCCCTGATCATGGGCAATGTGCAGTCGATTGGGAATAAAATAGATGAATTGAGAGCAAATGTCTTGTTTTTACATGAATTCAGATCCATAAGTTTGATGGCATTTACAGAGACATGGCTTACAAAACATCACACTGATGAACTAGTTGAGATTGACGGATTTAAAGTTTTCCGGGGGGACAGAACAGTGGATTCAGGGAAGCAAGGAGTGGGTGGACTTATGGTTTATGTTAATGAGGATTATTTTCATCCAAACAACATGTCTATCAAGTCACATACATGCATTCCAAATGTGGAAATACTGATTGTCAACATACGTCCATATTACATCCCTCGTGAATTCTCACATGTGATCCTGGTGGCAGTGTATGTGCCGCACAAGAATGTAGCTAAGGAAGTGGCCGAGGAGATACAGGAGGCTGTGCACAGGATCGAATCAGCATCGCCGGATGCATTTGTTATAACTGGGGACTTCAACCATTGTGTAGTAAAGCCCAGCAGGTCACACTATTATCAACATGTCAAATGCAACACTAGGGGGGGTACGATCCTTGACCACTGTTACACCAAAGTCAAGGAGGTGTATGTGTCCCGAAAGTTGCCAAATCTAGAGAAAGCTGACCATAACTTGGTGTTGCTTTGCCCCAAATACATCCCGCTGGTACAGAGACAGAAAACAAGAAAGGTTATAGTGAAAAAGATGACTAGTGATGTGATTGAGAGACTGCAGGATGTGTTTGAAGAAATGGACTGGGCAGTTTTTGAGAACACTGCAAAGGACATTAATGAATTTACTGATTCTGTTTGTGGATACATTAATTTCTGTACTGATGTGGTTGTCCCGGAAAAACGGGTCAAGGTGTATGGAAATTGCAAACCCTGGATGAATGATGAGATTAGAACATTAATAAAGGAAAAGAAAAAAGCCTTTGCCAAGAGGGTTAAAGAGTTACTGAAAATGGTCCATAAAGAACTCATCTCATCTCATTATCTCTAGCCGCTTTATCCTTCTACAGGGTCGCAGGCAAGCTGGAGCCTATCCCAGCTGACTATGGGCGAAAGGCGGGGTACACCCTGGACAAGTCACCAGGTCATCACAGGGCTGACACATAGATACAGACAACCATTCACACTCACATTCACACCTACGCTCAATTTAGAGTCACCAGTTAACCTAACCTGCATGTCTTTGGACTGTGGGGGAAACCGGAGCACCCAGAGGAAACCCACGCGGACACGGGGAGAACATGCAAACTCCACACAGAAAGGCCCTCGCCGGCCCCGGGGCTCGAACCCAGGACCTTCTTGCTGTGAGGCGACAACGCTAACCACTACACCACCGTGCCGCCCCCATAAATAACTTAGAAAGGAAATTAATCAGGAAAAATATAGGTATAAATGTGAAGTGGAAAGCCATTTTAAAGAGAATGATATGAAGAAGGTGTGGGAAGGTATGAAGCTAATGAGTGGGTATGTAGGCAAGGGGAAGCCTGAAAGGCACCAACTAAATGGCACCATGGAATATGTAGATAATTTAAATAACTTTTATAATAGATTTGATAAAAATGACTTTTCTAATGAAAGAACTAGTCTTAGAGAGCAGTTACTTAGCACCATAGAAGGGGATTATACAACCCCGATTCCAAAAATGTTGGGACAAAGTACAATTTGTAAATAAAAACGGAATGCAATGATGTGGAAGTTTCAAAATTCCATATTTTATTCAGAATAGAACATAGATGACATATCAAATGTTTAAACTGAGAAAATGTATCATTTAAAGAGAAAAATTAGGTGATTTTAAATTTCATGACAACAACACATCTCAAAAAAGTTGGGACAAGGCCATGTTTCCCACTGTGAGACATCCCCTTTTCTCTTTACAACAGTCTGTAAACGTCTGGGGACTGAGGAGACAAGTTGCTCAAGTTTAGGGAGAGGAATGTTAACCCATTCTTGTCTAATGTAGGATTCTAGTTGCTCAACTGTCTTAGGTCTTTTTTGTCGTATCTTCCGTTTTATGATGCGCCAAATGTTTTCTATGGGTGAAAGATCTGGACTGCAGGCTGGCCAGTTCAGTACCTGGACCCTTCTTCTACACAGCCATGATGCTGTAATTGATGCAGTATGTGGTTTGGCATTGTCATGTTGGAAAATGCAAGGTCTTCCCTGAAAGAGACGTCGTCTGGATGGGAGCATATGTTGCTCTAGAACCTGGATATACCTTTCAGCATTGATGGTGTTTTTCCAGGTGTGTAAGCTGCCCATGCCACACGCACTAATGCAACCCCATACCATCAGAGATGCAGGCTTCTGAACTGAGCGCTGATAACAACTTGGGTCGTCCTTCTCTTTAGTGCGAATGACACGGCGTCCCTGATTTCCATAAAGAACTTCAAATTTTGATTCTTCTGACCACAGAACAGTTTTCCACTTTGCCACAGTCCATTTTAAATGAGCCTTGGCCCAGAGAAGACGTCTGCGCTTCTGGATCATGTTTAGATACGGCTTCTTCTTTGAACTATAGAGTTTTAGCTGGCAACGGCGGATGGGACGGTGAATTGTGTTCACAGATAATGTTCTCTGGAAATATTCCTGAGCCCATTTTGTGATTTCCAATACAGAAGCATGCCTGTATGTGATGCAGTGCCGTCTAAGGGCCCGAAGATCACGGGCACCCAGTATGGTTTTCCGGCCTTGACCCTTACGCACAGAGATTCTTCCAGATTCTTTGAATCTTTTGATGATATTATGCACTGTAGATGATGATAATGTTCAAACTCTTTGCAATTTTACACTGTCGAACTCCTTTCTGATATTGCTCCACTATTTGTCGGCACAGAATTAGGGGGATTGGTGATCCTCTTCCCATCTTTACTTCTGAGAGCCGCTGCCACTCCAAGATGCTCTTTTTATACCCAGTCATGTTAATGACCTATTGCCAATTGACCTAATGAGTTGCAATTTGGTCCTCCAGCTGTTCCTTTTTTGTACCTTTAACTTTTCCAGCCTCTTATTGCCCCTGTCCCAACTTTTTTGAGATGTGTTGCTGTCATGAAATTTCAAATGAGCCAATATTTGGCATGAAATTTCAAAATGTCTCACTTTCGACATTTGATATGTTGTCTATGTTCTATTGTGAATACAATATCAGTTTTTGAGATTTGTAAATTATTGCATTCTGTTTTTATTTACAATTTGTACTTTGTCCCAACTTTTTTGGAATCGGGGTTGTAAACAGTATAAACACTCTAGATAAGAAATAGGCTAAACACTACACACACACACGTGTGTGTGTGTGTGTGTGTATATATATATATAAAAAATCTCCTTCTCACCCCCGGCGGGGGGTGGTATCCATGTCATCCTCAAGCTCGGGTCCTCTACCAGAGGCCTGGGAGTTTGAGGGTTCTGCGCAGTATCTTCGATGTTCCTAGGACTGCGCTCTTCTGGACTGAGGCTTCAGATGTTGTTCCTGGGATTTGCTGGAGCCACTCTCCCAGTTTGGGGGTTACTGCCCCAAGTGCCCCCACTACCACGGGGACCACGCAACCCTTGACCTTCCACATCTGTTCCAGCTGCTCTTTCAACCCTTGATACTTCTCAAGTTTCTCATGTTCCTTCTTCCTGATGTTGGCGTCAGCTGGGATCGCCACATCTATCACCACCACCCTCTTCTGCTCTTTGTCCACCACCACTATGTCCGGTTGGTTAGCCAGGATCTGTTTGTCAGTCTGGAAGCTGAAGTCCCACAGAATCTTGGCCCTGTTGTTCTCAGCCACCTTCTGTGGTATGGCCCATTGGGACTTGGGTACTTCTATTCCATACTGGTTGCAGATGTTCCTGTATACTATCCCAGCCACTTGGTTGTGCCTCTCCATGTACGCTGATCCAGCTAGCATCTTACACCCTGCTACTATGTGCTGGACTGTTTCAGGGGCTTCTTTGCACAGTCTGCATCTTGGGTCTGATCTACTCTGGTAGATCCTGGCCTCTATGGCTATTGTGCTTATGGCCTGTTCTTGTGCTGCCATGATTAGTGCCTCTGTGCTGTCTGTCAGTCCTGCATTATCCAGCCACTGGTAGGATTTCTTGATATCAGCCACTTCCTCTATCTGACGGTGGTACATGCCATGTAGGGGTTTGTCTCTCCAGGTTGTCTGTTCCTCCTCCTCCTCTGCACTCTCATCAGGGTTCTGCTGCCTGAGACATTCACTTAGCAGTTCATCCTTTGGGGCCATCTTTCTGATGTATTCTCGGATTTTCGATGTTTCATCCTGGACCATGGTCTTGACGCTCACTAGCCCTCGGCCTCCCTCTTTCCGCTTAGTGTATAGTCTCAGGGTGCTGGACTTGGGGTGGAACCCTCCATGCATGGTGAGGAGCTTTCTAGTCTTGATATCTGTGGCTTCTATCTCCTCCTTTGGCCAGTTTATGATACCAGCGGGGTATCTGATGACTGGTAGTGCGTACATGTTGATGGCTCGGACCTTGTTCTTACCATTCAGCTGACTTTTCAGGACCTGCCTTACTCTCTGGAGGTATTTGGCTGTGGTTGACTTCCTTGTGGCCTCTTCATGGTTTCCATTAGCCTGTGGGATGCCAAGGTACTTGTAGCTGTGTTGGATATCACCTATGTTGCCCTCTGGTAGGTCAATCCCTTCAGTCCGGATCATCTTGCCTCTCTTTGAGACCATCCAGCCACACTTGTCCAATCCGAATGACATCCCTATGTCATCGCTGTAGATCCGGGTGGTGTGGATCAGCGAGTCTATTTCTCGCTCGTTCCTGGCATACAGCTTGATGTCATCCATGTAGAGCAGGTGGCTGATTGTTGCCCCACTACGGAATCGGTACCCGTAGCCGCTCTTCGTGATGATCTGACTGAGGGGGTTCAGGCCTATGCAGAACAGCAGTGGTGATAGCGCATCTCCTTGGTATATGCCGCACTTGATGTTGACTTGGGCAATGGGTTTTGAGTTGGCCTCTAGGGTTGTCTTCCACATTTCCATTGAGTTCTGTATGAAGGTCCTTAGGTTCCTGTTGATCTTATACAGTTCCAGACATTCCAGTATCCATGTGTGTGGCATTGAGTCATAGGCTTTCTTGTAGTCAATCCAGGCAGTGCACAGGTTGGTCTGTCTCTTCTTACATTCTCGGGCGACTGTTCTATCGACCAGTAGCTGGTGCTTGGCTCCTCTGGTGTTACTGCCAATTCCTTTCTGTGCCTCGCTCATGTATTGAGCCACATGCTTACTCATTTTTGCCGCAATGATGCCTGACAGGGCCTTCCATGTTGTGCAGAGACAGGTAATTGGCCGGTAGTTGGATGGGATGGGTCCCTTCTGGGGGTCCTTCATGATTAGGACTGTCCTGCCTTGGGTTAGCCATTCTGGGTGGGTCCCATCCCTCAGCAGCTGGTTCATCTGTGCTGCTAGGCGTTCATGGAGTGCAGTTAGCTTCTTCAGCCAGTACATATGGATCATATCGGGGCCTGGTGCTGTCCAGCTCTTCATCTTTGACACTCTTTCTTGGACGCCTGCCATTGAGATGGTTACTGGTTCTTGTTCTGGGAGGTTGCTGTGGTCAGCTCTTAGGTCCACTAACCATTGGGCATCGGTGTTTTATGATGCCTTTCTTTCCCATATGTCTTTCCAGTATTTTTCCACCTCAGCTCTTGGTGGGTCTGACCGGTTTTTGTTCCCCTGCCATTGAGAGTACACCTTGGCTGGTTCAGTGGAGAACAGCTTGTTTATTCTCCTGGCCTCTCCTTCCTTGGTGTATCTCTTCAACCGGGTGGCCAGAGCTGTTAGTCGCTGTTTGGCAGTTTCGAGTGCCTCTGGTATGGAGAGTGAGTTGTACTTCCTGGGCGCCCCTTTATTCACCATGTTCCCTTTCTGTAGTTCAGCTAGCTGGCTAACTTCTCTCCTTGCTGCCTTTATCTTGGCCTCTAATTGTCTCTTCCAAGGTGGATACTGTTTGTTATGTCCCAAGCCCACCTTGTGTCCAAGCATCTCCATGATTACTGTTGCTGTACTGTGTATCAGCTTGTTGGTCTCAGTGATGGTTCTTGTGGAGATTGTCTTCAGAGCAGCATTCACATCTACTAGTAGATCTTCTGAAGGTACTTGGCAACTCAGCTTCGGTATTCGTTGGGGGCTCCAGTTGGGTTTCCAGTTGGGTCACGATCTTCCTTCTCAGGTCAGCAGCTCTTGTGTTGAGGCTGTTAGCTTTTGGGGCTTGGTATGATGACATCTCCCCGCTGACCTGTCTTCCTGGCTCCCCCTTGCCATAGCATCGTTGTTGTATTTCATTAATCTCTAGTTGTGATAGCAGATTTTGATTATGGATGTTGGAACACTGGGTGTATTTCGAAGTATCCAATCCCACATTCGCTGCATGTATCCCCTCTCTCTGGGATTGCTTGTATAGTAGCATTCCAGCAAATCCGTATTTTCTGTCCTCGTCCATCGATGTCTTGTTCCAGTAGCCCATTTCTCATCAGTTTGCCCTGGTTCCCTAGCAACTGATGCAGACCTTGTTGACCCGGGCGACGTCTGAGCCGGTAGGGTTATAACTCTATCAGTTATGTTTTCACTCATTCCTGAGGTAGGCTGATATATCATGAGGGGTTTTGCCTAAGGACCCTTACTGGATGATGTTTTGCCCTGACCGGGATTCGAACCCCGATCTCCTGCGTCGTAGTCAGTGAGCGTTACCACTGTACTATCCAGCTGATTGATATATATATATATATATATAGCCTAGCCTAACAATAAGCAATACTGGACTTTTTTGGAATCAGGGTTGTACCCTACAAACTAATGAATATGAGGTCTGCAATATGTTTAGAAAGCTAAAGCCACTAAAGCGGCAGGTTCCGATGGGCTTACACGTAAGGTGCTGAAAAGCTGTGCTTTTCAGTTAGTTAGCATCTGCTCGACCATGTTTAACTATTGTTATTCTTTTAATGTTTTGCCTGACTTAGGGAAGGAATCCTGTATTATACCAGTACCTAAAAAGAAAGTAGTGGAGTGTATGAATGACCTGAGACCGGTGGCTCTCACCTCGGTCGTTATGAAAGTATGTGAGAAAATCGTGTTAAATAACTTAAAGCCATATGTAGAGAAATACCTTGATCCCTGCCAGTTTGCATACCAGAAAGGAAGGGGGGCAGAAGATGCTATTGTTTTTAAACTTGACCATATTTATACACATCTGGACACCAGTGGACATTGTGTTAAGATTTTATACTATGATTTTAGCTCAGCTTTCAATACACATATTATGGTTAAAAAGCTCATAACTATGACGGTACCAAGGGTGTTCAGTTTATTTATTTTAAATTTTCTAGAGAATAGAACCCAATTTGTCAAGTTGAACTCAAATACAAAGTCAGGAAAGATCAGCACAAATACAGGTTCTCCCCAAGACACAGTTCTATCTCCTTTTTTATTTACTATCTACACAGCAGATTACCGCCCACAGCACGCAAGTTGCCAAATAGTGAAATTTGCAGATGACACTGCTCTACTAGGTTTAATAGAACAGGGTGATGATAGCCACTACAGAAAAGAGATACACTCCTTTGTTGAGTACTGTGATAGTCATTTTCTAGAGCTTAATGTCAAGAAAACAAAAGAACTAGTGATTGACTTTAGAAGAAACAAGAGATCCACTGAGGCAGTGGAAATTAAAGGGGTAACTGTAGAAAGAATGAACACATACAAATACCTGGGTGTTATTTTTAATGACAAACTGACATGGACTAACCATATTTCATCATTGTTGGCTAAATTGAGTCCACGCCTGTACTATATGAGGAAGCTGCAGTCTTTTAATGCTAATTCTGAAGTAATGAAAATGTTTGCTATGTCTGTGATATGCAGTGTGTGGAGCTACTGTGTTGTGGGATGGGGAGGGAATACGGGGGATACTGAGAAGAATAGGATTGATAAAATGAACAAAAGGGTAGGAAAAATGGCGGGGTTGACAATTACATTGGATAGAGTATACTATGACCGCCTGGAAAAAATTACCATTAAGATTATGCAGGACTTTACAAAGTTATGGAGCGCAGTGGCCGGCTAAGACCACCTGTGACACGCACTAAGCGGTATGCTCTCTCCTTTATACCACAAGCAGTTAGGTGGCATAATGAGCACTTTAAACGCACCTTTGTAGAACTTTTTTAGCTCTATGTCTGTGTTTAATGTTAACTTATTATATTGTAGTGTTAATTTAATGTTATTTGTATTATATCAGTGCCTGTAACGATAGGCGGTGTGTATACCCTGAACAGAGGCTAGTTTTATTTTATTATGTGAGCATGATGGTGGGCATATGCAATGTAATTTCCATCGATATGGATGCAATAAACTTGACTTTGACTTTGACTTTGAGGGGTTTCTCCGAGGGCCTCACTGAGGGGTTTTACTGAGGGGCTCAATGAGGAATTCATTCCCGGGGGGTTTCACTGAGGGGTTCACTGGGGAGTTTCACTGAGTGATCACTGAGGGGCTCATTAAAGGGTTCACTGAGGGGCGCACTGAGGGGCTCATTGAGGGGTTCATTGAGGGTCTCACTGTAGGGTTTCACTCAGGGTTTTAGTGAGGGGCTCACTGAGGAATTCATTGAGGGCCTCACTGATACCCCTTTTCCACCAAATCAGTTCCAGGGCTGGTTCGGAGCCAGTGCTGGTGCTGGTTCACAACTCGGTCAACTTGCGAGCCAGCTGAGAACCAGCTTGCTTTTCCATCGCTCACGGTGCTAAGAGAAGACACGTCATTACGTCGCTGTATACGTCAGTTATGTCGTTGTATATGTCATTACATCGCTGTATACATCAGTTACGTCGCTACGTTTGCATAAACCTTGGCGCGAATATCGAAGCAAAAACAACGTGGAAAAAGCAGCAGCAACAACAACAACAACAACAACAATAATAATAATAATAATAATAATAATAATGGATGACTTCGTGTTTGTACAGCTGCTGCTTCTCGTCGCTTAAAAATGGCGACCTTTCGTGGTCTTGTAATTGTTGTCGGTCTTAACAACTCTGCCCCCCGCTGACGTAAGCGGTTCTTTCCTCTGGCCCAGCAGAGAGTTGGTGCTAGCCTGGAACCGGTTTTTCTGGCCCCAGAGCCAGTTCTTTGTCAGTGGAAATAGAAAACCCGGTTCCAAACTAAGCACTGGCCCCGAACCAGCCCTGGAACTGCTTTGGTGGAAAAGGGGCATGGGTTTCACTGAGTGGTTCACAGAGGGGCTCACTGAGGGGTTTACTGAGTGATTTCACTGAGGGGTTTACTGAGTGATTTCACTGAGGGGTTCACTGAGGGGTTTCACTGAGTGGTTCACTGAGGGGCTCACTGAGGGGTTTACTTAGTGATTTCACTGAGGGGGTTCACTGAGGGGTTCACTGAGGGGTTTACTTAGTGATTTCACTGAGGGGTTCACTGAGGGGTTTACTGAGTGATTTCACTGAGGGATTTACTGAGTGATTTCACTGAAGGGTTCACTGAGGGGTTTACTTAGTGATTTCACTGAGGGGTTCACTGAGTGATTTCACTGAGGGATTTACTGAGGGGCTCACTGAGGGGTTTCACTGAGGGGTTCACTGAGGGGTTCACTTAGTGATTTCACTGAGGGGCTCACTGAGGGGCTCACTGAGGGGCTCACTGAGGGGTTTACTTAGTGATTTCACTGAGGGGTTCACTGAGTGATTTCACTGAGGGGCTCACTGAGGGGCTCACTGAGGGGTTTCACTGAGGGGTTCACTGAGGGGTTCACTGAGTGATTTCACTGAGGGGTTCACTGAGTGATTTAACTGAGGGGTTCACTGAGTGATTTCACTGAGGGATTTACTGAGGGATTTACTGAGTGATTTCACTGAGGGGTTCACTGAGTGATTTCACTGAGGGGGTTCACTGAGGGGTTCACTGAGTGATTTCACTGAGGGGGTTCACTGAGTGATTTCACTGAGGGGTTCACTGAGTGATTTCACTGAGGGATTTACTGAGTGATTTCACTGAAGGGTTCACTGAGGGGCTCACTGAGGGGTTTCACTGAGGGGTTCACTGAGGGGTTCACTGAGTGATTTACTGAGTGATTTCACTGAGGGATTTACTGAGTGATTTCAGTGAGGGGCTCACTGAGGGGTTTCACTGAGGGTTTCACTGAGGGGTTTACTGAGTGATTTCACTGAGGGGGTTCACTGAGTGATTTCACTGAGGGGGTTCACTGAGGGGTTCACTGAGTGATTTCACTGAGGGGGTTCACTGAGTGATTTCACTGAGGGATTTACTTAGTGATTTCACTGAGGGGTTCACTGAGTGATTTCACTGAGTGATTTACTGAGGGGCTCACTGAGGGGTTTCACTGAGGGGTTCACTGAGGGGTTCACTGAGGGGTTCACTGAGTGATTTCACTGAGGGGTTCACTGAGTGATTTCACTGAGGGGTTCACTGAGTGATTTCACTGAGGGATTTACTGAGGGATTTACTGAGTGATTTCACTGAGGGGGTTCACTGAGTGATTTCACTGAGGGGTTCACTGAGTGATTTCACTGAAGGGTTCACTGAGGGGCTCACTGAGGGGTTTCACTGAGGGGTTCACTGAGGGGTTCACTGAGTGATTTCACTGAGGGATTTACTGAGTGATTTCACTGAGGGATTTACTGAGTGATTTCAGTGAGGGGCTCACTGAGGGGTTTCACTGAGGGTTTCACTGAGGGTTTCACTGAGTGATTTCACTGAGGGATTTACTGAGTGATTTCACTGAGGGGTTCACTGAGGGGTTCACTGAGGGGCTCACTGAGTGATTTCACTGAGGGGCTCACTGAGGGGTTCACCGAGGGGTTCACTGAGTGATTTCACTGAGGGGTTCACTGAGGGATTTACTGAGTGATTTCACTGAGTGGTTCACTGAGGGGCTCACTGAATGATTTCACTGAGGGGTTTACTGAGTGATTTCACTGAGGGGTTCACTGAGGGATTTACTGAGTGATTTCACTGAGGGGTTCACTGAGGGGTTCACTGAGTGATTTCACTGAGGGGCTCACTGAGGGGTTCACTGAGTGATTTCACTGAGGGGCTCACTGAGGGGTTTACTGAGTGATTTCACTGAGGGGTTCACTGAGTGATTTCACTGAGGGGTTCACTGAGTGATTTCACTGAGGGTTTTACTGAGTGATTTCACTGAGGGGTTCACTGAGTGATTTCACTGAGGGTTTTACTGAGTGATTTCACTGAGGGGTTCACTGAGGGGTTCACTGAGGGGTTCACTGAGTGATTTCACTGAGGGGCTCACTGAGGGGCTCACTGAGTGATTTCACTGAGGGGTTCACTGAGTGATTTCACTGAGGGGTTCACTGAGTGATTTCACTGAGGGTTTTACTGAGTGATTTCACTGAGGGGTTCACTGAGGGGTTCACTGAGGGGCTCACTGAGTGATTTCACTGAGGGGTTCACTGAGTGATTTCACTGAGGGGCTCACTGAGGGGTTTCACTGAGGGGTTCACTGAGGGGTTTACTGAGTGATTTCACTGAGGGGTTTACTGAGGGGCTCACCAAGTGATTTCACTGAGGGGCTCACTGAGGGGTTTCACTGAGGGGTTCACTGAGGAATTAATTGAGGGCCTCACTGAGTGGCTCACTGAGGGCTTTCACTGAGGGGTTTCACTGATGGGGCTCAATAAGGAATGCATTGAGGGCCTCACTGAGGGGTTCACTGAGGGCCCCACTGAGGGGCTCACTGAGAGGTTTCACTGAGGGATTTCACTGAGGGGCTCACTGAGGTATTCATTGAGGGCCTCACTGAGGGGAGCACTGAGGGGTTTCACTGAGGGGCTCACTGAGAGATTTCACTGAGGGTCTCACTGAGGGGTTCACTGAGGGGTGTTTACTGAGTGATTTAACTGAGGGGCTCACTGAGGGGTTTCACTGAATGGTTCACTGAGGGGCTCACTGATGGTTTCACTGTAGGGTTTCACTCAGGGTTTTACTGAGCGGTTCACTGTGGGGCTCACTGAGGGGTTCACTGATGGGTTCACTGAGGGTCTCACTGAGGGTTTCACTGAGGAGTTTACTGAAGGGCTCACTGAATGATTTCACTGAGGGGTTCACTGATTGATTTCACTGAGGTGTGTACTGAATGATTTCACTGAGGGGCTCACTGTGGGGTTTAGTGAGGGGCTCACTGAGGGATTCACTGAGGGGTTCAATGATGGCTCACTGAGGAATTTGTTGAGGGCTTCATTCGCGACAAGCAGTGTCATTCGTGACAAGCAGTGTACCCAGTTCATCAAAAATCAACCAACAGACTGAATTGTGTTCGCCCAGGACTTTCAGCTGGCTACCAATCTTTTTCACTATCTAAAAAATACATGACATCCCCCTCCCAACCTCATGGAACATACAGAGAGTCTTGTATGATGTGCTGTGGGTCCCTGCATTGGGTGTAGTTTTGAAAACAAGCTGGGACCCAGTATGCCTATGCCATTCTCTATTCCTGTGTTGATAAGAAATAGAAAACATAGAGCATATTTAACCCAGGGGGTAAACCAGTCTAGTCTCCTTCCTGTTTCAAAACAACATCAGAGTGCCCAAGCGGATATTACTTCTAGACTTTCTGTAAAGTTAGCTCTTCTGAACATTAGATCACTTTCAAACAAGTCATTTTTAATTAATGATCTTATTTGCAAACACAATCTTGATTTTTTGCTTTTAACTGAAACATGGCTGGATCAAGCAAATAGTGCTACCACCCTTATTGAAGCAGCCCCCCCAAATTTTAATTTTATGAGTGCTACCCAACATGGGAAAGGTGGAGGGATCGCAAATATATTCAAAGCCTCTTTTCAATGTAAACAATCCTCACTTGGTGATTTTACATCCTTTGAACACTTATGTGCACTTGTTACATGCTCTCCTAACATATTGTTATTAACTATTTACAGGCCTCCGAGACATTCAGCCAAAGTTTTTCTGGAAGAGTTTGGTGAACTGTTATCAGTCATTTGCTTAGAGTTTGACTGTCTTATTATATCTGGGGATTTTAACTTGCATGTAGATAATCCTGAAAACATTTATGCCAGAGAACTACTTGCACTTATTGACAACTTCAACCTAGTACAACATGTACAGGGGCCGACCCACTCTTGTGGTCATACCCTTGACCTCGTTATCGCAAAGGGTCTTACTGTTTCTACTACTGTTGTTGACCTGGCCTTATCTGATCATTTCTGTGTTTTCTCTGATGTTTCTATGTCTCCTCACATTCAGAACAGCTTAACGACTATGGGTAGGAGAGTCATAAACGACAACACGTGTTCTCTTTGAGCAAGCTCTCTCTCAGAACTCAACCAAAATGTCAGACTCTGTAGATGATTTACTGGAAATTTTTAATTTAAATATGACCCAAATTATGGATGATATTGCTCCATTAAAAATCAAAAGAGTCAATGACAAGCAGAAAGCACCATGGAAGCAATACCCAGCTGTTAAACTGCTAAAGAGAGAATGTAGAAAGACTGAAAGAAAATGGCGCAAATCTAAACTTCACATCCATTATCAAATCCATAAAGAGATGCTTTGTAAATATAATTATGAAATTCATAAAGCAAGACAGTCTTTCTTCTCCAACATCATCAACAGGAATATGAACAATGTCTGTGTGCTATTTTCAACAGTAGAGAAGCTAACTAATCCCCCACCACAATTAGCACCTGAACTTCTCTCAGTTAATAAATGCAATGAGTTTGCATCCTTCTTCAAAGGTAAAATTGATAAAATACGGCAGAATATTGCTCATAATATATCTCAGTTGCAAATAATTGAAAAGTTGCAATCACCAGTGACACAGACAGATAACTTCAACACAATGTCAGAATTTTGTTTGATTGATTACGAGACTCTTGAAAAAACTGTACAAAATCTCAGTTCCTCAACATCTGAATTGGACATTTTGCCCATCAACTTTTTTAAGTCTGTTCTTCACCTCATAATTACAGATGTGCTTCAGATCATAAATACATCCTTAGAGACTGGCATTTTTCCTGTGTCCCTGAAAAAAGCCGTTGTAAAGCCCCTACTTAAAAAGAATAATCTGGATGCTTCAGTATTAAACAACTACAGGCCAATATCAAATCTACCATTCATCGGGAAAATCCTTGAAAAAATTGTCTTCAATCAATTAACTGCCTTCTTGATATCAAACAGCCGTTTTAATAACTTTCAGTCAGGATTTCATGCCAGTCATAGCACTGAAACAGCGCTGATTAAAGTTATAAATGACATACGTCTTAATACTGATGCAGGCAAAACATCGGTCCTGGTGTTACTGGACCTCAGTGCAGCTTTTGAGACTGTTGATCACAACATACTGCTATATCGACTTGAACACTGGGTTGGATTGACTGGTAAAGTTATCAATTGGTTAAAATCATACTTAAAAGATAGAATCTTCTTTGTTACCATGGGAAATTGTACCTCAACATCAATGTCCTTGACCTGTGGTGTCCCCCAGGGGTCGATTCTTGGTCCATTACTATTCAACCTTTATATGCTCCCACTTGGACAAATTATCAAGAGCAACTCAATTTTGTATCACTGCTATGCAGATGACACCCAAATTTATTTTGCTCTATCACCTAATGATTATGCCCCCCTTGAATGTCTCTACCAGTGTATCGACCAAATCAACAACTGGATGTCACAAAATTTTCTTCAGCTGAACACAGATAAAACAGAAGTAATTCTATTTGGGGAAAAAAGATGAAAGACTCAGGATTACCACTATTCTTGACACAAAGGGGATTAAAACAAAAGATATGGTTAAAAATCTTGGTGTTTTCATTGACAGCGAGCTAAACTTTGACGAAAGCAATCACTAAAACGGCATTTTATCACCTAAAAAACATTTCTAAACTAAGAGGACTTGTGTCAAAAAATGATCTGGAAAAACTAATACATGCCTTCATCTCTAGTAGGGTTGATTACTGCAATGGCCTTTTCACAGGCCTGCCAAAAAAGACCATCAAACGACTTCAGCTGGTTCAAAATGCAGCGGCTAGTGTTCTCACATGAACAAAAAGAACAGAGCACATTACTCCAATTCTAAGGTCCCTTCACTGGCTTCCAGTAAGCTACAGAATTGACTTTAAAGTATTGCTGCTGGTGTACAAATCTCTAAATGGTACAGGGCCCAATTACCTCTCTGATATGTTGCAGCGGCCTAACCCAATCAGATCTACCAGATCGCAGCAGCAAAATTTACTGGTAAAATCTGTTGTTAAAAAAAAAGTGTGGTGAAGCAGCTTTTAGTTACTATGCAGTACAGCTATGGAACCAACTCCCAGAGGACATCAAAAATGCTCCTTCTGTTGGCAGCTTCAAATCTAGATTAAAGACCAAGCTGTTCTCAGATGCTTTCTGCTAACCGATTAATATTGTCATCTTTACATGTTTTAAACTTTCTTAACTTTTACAGTCTCTGCATGTTTTATGTTTTAAACTTTACTTAACTTTTATTCTATTTTATTCTGCTGTTTTTTTTACTGAACTTTTACTTCATTTTATTATTTTATTTCTACTGTTGTTTAATTTTTATTATTTTTCTTCCCCATTTATTTTATGTAATTTTATTTTCTATTGTTTACTGTTTTGCTTTTACTTCTGTAAAGCACATTGAACTGCCACTGTGTATGAAATGTGCTATATAAATAAACTTGCCTTGCCTTGCCTTCTCTGATGGGCTCACTGTGTGATTTCACTGAGGGGTTCTCTGTGGGGTTTACTGAGGGGCTCACTGAGGGGTTCATTGTGTGATTTCACTGAAGGGCTCACTGTGGGGTTTACTGAAGGGCTCACTGAGGGGTTCACTGAGGGATTTCACTGAGGGGCTGACTGAGACGTTTTTACTGAGTGATTTAACTCGGTGTAGCAAACCCTGATGTGGGTGGAGCACAGAAGCACGGCAGGCGAGAGTTGATATTACCCAAATGACTTTATTTAGCTTTTCAGCTTTCATTCTTTCTTTCTTACTCACTCACTCACTCACTCACTCACTCACTCACTCACTCACTCACTCACTCACTCACTCACTCACACGTGTTGTGGTCGGGGAGAGAGCTCCTTTACTCTGCTCTCTCTCTCTCCTTTTATGCTCCATCCCTGTAACACACACACACACACACACACACATTATTGACAGCAGGTGGAATGACTTAACCACTTACCTTCCCCGACCCTGCCCTCCATTCACAGACTGCTGCTTGGCCACACCCCCGCTGCCATATACCCCCACTGCCCGACTCAGGCCGGGGAGCCGTCCGGCCTGAAGCTGACTTCACCCCGATGGGACAGGAAGTCCACCACCACCATCTGTGCCACCAGCCTGTGGATCACCTCGAACTTAAATGGCTGGAGGGTGAGATACCAATGGGTGATCCGTGCATTGGCATCCTTCATGCGGTAGAGCCATTGGAGGGGTGCATGGTCCGAACAGAGAGTGAAAGGGTGCCCCAGCAGGTAGTATCGAAGGGTGAGGACCACCCACTTGATGGCGAGACACTCCTTCTCGATTGTGCTGTACCTACTTTCACACATCGAGAGTTTCCGGCTGATGTACAGCACAGGGTGCTCCTCGCCCTTCACCTCCTGGGACAAAATGGCCCCCAGCCCTCTGTCCGATGCATCAGTCTGCAAAATAAAGAGGAGAGAGAAGTCAGGGGAGTGTAAAAGTGGCCCCCCACACAGTGCAGCTTTTACCTCAGAGAAGGCCTGTTGGCACTGCTCCATCCACTGGACCGGATCTGGAGCCCCCTTTTTAGTGAGATCAGTTAGCGGGCTGGTGACGTCTGAATAATTAGGTATAAACCTACGATAATAGCCAGCCAGCCCCAAGAACCATCTCACCTCCTTTTTGTTCTTGGGCCTCGGGCAGGCCGCAATCACTGCGGTCTTGTTAATTAGGGGACGCACCTGCCCATGGCTCAAGTGGAACCCCAGATACTGTACTTCCACCTGCCCAATCGCACACTTTTTTGGGTTAGTTGTGAGGCCCGCCCACGTCAGCGACTTTAGAATGGCCCTCAGGTGTTCCAGGTGCCGTGGCCAATCATTACTGTAAATTATAATGTTGTCTAGATAGGCGGCCGCATAGGCAGCGTGAGGGCAGAGGACCCTGTCCATAAGCCGCTGGAACATAACGGGCGCCCCAAATAACCCAAAAGGGAGCATGACAAATTGGTGTAATCAAAACGGTGTGGAAAAGGCCATTTTTTCTCGGGATAGAGGAGTCAAGGGGATCTGCCAATATCCCTTTGTTAGATCCAGTGTCGATTAAAAGCGAGCAGCACCTAACCAATCAAGCAACTCATCAATGCGAGGTATTGGGTATGCCTCAAATTTAGACACCGCGTTGGCCTTTCTATAGTCCACACAGAACCGGACCGACCTGTCGGTCTTGGGAACCAGGACCACTGGGCTGCTCCAGTCACTGTGGGACTCCCCAATTATGCCCATTTCGAGCATGGCCTTGAGTTCATCCCGAACCACCTTTTTTTTGTGTTTGGGCAATCGTTAAGGGTGGCTACGCACTACCACCCCTGGGTGAATTTCAATGTGGTGTTCTATGAGGTGGGTACGACCAGGAAGGGGCGAGAACACATCAGAAAATTCCTTCTGCAACTTGGCTACCTCTGTGAGTTGGGCCGGTGAGAGGTGGTCTCCACAAGGGACCAGAGTGGTCTGAGATGTTCTCTTTTTTACCTCTGGCTCCAGCTCTGCCTTCTCTGGGACTACTGACGCTGACCCCCTCATTCCAGCATTTTAAAAGGTTGAGGTGGTAGATTTGCAGTGCCCCGCCCCATCCGTTTGCTTCACCTCATAGTCGACGTCCCCGACTCGCCGTGTAACCTCAAAGGGCCCTTGCCACTTGGCGACTAGTTTAGAACTCGACATGGGCAATAATACAAGCACTTTGTCTCCTTGAGTGAACTCTCTAAGGCACGTGACCCTGTCATACAGCCGGCTTTGATATTCCTGTGCCTGCCGCAAATTCTCCTGGGTTAGGTGCGTGAGGGTGTGGAGTTTTGCGCGCAGGTCAAGAACATACTGAATTTCATTTTTACTTAGTGAAGGTCCCTCTTCCCAATTTTCCCATAGCACACCCAGAATGCCACGCAGCTTACGCCCATATAATAATTCAAAGGGAGAAAACCCTGTGGAGGTTTGCTGGACCTCTCATACTGCGAACAACAGGGGCTCGGGCCACTTATCCCAATGTGGCAGTGGGGGCATGGTCAAGCATCGGTCTGTGACCAGAGGGCGGAGTCAGGGAAGGTAAGTGGCAGAATCACTGCACCTGATGTTAATTAATGTGTTTGTGTGTCTTCCCCAGTGACCGCGCCCTATTTAAGGAGGGAGAGAGAGAGAGAGAGGAGAGGGTAGAAGAGGTTGTCTGCTGTCCTGCTGTCAGGACAGCCGCCAAATGGTCCTCTGCCAGCTCGATTGCCTGATCCAGTGATGCCGGGCGGTGGTACTGGACCCACTCTGCGGTTCCTGCTGGTAAGCGCACAATGAACTACTCCAGTACCACCTGGTCGATGATTCCCTTGGCATCGCGGTTGTCAGCCCTCAACCACCGCCAGCAGGCGTCCCGGAGTTGCTGGCAAAACACGAACGGCCAGCCGACTTCCTCCAAGTGCAAAGTGCGGAAGTGCTGTCAGTGTTGCTCAGGGGTGCGCCCCACACACTGGAGGATGGCCTGGCAAAGGTCCGTGTAGGCCAGCCGGGGGTCGGCGGGGAGCTGTAGCGCAGCCAGCTGCACCTCTCCCGTTAGCAGGGGGAGGAGGCGCGCCGCGTGCTGTTCCACCGGCCATCCCGAGGTCTCTGCTACCTGTTCAAAGAGCATTAGGAAGGCCTCGGGGTCGTCCTGCGGGCCCATCTTTGTTACGGTGAGGGGGGAAGGGCCCGCGGCGGTGGAGTTGGTGGACCCCACCGATGTGAGGAGGTGCCGGAACGCCTGTCGATCTTCCTGCTGAGCCAACACCAGGGCCTTGAACCGTTGCTCCTGCTCCTTCCAGAGGGCGACTAGCACCTGGTGCTGGCTTTGCTGGGCCATGGTGAGGACGTGGACCAGGTCAGCAAAAGGGGAGGACTCCATGGGGCTGTTCTGTTTCTGCGCTCCATGTCCCGGGTTTCGGCACCACTGTGGCAGTTCGTAGAAGTGGGCGGAGCACAGAAGACGGCAGGACAGAACTAAGTTTTGTAAACCCTTTTATTGTGAACACTTTTCAGTGGCCTCTCAATAATAATAATAATAATAATAAACAGACACACGCACACACATCTGCTGTCTGGATCGGGGGAGAGCTCCCTCTGCTCTCACGCTCTCTCCTTAAATAGGGCGCGGTCACTGGGGAAGACACACAAACACATTAATTAACATCAGTTGCAGTGATTCTGCTACTTACCTTCCCTGACTCTGCCCTCCGGTCACAGACCGATGCTTGACCATGCCCCCGCTGCCACACCCAATTACGCGCATCTTCACTTATGAATTTGCGGATTATGTTTTTGAGTGTTTGGTTAAATCGCTCTACTAAGCCATCCGTTTGTGGGTGATAGACACTGGTGCAGGTAAACTTAATCCCCAGTAACCCATACAGCCTGCGCAGTGTGCGTGACATAAAGTGCCTTGGTCTGTCAGGATTTCTTTCAGAATCCTGACCCGGGAGATAAAGCGGAAGAGCGCTTCTGCAATACTGCGTGCTGAGATATTGCAGAGAGGCACTGCTTCCGGATATCGCATTGCATAGTCCACTAGAACTAAAATAAAGCGGTATCCCCGTCCTGACCAATCTAATGGCCTGACGAAATCCATCCCAATTCGCTCAAACGGGGTCTCAATTAGAGGAAGAGGGCACAACGGCGCTTTTGGAGTGGCCGCAGGATTTACTAATTGGCATTCACGGCATGCCACACACCACTGATGGACATCCCCGTGAATCCCTGGCCAATAGAACCGGGCCATTATTCAGGCTAGTGTTTTGTCTTGCCCCAAGTGTCCAGCCATGGGATTAAAGTGAGCTGCATGGAATACGAGTTCCCTACGGCTCTTTGGGATTAACAACTGGGTTACTTGTTCCTTAGAGTGTCCTGCGTCACTCGGTACAATCTATCTTTAATAATAGCAAAATAGGGGAAGGTCGGTGCCGCGCTTGGCTGAAGAGTTTGACCATCGATTACTCTCACTTGGTCAAACACATGCTGCAGAGTCTCGTCTCGCGACTGATCTAACAGGAAATCCCCAAGGGAGTCCTCGAGAGAGGGAGAAGGAGTGGGCTGATCCTCACCCTGACGAGGTGTTGACGTAGATGGCTCTGTGACAGCTTCTCTCGCCAATGCCACACCGGGATCTTCCCATGACCTACTAGTGCAGGACCCACTACGTGTTAAATATTCCATTAGTTTTTTAAAACCCGGCCAATCAGTACCCAAAATCAATGAGTGGGTAAGACGGGGACTAAGTGCCGCCTTTATTCTATGCATTTGGCCCCGGAATAGAATATGGACAGACACTAGAGGGTATTGGTGAACATCCCCATGCACACACAACACTTTCACCGCTTGTGCTCTCCCCAATGCCTCACCTTGCACCAGGCGTTGGTGGATTGAGGTCTGATTACAACTGGAATCCACCAAAGCGTGATATGT
Organism: Neoarius graeffei; assembly: GCF_027579695.1. NCBI lineage: Eukaryota > Metazoa > Chordata > Actinopteri > Siluriformes > Ariidae > Neoarius > Neoarius graeffei. The sequence goes on along the minus strand of NC_083582.1, from coordinate 80,633,034 downwards.
ATCCCCTTGAATACTCACCGGTATGCGATACGCTCCGGCCCGATCAGGGGCAGTTTCTGGCGTGTTGGGGATCCGGATTACAGCACCCACCTCCCTAGTGGAGCTCTGACTTTGGAGATGCTCTGACTTCCCGCCGCACCAGCACACCGGCCCAGGCTTTCCCTCTGCACTGGTGTTATGGGTGTCACTCACCTGAGGAGGAGACAACACAGACACAGAAGAGGGGGATGGGAGGACACCACGGGTGTGACAGGCTGGCTGGGGAGGAGCCAGCTGCTGCCTTCATGGCAGGGGAAAGGGGTGGAGAGGGGGACAAGAGACAGGAGAGAGAGAGAGAGAGAGAGAGAGAAGAGAAGCGAGGGAAGATGCCTCATCTGCCTGCCATTGGAGCTGCCTCCAGATGGTCCTCCGCCAGCTCAATGGCTCATTCCAGCGATGCCGGGCAGTGACACTGGACCCATTCCGCCATTCCTTCCGGAAGTCAAGATATAAACTGCTCCAGTGCCACCAGATCGATGATCTTGTCAGTATCGCGGTCTTCCGCCCTCAGCCACCACTGGCAGGTGTCCCGGAGTTGCTGGCCGAATGTAAACGGACGGCCGGCCTCTTCCAGTGCCAGCGTCCGGAAGCGCTGACGGTGTTGCTCCGGGGAGCTGCTGAGCCGCTGCAGAATGGCTTTCCTTAGGTCAGTATAGACCAGTTGGCTGTCAGCAGGGAGCTGCTGCACTGCGAGCTGCGCCTCGCCAGTCAGGAGTGGGAGGAGGCGCGCCGCACGCTGCTCCTGCGGCCACCCCCACGCCTCGGCTGCTTGCTCGAAGAGAGTGAGGAATGCTTCTGGATTGTCCTGCAGTCCCATCTTTGTGAGGGTGGCGGCAACGGTGGCCAACAGCCCTGCTGACGCGAGCAGGTGCCGGAACACCTGCCGATCTTCTTGCTGGGCCAGCATCAAGGCTTCGAAGCGTTGCTGCTGCTCCTTCTGGAGGGTGATCAGCACTTGATGCTGGTTCTGCTGGGCGGTAGCGAGGGCAAGGATGAGCTCTTCGAATGGGGAGGACTCCATGGGGTGGTTCCTTTCTGTGCTCCTGGGTTTCAGCACCACTGTAGCAATCCCTGATGTGGGTGGAACACAGAAGCACGGCAGGCGAGAGTTGATATTACCCAAATGACTTTATTTTGCTTTTCAGCTTTCTTTCTTTCTTTCTTTCTTTCTTTCTTTCTTTCTTTCTTTCTTTCTTTCTCTCTCTCTCTCTCACTCACTCACTCACTCACTCACTCACATGTTGTGGTCGGGGAGAGAGCTCCTTTTCTCTGCTCTCTCTCTCCTTTTATGCTCCATCCCTGTAACACACACACACACACACACACACACACACACACACACACACACACACACACACACACATTATTGACAGCAGCTGGAATGACTTAGCCACTTACCTTCCCCGACCCTGCCCTCCATTCACAGACTGCTGCTTGGCCACGCCCCCACTGCCACACTCGGGCTCAATGAGGGGTTCACTGAGGGGCTCACTGAGGGGTTCATTGAGTGATTTCACTGAGGCGCTCACTGAGTGATTTCACTGAGGGGCTCACTGAGGGTTTTCACTGAAGGGTTCACTTAGGGGCTCACTGAAGAATTCAATGAGAGCCTCACTGAGGGGCTCACTGAGTTGCTCACTGAGGGGCTCACTGAGTGATTTAACTGACGGGTTCACTGAGGGGTTTCACTGATGGGTCTCACTGAGGGGTTTCACTGAGGGGTTCACTGATTGATTTCACTGAGGTGCTCACTGAGGGGTTTCCCTGAGGGGTTCACTGAAGGCCTCTCTGACAAATTCATTGAGGGCCTCACTGAGGGTTTCACTGAGTGATTTCACTGAGGACCTCACTGAGGGGTTCATTATGTGATTTCACCGAGGGGCTCACTTAGGGGCTCACTGAAGGGCTCACTGAGGAATACACCGAGGTGCTCACAGAGGGCTTTCACTGACAGGTTCACTGAGACGTTCACTGAGGGGTTTACTGAGCAGCTCACTGAGTGATTTCATTGAGTGGTTCACTGAGTGATTTTACTGAGGGGCTCAATGAAGACTTTCACTGAGGGTTTTACTGAGGGGCTCACTGAGGAATTCATTGATGGCCTCACTGAGGGGCTCAGTTATGGGTTTCACTGAATGACTTCACTGAGGGGTTTTCTGAGGGGCTCATTGAGGGGTTCACTGAGGGGTTTACTGAGGGGCTCACTGAGTGATTTCACTGAGGAATTTATTGAGGGCCTCCCTGAGGGGCTCACTGAAGGGTTTTGCTGAGGGGTTCCCTGAGGGGCTCCCTGGGGGGCTCACTGATGGGTTCACTGAGGGTTTTACTGAGGTGCTCACTGAGTGATTTCACTGAGAGGTTCTTTGCTTGATTTCACTGAGGGGCTCACTGAGGGGTTCACTGAAGGGTTCACTGAGAGGTTTTCCCGAGGGGTCACTGAAGGATTCACTGAGGGGCGCAATGAGGGACTCAGTGTTGGGTTTCACTGAGGGGTTTATTGAGGGGCTCATTGAGGGTTTCACTGAGGGGCTCACTGAGGGGCTCACTGAAGGTTTCACTGAGGGGCTTATCATCATCATTATCATCATCCTCATCTTGGTTTCCCTCTTGCCTCACACACGGCCTTGGGGTGCTCCTGACTGAATACACAATCCAGCAGTTGCATAAATTTCACTCTATCCACCATGGTCCTTCTAGCCTCCTGTGCATCAATACTCAGCAGCCTTTCTACTCTATTCCATATCCCTCTTGAATTTCTCATGTCAAACAGCACCTGTTCATCATTTTCCAGCCAGCATTTGTGACCTATATATTTCAGATGTTGCAGATATCAGAAGTCATGACTTGAAGGTGTTCTGGTTATATCCCATAGCTCTTTATTGGATATCTTAAAGCTCCAGTTAATATCACCCTCCACTTTGTGTTAGGATCCTTATTCTTTCTACGATCAACCCAACTCGGAGCATTCTTGCACTCAAAACCTCCTTGGACCATTTTTCTCAGAAAGCCATGCCATATCACTTCCACTTTGCTGAGCTGATACTCTGACAATTCCCACACTTGGACACTATAGAGCAGGTGTGATCGTCCACATGTTGTCAAAAATGTATCTCTAGTCACCAGCCATCTGTGGTTGTTGGTCAACACATGCTTTAACTCATTCCATTTTTGGAATGCTGCCCTGATTCTTGTGTGGATGGAGAATGAGGTGTGTTCAGAGTTCGTGATGGTATACCCAAGATACTTGAAACTTCTGACATTCTTTATCCTGTTTTCTCCAAGAGTTATGAGACTCTCCCATTGCATCAGTTCTTTGCCTATATTGAATGCCGTTGTCTCAGTCTTGTCATATGATAGCTGCATCCCAAATTGTTTGAAAGTGTTGTCATAGATCAAAAGAATGCTCTGAAGTTCCTCTGCTGAGTTTTCAAAAATAACCTGGTCATCAGCATAGAGTAGTTCAGTGATTTGACTGCGACCCAATGATGGTACTTTATGATGTAGTTCTTGTGGTGATACTTCATTTGGAATGCAGCACTCCAGCCTAAAGCCAGTCTCTGGGAACATTTTCAGTATTTCGCTGTGGGCTACTCTCACCACAAAGTCCATGTAGATGTTAAAGAGCGGAAGGGACTCTAGGGCACCTTGCCGACATCATACCAGAGTTTTAAAGAGGCTGGTGGTTCCTTTAGTACACGCTTTGGTGCCAGTGTACAGGGTGTGTAGTACAGTATAGCTATCAAATGAGGACATCTGAGTCGCATATCAAGGCAGCGAAATAAGGCATCCCTTGGAACCCAGTCGTATGTGGCCTTGAGGTCAATAAAGACTACAAAAAGTGGGACTCTTGATTTCCTTGAGATTTCCAGTATCTGACATAGGATAAATATGGCATCGCTTGTCGATCTATTCGCTCGGAATCCAAACTGAGTAGGCAAAATAAATTGTTCGTATGCTTCTCTGAATCTGTCAATGGTGATCCCTGATACTACTTTGGAAGTTGTTGCAATTATGCTAAGGCCTCTATAGTTTTCAGTAAGTGATTTTAGCCCTCTCTTGTGCAGACAGGTTATGCATGCCATCAACCATTTGGTGGGAACTTCTAAACAGGACCATATCATGGTCACTAGAAGCACGATATACTTTGTGAGCTCCTCTGACCTTGAGTACTTCAGCTGTTCTGAGTACACTTTGTCTGTGCCTTGACATCTTCCATTTTTCAGTCTTTTGATACTAGCTTCCACTTCTGCATGATTAGGGTAGAGGCCTCAACGATAGGTAAATCATCTGGTGGTAAGAGATGTGGGACATTCTCAGGATGTTCTAGTTCTGGTTGTGGGTCATAAGGGCATGCAGCAAAGTGCTTTGAAAAGTGTTCTTCCAGCTTCTTTGGCTGAATCAGTGGCCTATTCGATCGTGACAATGACATGTGTGCCTTCATCAATCTAAACTCCTCCTCAGTGTCACATTCTTCACTTGCAAGGTTCAGTTGATTCGCCTTAGATTGAAAATAGGCATTTTTCAACTTAGTGCGCAGCTTTCTGACATCAGAGGCTAATGCCTTCTTTGTCTTTGGGTCTTTCTCTTCATGGTATTTCCTTAGTAGATCTTGGTCATCACTGCTTGTCCATGGTTTTTCTATGTCACCTTTTATCCTCTGAGGAATTGCTTCTGTGATGGTCTGCTGTATGGCATTTGTCACCAGCTCTTCAATTCCATTGACTGTTAGTGCTGATGGCTCTGTCAATAGCAATGCGTCAAGCCTAGCACTGTATGACTCTTGAATGGAGGAGTCATCTCTGAGATGATGGAGATCTGGGTGCTTTGTAGGAGTTTTATTTTTGTGAAAGATCTTTTTAACCATTTTTCTCATTGGAAAGTGTGCATCCATGACTACAATTTGATGGTCTGAGTCAAAGAGCTGGCTTTGCATAGGGTATGCTCGGCAGTTCTTGGTGGCTTGTTTGACAGACCATTCAGCCATTATACAATCCAGTCTTCATTTAGATCCAAGATTTGATTTAAAAGACCATCTGTGCTCGTTTGAGCTTGTTGCAACATTGTGCTTAAAATGTATAGTCCATTGCCTTCTGCAGTTTCAATGAGCTTCATTCCATTAAAACTTGATGGATTTTCATCATGATACAGGCCCACACCTTCTCAGCTATCAGGATCACAGTTATGACCAGTGGTTTCACTGAGGGGTTTCACTGAGGGGTTCACTGAGGGATTTACTGAGGGGTTCACCGAGTGATTTCACTTGGGGGTTCACTCTGGGGTTCCCTGAGTGATTTCACTGAGGGGCTTACTGAGGGGTTTCACTGAAGGGTTTACTGAGGGGCTTACTGAGTGATTTCACTTAGGGGTTCACTTAGAGGTTCACAGAGTGATTTCACTGAGGGGCTTACTGAGGGGTTATTGAGGGGTTCACTGAGGGGCTCACTGAGGGGTTCACTGAGTGATTTCACTGAGGGGCTTACTGAGGGGTTATTGAGGGGTTCACTGAGGGGCTCACTGAGGGGTTCACTGAGTGATTTCACTGAGGGGTTCACTGAGGGGCTCACTGAGTGATATCACTGAGGGGGTTCACTGAGGGGTTTACTGAGGGGCTCACTGAGGGGGTTCACTGAGGTGCTCACTCAGGGGTTCACTGAGGGGCTCACTGAGGGGTTTACTTACACGTTTTGCTCATAGAACAGCCTCCATTATATGTAACATTTTATTTAAACAGTCTTACATCTCCTCTGAGAAACTCTTAGATCATCTTGTCATCAGATATATCTATTCTATCTGATTTATCTGATCACTGTCTTATTTAATTTTTATTTCACCCATATTTGTCTTATTTCACCCTTATTTAATTTTTTTCTCCTGGAAATATTTTTATTTGTAGATAAATTATAAAATAGATATATAGTTCCATTCCCCCCCCCCCCAAATCAAAAACTATTGGGGTGAAAACACACAGAAGATTATTCGCAGTAACAGTGCAGGTGAGAGCCAGACTGTTGTCACACAGATCATTTCCATGGAATTGTGTTTCAGGTTGGGGGGGAGAGAGAGAGAGAGGGGGGGGGGAGGGAGGTTGTTTCTCTGTATCCTGATGTCCTTGTGGATGTCGGAGGGAATCAGGAGTGAAATGTGAAACAGACTCTGGTGCCTTTCTGACTGTGGGACTCCAGTGAAGCAGCTCTTCTGAAGTAACTCATGGACATAATAATGTCCTCAGACTGTTCCAAAGCACAACTTCTATGACTGCTGTGAAATATTCATCACTTCTTGTCGAATTTTCTCCCCCATAGGTGCTGTCTCATACTAATCCCCAAAAGGGTCATGATGAGGTTTATTTATCTAGATATTTTTATATTCCCTCACAATACATGTTCAGTTCTCTGTAAAACCCTCCTGTTCCAGTTCATCACTTCCTTTCTCAAACACAGACCGTATTCTCTGCACTTACCTTACATCCATCTGTGTGTGTAAAACTGTCCGCTGTCCTGGAAATGATCACGAATAAAAAATTGACCTCATCCCAAAAAAATCTCCTATGTTTCAAAATGCACTTAGTCCGGAAAAACATCCGTATCCGACTTTCTGTCCTGAGTTTGTGTACATTTCCGTATCAGGACGCTGACTACTGTGGTTTTATATCAATTATACTGTCAGGTTTAAATAATCTATTTAAATATTTAAATATCATGTATTTAAATCACCGTGGGTGGCACGGTGGTGTAGTGGTTAGCGCTGTCGCCTCGCAGCAAGAAGGTTCTGGGTTTGAGCCCAGCAGCCGGTGAGGGCCTTTCTGTGTGGAGTTTGCATGTTCTCCCCGTGTCTGTGTAGGTTTCCTCTGGGTGCTCCGGTTTCCCCCACAGTCCAAAGACATGCAGTTTGGTTAATATGGGTTGGCCTTGGGCTGAAGTGCCCTTGAGCAGTGTACCTGACCCCTAACTGCTCCCCGGGTGCTGTAGTATGGCTGCTCATTGCTCTGGGTGTGTGTGTGAGTGTTCACTGCTTCAGATGGATTAAATGGAGAGGATGAATTTCACTGTGCTTGAATGTGCATGTGACAAATAAAGGCTTCTTATTCTTAATTTCAGTTATGAATATTAATGATTTAATAAGAAAATCTAAAACAAATCCATAAATTAAGAGAAATTAGACTAGCCATTTGACTAAGATAAAAGTAATGGCACCCTATATTTAAAAAGAAAAAAGGGGTGGGTGGGGGATGGGAGGAAGTGCTTAGTGCATGTGAAACTTAGGAGGCAGTCTTTCACTTTAGTCTGTGAGCTTTGCCTTTTATGAAATTTTGTGGGTGTCATTGAATGTAAATTCTGTGAACGTGTTTGGTAATTTATGGCTGATTGGCATTTATCAACATACTTGCATGAGTTTAAAGGAAAGCTGTAACATTTGTACATCTGCCAGAAATAATTTATTTTTGTTTTACAGAAAATTTGACTGATAAATGAGGCCCAGGCGGCACGGTGGTGTAGTGGTTAGCGCTGTCGCCTCACAGCAAGAAGGTCCGGGTTCGAGCCCCGTGGCCGGCGAGGGCCTTTCTGTGCGGAGTTTGCATGTTCTCCCCGTGTCCGCGTGGGTTTCCTCCGGGTGCTCCGGTTTCCCCCACAGTCCAAAGACATGCAGGTTAGGTTAACTGGTGACTCTAAATTGAGCGTAGGTGTGAATGTGAGTGTGAATGGTTGTCTGTGTCTGTGTGTCAGCCCTGTGATGACCTGGCGACTTGTCCAGGGTGAACCCCGCCTTTCGCCCGTAGTCAGCTGGGATAGGCTCCAGCTTGCCTGCGACCCTGTAGAACAGGATAAAGTGGCTACAGATAATGAGATGAGATGAGAAATGAGGCTCAATTTTGCGCATTAAATTTCACAATGCATCACATATCTGATTCCCGGCACATGCCTAATTGTGAGGATGTGAATACAGTTGCTATGATTGATTTATAAACTCCATTTACAAAGAAGTCGTCATATTTGTTTTATGTCTGCTTATGATTCTCAGAATAGTGAAGCACATTGTGAATGACACATTAGCAAAAACAGAATATTTCTCTAATATTCAAAATAAAGGACTAACAGAGCTTGTAGAACAGAATACTGTGCTGTGACATGGACAGAGCTCCTACAGGAGTAACGTTTACCCAGTGTGAGACAGTGTGTGTGAAAGGCAAGTGTAGAGCATCATGTTCTTCAGCATCAGTGAGCGTAACATGATCACAGAGCCGTTACCAAAAGACTGGATCTTGTAAAACATTGAATGAGAGTGAAGTCTCAGGTGCCTGCTGTCTTTCACACATGATTTCTCACTCAATTACTTGTGCATCTCAAACAATTAGAAGCTCGTTAAAAAGTTAATATTTTCTGTAATTTAATTCAAAAAGCTAAACTTTCATATATTCTAGATCAGTGGTTCTCAAACCTTTTATACTCTGTACCACCTGAGAAAATATTGAGCTCTCTGAGTACCACCATGATGACCAACATTATAATACAGCAGCATAGGCCTTCCCTATTAACTTCAGCCACACAGGAGAGATGTTTATTCCTTATTATGGTTATTTATTGATAGCTGTTAACACCGAATCAGACATTTACAACTCGGTCCAACAATTCTCACATACTCCTACATACACAGCGCAATACACACTCAAATTGCAACTGAATGAAAATGGCACAGAACCATACAGTACATATTCGACCTCTACAAAATTATGCTCCTAATCTGGCCCACAAATAACACAAACATCAAGTCTTTTTTTCTCAGCAGAAGATATGTGAAACATCAAACATCTCAGCACAAAAAAGGAAAAAAAAGAATCCAATGTCAAGACACTTGCACACACGAGATCAAAAGCAACCTGTTTAGAGTTTTTTGAGTAATAGTCCTCCTTAAACCAGGTTTATTGTTAACACCCTCCAACATCTATATCAGAATAACAGAAACAATGAACCACTCAGGAATAACCAGCATGTCGCTGAATGAAGAACTTACATAGCCTACCTAATGAGAGGGATGTGCCTGTCTCTCTGTGCACAGTCCTTTGATGTCTGGCTCAATCGAGCACAGCTTCAGTCTTAGGTCTGGCTCAGCATCCAACCTGGACCTGTATGTTGTTTTTATGGCAGCCAGTGAAGAGAAACCTTTCTCACAAAGATAGGTCATTGCAAAAGGCATGAGAACACACATGGCCTTGTCCGACAGCGCTGGATATTCCCTGTGTTGCTGTATCCAAAAGTCCAGCAGCGACTGTTTTTTGAAATTACATCTCAGTGTTTCATCACAAGACAGTTCAATTAAACTCTCCTGCTCACCGACAGTTAAGTCAGTGGGCATGTCCGAGGTTTTGATCTTGAATGGGTTTCTCATCCAGTTCTTTTCTTTGGGTGTCACTGGGAAATATTCCCTGAGCTGCTGCCTGAGGGAGATGAGGTGCGCAATGATGTTATCTCTGATGCTGTCATCAAGTTGCAAGTCGTTGTTGGACAAAAAAACTCTCCAAAGAAGGGAAAGCTGAAACATCTCCTGCTTTGGCTCTGATTTCGAACAACTCCATCTTTTTCAACACTGCGCTGATTTTGTCCTGCACGTCAAAAACGTTGACAGAGAGTCCCTGCAATCCCAAATTTAAGTCGTTCAAACGTGAGAATATATCTGACAAATACGCAAGCTCACTCAGCCATACAGTGTCTTCAAAAAGGTGTGACAAGGGAAGTTTGTGTCCTGTAAAAACACATGGACCTCTTTGTGCAGCTTGTAAAGTCTTGAGAGCACTTTGCCTCTTGATAACCACCTGACTTCAGTGTGCAGCAGGAGCTGGACGTGTTCACTGCCCATTTCATCACACAGTACGTGAACCAGATGAGAGTGCATCGGTCGGGCCTTAATAAAGTTCACAGTTTTTACAGCGGAGTCTAGAACAGACTTCAACTCATCGGGCATCTTTTTCACAGCAAGCGCCTCGCGATGTATGCTGCAGTGTGTCCATTGCATCTCAGGTGCTACATCGCGAATCCGGGCTGTTACTCCACTGTGATGTCCAGTCATTGCTCTTGCACCATCTGTGCAGACACCGATACACTTTTTCCAATCAATCCCATTTTCTTCGATAAATGCGTTCAGTAGCTGAAATATGTTCTCAGCTGTAGTTCTAGTCTCCAGGGGCTTACAGAACAGAAAATCTTCATGAGCTGCACCTTCATACTCGTATCTCACATGCACAAGCAAATTTGCCAAATCTGCAACATCAGTCATCTCATCTAATTGAAGGGAATAAAATCGACTTCTTTTAATTCGTTCAATTAGTGTCTTCAGAATGTCATCGGACATTGACCGTATTCTCCGTGAGACAGTATCATTCGAAAGTGGCACTAAGTCTAACTTTTTGGCAGCCTTCTCCCCACACATGATATGTGTTATTTTTTTAGCTAGCGGCAGACACAGTTGCGAACAGATTGTGTGTGGCTGACCAGATTTAGCTACAAACAGGCTAGCACTGTACGATGCCTCCTGTGCTTTGGCTGAGGGCGCGGTACAGGAGTGAATCGTGGACTTGGACTGCTTCAGTTCTTCCCGTTTTCTTAGAAAAAAATCCACAGGCTTATCTTTCAAGGCTGAGTGTTTGGTATAGAGGTGCCGTTTGAGATGCGCTGGTTTCATGGAGTCATTACTGAGGACTTCGGCACACACCACACATTGTGGCCTTGGCTCTTCCTCGGTCCCGCTCCAAAAGAACCCAAGCTTGAGATAATTTGGGTCATATTTTCGCACTGGTTTGCGGCGATTTGTGTTCGCAGAGGCTGTGGACATTTCAGGGGCAGCGCTGCCTCTTGCGTTTTCATTAGCACTTGTGCTAGGCTCTGCGTCCTGATCGACAATCTTCCTTTTCTCCGTCTTTTTAAATGTTCCACTTTGTAGCCACGCTTTTAGTGATCCCGAAATGCTCATTTTGAAGTTATATGATAATTTTAATGCAAACATATGACTTTCCCCCGCGTACCACCAGAGAGCGCTCGTGTACCACCTGTGGTATGTGTACCACAGTTTGAGAACCACTATTCTAGATTCATTATCCGTAAAGTGAAATATTTCAAGCCTTTTTGTTTTTTGTTTTAATTTTGATGATTATGGCTTATAGCTCATGAAAATCTAATAATCTCAAATTATTAGACTATTTCCTAAGATCAATAAAAAAGGGGGGGGGTTACAATACAGAAATGTCCAACTTCTGAAAAATCTGTTCATTTACACACTCAGTACTTGGTCAGGGCTCCTTTACCTCAAATTACTGCATCAGTGGGGTGTGGCATGAAGGTGATCAGCCTGTGGCGCTGATGAGGTGTTATTGAAGCCCAGGTTACTTTGATAACGGCCTTCAGCTCACCTGTATTTTTGGGTCGGGTGTTTCTCACATTCCTCTTGACAATAACCCATAGATTCTCTATGGGGTTCAACTCAGGCGAGTCGGCTGGCCAATCAAGCACAGTAATATCAGCAAACCATTTGGTTGTAGTTTTGGCACTGTGGGCAGGTGATAAGTTCTGCTGGAAAAGGAAATCAGCAGCTCCATAAAACTTGTCAGCAGATGGAAGCATGAAGTGCTCTAAAATCTCCTGGTAGACACTGCATTGACTCTGGACTTGATAAAACCCAGTGGACCAACACCAGCAGATGACATGGCACCCCAAATCATCACAGACTGCAGAAACTTCACACTGGACTTCAAACACCATGGATTCTGTGCCTCTCCACTCTTCCTCCAGATTCCAGGACCTTGATTTCCAAATTAAATGCAAAATTTACTTTCATCTGAAAAGAGAACTTTGGACCACTGAGCAACAGTCCATTTCTTTCTCTCCTTAGCCCAGGTAAGATGCTTCTGATGTTGTCTCTGGTTCAGGAGGGGCTTGATATTAGGAATGTAACAGTTGTAGCCCCTTTCCTGAAGATGTCTGTGTGTGGTGGCTCTTGATGCACTGATACCAGCCTCAGTCCACTCCTTGTGAAGCTCTCCCAAGTTCTTGAATGGACTTTTTCTTGACAATCTTCTCAAGGCTGCACTCATCCCTGTTGCTTGTGCACCTTTTCCAGCCAGTCTTTTCAGCAATGACCTTCTGTGGCTTTCCCTCCTTGTGGAGGGTGTCGATGATCATCTTCTGGACAACTGTTGAGTCATCAGTCTTCCCCATGATTGTGGTTGTGTGTACTGAACTTGACCGAGAGATAAATGGAACTTATACTGTTTTACTCAAACTCAAAATGAAATATTCTAATAATTTGAGATGTTGTTGTTGTTGTTGTTGTTGTTGTTATTGTTGTTGTTGATGGCCATAATTATCAAAATTAAAATAGAAAAATGCTTGAAATATTTCAGTTTACATGTAAGGAGTCTAGAATATATTACATTTTCACTTTCTTAAAGAACTGATGGAAAATATTGAACTTTTTCCATGATATTCTAATTGTTTGAGATGGACTAGTATATACAGGATTAAATCAGTGTTAGGAGTGAGGAGTTCAAGTTGAGAAATTATGGCACATTCCTTGAATTGTGTAAATGTTGTCCACTACACTCCAGTCCAAAGACTAAATGCAAGAAAGCAGTGATGGTGTCATAAATTTCAGCAAAGTTTAGTAACATAACATGGTTATTAAAGGAACACAAAGGAAAGTAGTTCAGTCCCAAGAACCACTTCATCTTGTATTCATCAATATACTAATCACCCTGTGTCATGAACTTCACCTGTTGGAGAAAATATTTTTCCAGTTAACATGTTTGATTCCAAAAATTTAATTCCAAGCACTTCTCTTAGATATGAGTTACTTTCCTTGTCTTTACTGTTCTTTTTTCCCTGAAGGTGAGCAGGAGTTTGTGATTTATTTATTTATTTTTATTTATTTACTTATTTATTGGGGGGGGGGGTGTTCTTAAAAGATGGGAAAGATGGGTTTTTTAAATTTTTATTTATTTATTTATTTAAACAGGAAGCCATGGCCTAAACCATGATGAAAGAAGCAGCTTTGGGTCCAAAAGATCGTTGAGTTGATTACCTGAACCAGCAGGAATGCCTTAAGTGCCCTTGAGTATGGTGTATGTTGCTCTGGATAAAAGCGTCTACTAAATGCCTGAAATGTAATGTACTGATATGTCCATACTATATTTATTTATTAACACCTGTATGGGGTGGCACGGTGGTGTAGTGGTTAGCGCTGTCGCCTCACAGCAAGAAGGTTCTGGGCTCGAGCCCCGTGGCCGGTGAGGGCCTTTCTGTGCGGAGTTTGCCTGTTCTCCCCGTGTCCGCGTGGGTTTCCTCCGGGTGCTCCGGTTTCCCCCCACAGTCCAAAGACATGCAGGTTAGGTTAACTGGTGACTCTAAATTGAGCGTAGGTGTGAATGTGAGTGTGAATGGTTGTCTGTGTCTATGTGTCAGCCCTGTGATGACCTGGCGACTTGTCCAGGGTGTACCCCGCCTTTCGCCCGTAGTCAGCTGGGATAGGCTCCAGCTCGCCTGCGACCCTGTAGAACAGGATAAAGCGGCTACAGATAATGAGATGAGAGATGAGAACACCTGTATGTAGATGCTATTGAGGACCAGTGAACATGTGTGCAGTACATCATCCATCCATCCATTATCCGTAACCACTTATCCTGTGCAGGGTCGCAGGCAAGCTGGAGCCTATCCCAGCTGACTATGGGCGAGAGGCGGGGTTCACCCTGAACAAGTCACCAGGTCATCACAGGGCTGACACATAGACACAGACAACCATTCACACTCACATTCACACCTACGCTCAATTTAGAGTCACCAGTTAACCTAACCTGCATGTCTTTGGACTGTGGGGGGAAACCGGAGCACCTGGAGGAAACCCACGCGGACACGGGGAGAACATGCAAACTCCACACAGAAAGGCCCTCGCCGGCCGCTGGGCTTGAACCCAGAACCTTCTTTCTGTGAGGTGACAGTGATGACCACTACACCACCATGCCACCCTTGCAGTACATCAGATTATTATTAGGGCCCGAGCCCTATGGGCGAAGGCCCTATTGTTCTTGTAAGAGTTCACTATTATTATTCTTCCGTCTTCTTCTTCTTCTTTATTTTTCTCCGCTGTTGGGCCATTTTCGGGGCGCTTGCCATGGGCGAAAACGCACGAAATTTGGCACCAGTTCCGAGAATTGCCACCGCTACTCAGAACCAAAAGCCCAAACTTGGCCGGGGCTCAGGGCCTCTATAGCGCCCCCTAAGTCGTTGTGATTTTGGCCTCCCGCGTTAAGGTGCCTGGTTGCCATATAGTTTGTAGTAGTGGCATGCCATTTGGTATGCATATGTATCTCACTAAGCCGGACAAAAATGTAATGCCAATGCATTAGCCACGCCCAACAGGAAGTGAGGTAATTTCACTTTTGTGCGAAATGCATGGCCACGAAGACGGCGCAACTCCTCCTAGACCGTTCATAGGAATGTCACCAAAATTGATACACATCATCTAGAGACATGGCTGACAAAAGGTACTAAATACGTTTCACGTAGGATAAACCGTTCAGAAGTTGTACGTCAATCAATTTTCACTTCAAAATTTTACATGCTAAAAAATTCATAACAAATCTTCTAATTGCTCAACACTGCTCATACTTCACACGCTAATCACTCATTGGGCTTCTGACATGTTACCCAATTTCTGTGATATTTCGCCACTGGGGGCGCTATTTTTGGGCAAAAAATCTAATCTTTCCTCAAACTTGGTCAAACTTCACGGCCACCCTCTTACTACCTTCTATGTCATGTATACCACATTTTGGGAATTTTCGTCCATGGGGGGCGCTGTTTTTGGCCGACGCAATTTCTCCAAAACGGGTTTTTGGTAAATAATTCCATAATGCTTTTCCTTCACACCACTACCTTGTGATAGTACGTTGCTGTTGTGGCCCCTTATTTTTCCATCTCATAATCGCTCATGTACAGCATAGCGCCACCTACTGACATGGGAAAAACCAAAAAATTTATTCTTCAAAAATCTATATCTCATCTTCTATTTACTCAATTGTCATCAAACTTCATACGCAAACTCTTCATAGCTCCCCTGACATATACGCCAAATTTTGTGCACTTTCGCCACTGGGGGTGCTGGTTATGGCAAAAATGATATTGCAGCTTCTGATTTGTCAAACTTGGCAAGCAAACTCTTTACAAGACCATTATTGGGGCGCTTGCCATGGTCGACAGCGCTCGAAATTTTGCCCCTTTTTCTTGGACTGCCACCGTTACTGAGAACCAGAAGCCCAGATCCAGGTGGGCCTTGGGGCCTCTATAGCGCCCCCTAACGTGTTGTGATTTTTGCCTCTCGCATTAAGGTGCCTGGTTGCCATGTAGTTTGTAGTAGTGGCATGCCCTTTGGTACGCATATGTATCTCGCTAAGCCGGACAGAAATGTAATGCCAATGCATTAGCCACGCCCAACAGGAAGTGAGGTAATTTCACTTTTGTGCGAAATGCATGGCCACGAAGACGGCGCAACTCCTCCTAGACCGTTCATGGGAACATCACCAAAATTGATACACATCATCTACAGACATGGCTGACAAAAGTTGCTAAATACGTTTCACGTAGGGTAAACCGTTCAGAAGTTATACGTCAATCAATTTTCAATGCAGAATTTCACATGCTTAAAAATTCATTACAAATCTTCTAATTGCTCAGAACTGCTCATACTTCACACGCAAATCACTCATTGGGCTTCTGAAATGTTACCCAATTTCTGTGCTGTTTCGCCACTGGGGGCGCTATTTTTGGGCAAAAAATCCAATCTTTCCTCACATTTGGTCAAACTTCACGGCCACCCTCTTACTACCTCCCATGTCATGTATACCACATTTTGGGAATTTTCGTCCATGGGGGGCGCTGTTTTTGGCCGACGCAATTGCTCCAAAACGGGTTTTTGGTAAATAATTCCATAATGCTTTTCCTTCACACCACTACCTTGTGATTGTACGTTCCTGTTGTAGACACTTATTTTTCCAACTCATAATCGCTCATGTACAGCATAGCGCCACCTACTGACATGGGAAAAACCAAAAAACTTATTCTTCAAAAATCTCTATCTCATCTTCTATTTACTCAATTGTCATCAAACTTCATACGCAAACTCTTCATAGCTCACCTGACATGTATGCCAAATTTTGTTCACTTTCACCCCTGGGGGTGCTGGTTATGGCAAAAATGATATTGCAGCTTCTGATTTGCCAAACTTGGCAAGCAAACTCTTTACAAGACCCTTATTGGGGTGCTTGCCATGGTCGACAACGCACGAAATTTGGCTCCTTTTTCTTAGACTGCCACCGCTACTGAGAACCAGAAGCCCAGATCCAGGCGGGCCTCAGGGCCTCTATAGCGCCCCCTAACGTGTTGTGATTTTTGCCTCTCGCATTAAGGTGCCTGCTTGGCGTATAGTTTCTAGTTTTTATTATTATTATTAGGGCCCGAGCACCGTACAGTGCGAGACCCTATTGTTTTTGAAGGATTATTATTATTATTATTATTATTATTATTAGGCCCCGAGCACCGTACAGTGCGAGACCCTATTGTTGCCATGTGTCCAATTCTGTGCTTTGTCGCCATTGTGGGAGTAATGTCTCTTGCCGCAGAAGCTGTGGAAGGTATTTCGCGGGGACGCATGCCCCCACCCCCCTTGGCCGCTGGCGCGAGGGCCCGTCGAGGCCGCTTGCGGCTTTAATTATTATTATTATTATTATTATTATTAATTACTTTTTTATGGTATGAGCTAAATATTTAAAAATATGTTTAAAAGTTAGATTCAACAGTCTAAAGCCAGCCAAGTCTAATGATGAAATTAGGAATTTAATTTATTCATAAAACAGTTCATAATTTGTGAACAGTCTTATGGAAATACAGTTCTGAGCAAAAGTCTTAGACACATAAAAAAATGCTGTCAACCAAAAATGGCTTAAAAATAATGAAATGAAATGAAATGTTTCAACATTAAAAAATACTATAAACAGTAATCAGTGAGCCATAATAAATGAAACAGAGTCAGTATTTGGTGTGAGACGAACCTTTGCTTTAAAATAAATCCGTCTCAGGTCCAGTGAGGTCAGTTTTATGCGGAAATGATCTGTAGGTTTTCCTGAGCATCTTACAGAACCAGCCACAGTTCTTCTGGACACTTTGACTGTCACACTCACTTCTTCATTTTACACCAAAACCCAGCAGCCTTCATTATGCTTTCTTTTTCCATCTGAAAAGTGCTCTCTTATGGAATATGCTGCTCAGATACAAACCTTTTTTTTCTGTAACATTTAATTTTGGTCTGGAAAACCCCCCAAACATTTGAACTCTAAAATGTTTTTGCACTGACTTGATAATGTAGAAGTCATAAAATAGAAATCTATAACAAAGTTTGGATGAAAATAAATAGGGGTCCGAAAACTTTTGCACAGTACTGAATATACTCTATTATTTCTAGCCAGCTTCACAACATGTAGTATAGATCAGATGAGCATACTCGGACATGTTACACTCACAGGAAACTTTGTGAGCCTCACAACTACAACATCTTTAACATTAAAATGTGTCGTATGACTGGTCAGGATGGACAGAAAGAGAATAAAATGGTAACTGATTGGTGAAGCCCAGCTTTTTTTCCTTTTGTCCCTGGAATGAGGTATTGAGACACTAGAGGTCAGTACAGTCATCGTGAGTGTGTGTGTGTGTGTGGTTCTGAGGTAAAGGTTACTCTGTACAGGATGTGTCCCTGATTGCCTGAAGCATTTGTGGCAAATGGTTTTGATCTGAAGCCAGTCTGTTCTTCTGTATAATCTGTGTGTACAGTCATAGAAAAGAAAAACCCAGATCGCTCTTAGCACTTTTTATTTTTTAATACTGTTAAAGAGGTGAGGTCACCAGGTGAAGTGGGCCATTGAAGATTACTCTCAGCTTTTCAAACACCAGCAGAAACACCTTTGTGGTTTCAAAAAACCCCTAAAACAAACAAACAAACAAACAAACAAACGTTTAAACCATCTTGAATAAATTTCCTGTTTATAAACTTGAACAAAAATTTAACTGTAAATTTTATACAGTAATTTAATACAGGAATTATATGGTCATTTTATAGATTAATTGTATGGTAATATTATATAGTAATTTCACAGAATATTTTAATATTGTAATTTTATATGATAATTCCATATACAGTCAATGTTTGAAATCCCTGTCACTCTTCCTTCTACTCCGCCTCCACAACACAGTGAGATACGCCCCCTTTTTTCCTCCCCACTTGGTGCTGATTAGTAATTAACTGCAGTGTGCTTCAGTTTGTGGTGAATGCCTGCTCCTCCCATGTAAGTTTAGTTTATTTCTTTATGTTTAAGTTATATATATATATATATATATATATATATAGTACCCAAGTTTCCTTAAGATTGTTGTTTAGATTAGATTAGATTAGATTAGATTAGATTATATTAGATTAGATAAAACTTTATTGATCCCTTTGGGAGGGTTCCCTCAGGGAAATTAAGATTCCAGCAGCATCATTACAGATAAACAGAGAAAAGAAATAGAGAAAAACTTCTAGATAAATTAAATTAAATTAAGTATTTACATATACAAACATAAAAAGAATAAGATATGGGGAAAAGAGGAAGGGGGATAGAGAGGAGGAAAAAAGGGGAAGGGGCAGCAGGAGAGATATTGCACTTTATATTGCACATTATATTGCACATTGTCTGGTATTGCTTATTGTTAGGCTAGGCTACTGCTCCTTCCCGTCCTCTGTCCTCCTGTTACCCCTCCTTCCCCCCAGAGAGGAGTTGTACAGTCTGATGGTGTGAGGGACAAAGGAGTTTTTGAGTCTGTTCGTCCTGCACTTGGGAAGGAGCATTCTGTCACTGAACAGGCTCCTCTGGTTGCTGATGATGGTGTGCAGAAGGTGACTGGCATCGTCCATGATGTTCAATAGTTTGTCCATAGACTTCTTCTCTGCCACCGTCACCAGAGAGTCCAGCTTCATGCCGACCACAGAGCCGGCCAGCCTAATCAGTCTGTCCAGCCTGGATGTGTCCTTCTTGGATGTGCTGCCCCCCCAGCACACCACGGTGTAAAACAGGACACTGGCGACCACAGACTGATAGAACATCCACAGGAGTTTCCTGCAGATGTTAAAGGACCGCAGCCTCCTAAGGAAGTATAGCCTGCTCTGTCCCTTCCTGTACAAGTGATTGGTGTTGCAAGTCCAGTCCAGCTTGCTGTCCAGCCACAGCCCGAGGTACTTGTAGGGATCCACAGTCTCCACCTCAACTCCCTCGATCAGAACTGGTCGTGACCTTGGTGTGGACCTCCCAAAGTCAATGACCAGCTCCTTGGTCTTCGAGGTGTTGAGCTGCAGATGATTCCTATTGCACCACACAGCAAAGTCCCTCACCAGGCTCCTACACTCCTCCTCTCTGTCATCACTGATACACCCAACGATGGCTGTGTCATCGGCAAACTTCTGAATGTGACACAGCTCCGAGTTGTAGCAGAAGTCCACGGTGTACAGGGTGAAGAGAAGAGGGGCCAGCACCATGCCCTGGGGTGCTCCGGTGCTGCTAATCACAGTGTCAGACGTGATGTCCTTCAGCCTGACATACTGCGGCCTGTCAGTGAGGTAATTGGAGATCCAGGTGACCAGGCAGGGGTCCACTCGCATCCTGTTCAGTTTGTCCTGAAGCATAAGGGACTGGATGGTGTTGAAGGCACTTGAAAAGTCCAAGAAGAGGATCCTCACTGTGCCATTTCCCTTATCCAGATGCGAGTGGGCTCAGTGTAGCAGGTAGAGAATGGCGTCTTCCACACCAACACCTGCCCAGTACGCAAACTGCAGACAGTCCTGGGCATGTTGTACCTGGGGTCTGAGGAGGCTGAGGAAGAGCCTCTCCAATGTCTTCATCAGATATGAAGTGAGTGCCACCGGTCGGAAGTTGTTCAGCTCGCTGGGCCGGATCTTTTTGGGAACTGGAATGATACATGATGTCTTCCAGAGAGTGGGCACTCTCCCCAGCTGCAGGCTGAGGTTGAAGATGTGTTGGAGTGGTTCACCCAGTTCAGCAGTGCAGGTCTTCAGTAGTCGGGGACACACCTTGTCTGGGCCTGCTGCTTTCCTGGAGTGAAGCTTCCTCAGTTGACCTCTGACCTGGTCTGCAGTAATGCATGGAGGAGTCTGTGTTTGGTTCAGTCTACATGCTCATTTGAAAGATGAGCCATTTGCTTACAATGTTAGTTTGCTGTTTGATAAACTTAATTGCTCATTCACCTTACTGGCAATGTATATTCAGTTTGATATGATATATGATATATGCTCCCCTCCTAGAACTGCCACCTTATTGTGGTGGAGGGGTTTGTGTGCTTGACTGATCCTAGGAGCTATGTTGTTGGGGGCATTACGCCCCTGTTAGGGTTTCCCAAGGCGGACAGGTCCTAGGTGACAGGCCAGACCAAGAGCAGTTTACTAAACCCCCTTATGGAAATGAAAAAATCAAGGACCGTGACGTCGCCCATTATGGCGCAGCCAGGGCCTCATCCTGGAGCCAGGCCCAGGGTTGGGGCTCGTATGTGAGCGCCTGGTGGCCGGGCCTTTGCCCACAGGGCCCAGCTGGGCTCAGCCCAAAGTGGTGACATGGGCCCGACCTCCTGTGGGTTCACCACCCACAGAGGTAGCCGTAGGGGGCCGGTGCAGTGTGGATTGGGCGGCAGTCGAAGGCAGGGGCCTCGACAACCTGATCCCCGAACACAGTGGCTAGCTGTTGGGACATGGAATGTCACTTCGCTGGGGGGGGGAAGAGCCTGAGCTTGTGTGGGAGGTTAAGAGGTACCGGCTAGAGATAGTCCGGCTCACCTCCATGCACAGCTTGGGCCCTGGAACCCAGCTCCTCGAGAGGGGCTGGACTCTCCACTTCTCTGGAGTTGCCCACGGTGAGCGGCGGTTGGCTGGTGTGGGCTTGCTTATAGCTCCCCAGCTCAGCCGCCATG
The DNA here is from genome assembly GCF_027579695.1 of Neoarius graeffei. Lineage (NCBI taxonomy): Eukaryota > Metazoa > Chordata > Actinopteri > Siluriformes > Ariidae > Neoarius > Neoarius graeffei. The sequence goes on along the minus strand of NC_083582.1, from coordinate 80,611,954 downwards.
TTGGAGTGAATGAGAGGGTCGCCTCTCTGTGCCTTTGGGTCAGGGAAAGGGCTCTTGCTGTTGTTTGTGCCTATGGGCTGAATAGCAGTATAGGGTATCCGGCCTTCTTGGAGTCCCTGGGAGAGGTACTGAGAGGTGCTCAGACTGGGGACTCCATTGTTCTACTGGGGGACTTTAACACTCATGTGGGCGACGACAGCGACACCTGGAGGGGTGTGATTGGGAGGAACGGCCTCCCCGATCTGAACCCGAGTGGTGCTTTGTTATTGGACTTCTGTGCTAGTCATGGTTTGTGCATAACGAACACCATGTTCGAGCATAGGGGTGTCCATAAGTGCATGTGGCACCAGGACACCTTAGGTCGGAGGTCGATGATTGACTTTGTTGTCATTTCATCTGATCTCCGGCCCTATGTCTTGGACACTTGGGTGAAGAGAGGGGCTGAGCTGTCAACTGATCACCACCTGGTGGTGTGTTGGATCCGCTGGCGGAGGAGGAAGCTGGACAGACCTGGCAGGCCCAAATGTATGGTGAGAGTCTGCTGGGAACATCTGGCCGAGCACTCTGTCAGGGAGGTCTTTAACTCCCACCTCCGGGAGAGCTTCTCCCAGCTTCCGAGGGAGGCGGGGGACATTGAGTCTGAGTGGACCATGTTCTCTGCCTCCATTGTCGATGCAGCTGTTCAGAGCTGAGGCCTGTCGGGGTGGCAATCCCCGAACCCGGTGGTGGACACCGGAAGTAAGGGATGCCGTCAAGCTGAAGAAGGAGTCCTATCGGGCCATGTTGGCCTCCAGTACTCCTGAGGCCGCTGACAGGTATCAGCAGGCCAGGCGTGCTGCAGCTCGGGCAGTTGCGGATCCAAAAACTCGGAACTGGGAAAAGTTCGGTGAGGCCATGGAGGAGGACTATCGGTCAGCCTCGAGGAAATTCTGGCAAACCATCCGGCGCCTCAGGAGGGGGAAGCAGTACTCTGCCAACACTGTTTACAGTGCGGATGGGGAGCTGTTGACCTCGACTGGGGATATTGTCGGGCGGTGGAAGGAATACTTCGAGGACCTCCTCAATCCCACCGTCATGTCTTCCATTGAGGAAGTGGAGGCTGATGACTCAGAGGTGGACTTGTCCATTACACAAGCCGAAGTCACTGAGGTGGTTTGCAAGCTCCTCTGTGGCAAGGCATCAGGGGTGGATGAGATCTGCCCTGAGTATCTCAAGTCTCTGGATGTTGTGGGGCTGTCTTGGCTGACACGCCTCTGCAACATGACATGGTGGTTGGGGACAGTGCCTCTGGAGTGGCAGACTGGGGTGGTGGTCCCTCTTTTTAAGAAAGGGGACCGGAGAGTGTGCTCCAATCACACTTCTCAGCCTCCCCGGGAAGGTTTACCCCAGGGTACTGGAGAGGAGAATTCAGCCAATAGTCGAACCTCAGATCCAGGAGGAACAATGCAGTTTTTGTCCTGGTCGTGGAACACTGGACCAGCTCTATACCCTTCATAGGGTGCTCGAGGGTTCATGGGAGTTTGCCCAACCAGTCCACATGTGCTTTGTGGATCTGGAGAAGGCATTCGACCATGTCCCTCATGGTATCCTGTGGGGGGTGCTTCGGGAGTATGGGGTTGGGGCTCTTTGCTAAGGGCTGTCTGGTCCCTGTACGAATGGAGCAGGAGTCTGGTTTGCATTGCCAGCAGTAAGTCAGACCTGTTCCCAGTGCATGTTGGACTCCAGCAGGGCTGCCCTTTGTCACCGGTTCTGTTCATAATTTTTTATGGACAGAATTTCTAGGTGCAGCCAGGGGCAGGAGGGAATCCTGTTTGGGAACCACAGAATTTCATCTCTGCTTTTTGCGGATGATGATGTCCTGTTGGCTTCTTCAAACCAGGACCTTCAGCATGCACTGAGACGGTTTGCAGTTGAGTGTGAAGCGGCTGGGATGAGAATCGGCACCTCCAAGTCCGAGGCCATGGTTCTCGCCCGGAAAAGGGTGGCTTGCCCTCTTCAGGTTGGTGGAGAAGTCCTGCCTCAAGTGGAGCAGTTTAAGTATCTTGGGATCTTGTTCATGAGTGAGGGAAGGATGGAGCATGAGATCGACAGGCGGATCGGTGCAGCCTCCGCATTGATGCGGTCGCTTTACCGGTCCGTCGTGGTGAAGAAGGAGCTGAGCCAAAAGATGAAGCTCTCAATTTACCGGTTGATCTACGTTCCGACACTCACCTATGGTCATAAGCTTTGGGTAATGACCGAAAGAACAAGATCGTGGATACAAGTGGCCGAAATGAGTTTCCTTAGCAGGGTGGTTGGGCACTCCCTTAGAGATAGGGTGAGAAGCACAGTCACTCAGGAGGAGCTCAGAGTAGAGCCGCTGCTCCTCCACATCAAGAGGAATCAGCTGAGGTGGCTCAGGCATCTTTTTCGGATGCCTCCTGGATGCCTCCCTGGGGAGGTGTTCCAGGCATGTCCCCCCAGGAGAAGGCCCCGGGGAAGACCCAGGACATGCTGGAGGGACTATGTCTCTTGGCTGGCCTGGGAATGCCTCAGTGTTCTTCCCGAGGAGCTGGCTGAGGTGTCTGGGGAGAGGGAAGTTTGGGCTTCCATGGTCAGACTGCTGCCTCCGCGACCCAGCCCCGGATAAGTGGAAGAAAATGGGATGAGATGATATATGCTTCTAAAAATAATAAATTATTCTCTTCCGATCGGCTATGTACCCAAATCCTTTAAAATAGCAGTTATCAAACCCCTGATTAAAAAACCTGATCTTGATCCCTGTCAGCTGTCCAATTATCGGCCAATATCAAACCTCCCCTTTATCTCCAAGATCCTTGAAAAAGCTGTGGCACAGCAGTTATGCTCATATTTACATAGGAATAACATCCATGAAATGTATCAGTCAGGATTTAGACCTCATCATAGCACAGAGACAGCACTGGTTAAAGTAGTAAACAACCTACTGTTGGCGTCTGATCAGGGCTGTGTCTCGCTACTTGTGTTGCTTGACCTTAGTGCAGCATTTGATACCATTGATCATTCCATTCTTCTGGATAGACTAGAAAATGTTGTGGGAGTTAAGGGAATGGCCCTCTCCTGGCTCAGGTCTTATCTAACTGAACGTTATCAGTATGTTGATATAAATGGTGATATTTCTAGATGTACCAAGGTAAAGTTTGGTGTTCCACAAGGTTCTGTCTTGGGTCCACTGCTTTTTTCTCTATATATGTTACCTCTGGGCAATATTATTCGTAAACATTGTATTAGTTTCCACTGTTATGCTGATGACACACAGTTGTATGTCTCTGCAAAACCTGATGAGAGACACCAGCTTAATAGAATTGAAGAATGTGTTAAGGACATTAGACACTGGATGCTTATTAATTTCCTTCTGCTTAACTCTGACAAGACTGAAGTACTTGTGCTCGGACCACATAAAGCTAGAAGTAAGTTTTCTGATTATACAGTGACTCTGGATGGCCTTTCTGTTTCTTCACGTGCAGCAGTAAAAGACCTCGGAGTGATTATTGACCCCAGTCTTTCATTCAAAACTCACATTGATAACATCACCCGGATAGCTTTCTTTCATCTCAGAAATATTGCAAAGATAAGAAATTTAATGTCATTGCATGATGCAGAAAAACTAGTCCATGCTTTCGTTACCTCCAGGTTGGATTATTGTAATGCCTTACTGTCTGGATGTTCCAATAAGTGCATAAACAAGCTCCAGTTAGTTCAAAATGCAGCAGCAAGAGTCCTTACTAGAACTAGAAAATATGACCACATCACGCCTGTCTTATCCACACTGCACTGGCTCCCAATCAAATTTTGTATTGATTATAAAATACTATTATTGACCTTTAAAGCACTAAATGGTCTCGCACCACAGTACCTGAGTGAACTTCTGCTCCTCTATGACCCGCCACGCCTACTTAGATCAAAAGGTGCAGGCTATCTGCTGGTACCTCGTATAGTGAAGGCTACATCAGGGGGCAGAGCCTTTTCTTACAAAGCCCCACAGTTATGGAACAGCCTTCCAAGTAGTGTTCGGGAATCAGACACAGTCTCAGCATTTAAGTCTCGGCTGAAAACACATCTGTTTAGTCAAGCCTTTTGTTAATGGTGTTTATGAGGTAAAGGAGTAGATCTGGAGGGTCCTCAGACATAGAGTGTTTTGGTAAACTGGGATGTACGGATGCTGTCAGTCCCCACTCGCTTGCTCACTCGAGTTTGTTGACGGTGTAGTGGTTGGCTGCTTTATGTCCCGGGGCTCCCTCATGCCTGTGTTACCTTCTGGCTCTCTCCTTTTAGTTATGCTGTCATAGTTAGTTGCCGGAGTCCCTGCTTGTACTCGGTGCAATATGTATACTGCTCCTACTTATTCAGGTGACATTGGGCATACCTAACAACCTGTGTTTTCTTTCCCTCCCCCCCACCCCAAATCTGTCCCTCTGAGTTACGGTACATGGAGTCAACAGGAAATCTTTTGGTGGAGAGGGTGGAGACCTCGACTGGCTATCGTAGCCTGCAGGGTAGAGGTCTGCGCGGGTCGGATTTTTCAGTCCCGCTCCCACCCGCGCCCACATTGTGCAGTCCCACTCCCGCCCGCGCCCGCAAAGAATTATGATTTTCAGTCCCGCTCCCGCCCGTGCCCACAAAAAAATTATGATTTTCAGTCCCGCTACCGCCCGCGCCTGCCATATTTTGTCCCGCTCCCGCCTGCAAATCCCGCATGATGCAGACGTTCACGTTATTTCTCAGGAAAGTTCTTGTCTTGACACAGCGTGATGGTGCCCTGCCCCCTACTTTGAGTGGATTTCAGCATAAATATCTACAGCTCATGTTGTTATTATTTACCTTGTTTCGGAATTCAGCATGTACTGTCTCTAATAACAATAATAAGTGCTGTCAAACGATTAAAATATTTAACTGCAAATCACACATTTTTATAATATGAGAAACCATTGTAATTCTCTGATCAGCATAAAAAAGTGAATGGGCTTGCTTTGTAGCAATGGTGTGGTTTTTTTTTTTATTGCAAAGCAGAGCTAGTAAGAGAAGTGAATTGATTTATTGCTTGCGTTAGTCTACAACTTTAGTCAGAGAGACATGTTACACAGTGACGGTAGGCTTGACTCAATGCTATCCCAGAAATCCTTCCTGTAATATGCAAATTTGGCCGCCTCTGATTGGACAGCCAAATTTGCATATTACAGGAAGGATTTCTGGGATAGCATTGAGTCAAGCCTACCGTCACTGTGTAACATGTCTCTCTGACTAAAGTTGTAGACTAACGCAAGCCGTAAATTACTTCACTCATGGTTCTCTTGCTAGCTGGATGTGAACTGTGAGTCATTAGAGTGATCAAAGGATTTCCCGTTAGGGTGATCAATGGCAAATTTAAGATGCTATTCCTCACTCAATCTGACTCTCTCTGCAAATTTAGGCATCTTAAAATGTTTTTATTAATGCCAAATAAAATATCCAACACAAATTATATATGATAGACATAAATTAATAATTTATACATTTTATTTCAAACGCATTTTTAGTTAGCGGGACTGCAGCTTATCACCGCTCCCGCCCGCGCCACATATGTGTACTTCCGGTCCCGCCCGCACCCGCAATGAGCTTTCAAAATTTGTCCCACGCCGCACTGCTTTGCGGCGGGTCCCGCGAGTCCCCCGGGACTCCCGCAGGAGTGCAGGGCTCTACTGCAGGGAATCGGCCGTCAGATATTCTGTCGCATGTCCCAGACCTGGTGAAATGTAACTGAATTGTCTTGGCCAGCCCTAAGGGTCCCATCTGCATCTCATCATTGCTGAAGAGTGTGCTCCCATCACCCAATCAAGCATCCAGCCAGAGCAAGTCATGATATTTTTTACCATATTAACATGCCATTGTTGTGTGTTATGCCTGATGTAAAGACTCGTCTCTGCGAGTCTACCACACAGATTTAATACTTGTCATTTTTAGGGCATACCTAACAACCTGTGTTTTCTTTCTCTCTCCCCCCCCCCCCAATCTGTCCCTCTGAGTTACATGTTGATCCTGGGATTGAGATTCTGGCATCTTCTGCCCCTCGGACCTGCTTGATCCATCCTGGTGCCCTGTGTCTGGTCGGAGTTTTATCACACTGCTCCTGTGAAGGATGGCCCTATGAGGACAGTTGAGGGTTATACCTGTTAAAACTGTTAATATTATAGTCAGGCTGTCTGTTGTTGCCCAAATGAGGATGGGTTCCCTTTTGAGTCTGGTTCCTCTCAAGGTTTCTTCCTCATGTCGTCTGAGGGAGTTTTTCCTTGCCACCGTCACCACAGGCTTGCTCATTGGGGATAGATTAGGGATAAAATTAGCTCATGTTTTAAGTTGTTCAAATTCTGTAAAGCTGCTTTGCGACAATGTTTATTGTTAAAAGCGCTATACAAATAAACTTGATTTGATTTGATATGCTTGCCTGCTCTTTTCTTGTTTGAGTTTATGGTGTAGCGTCTGTTAAATGTGAATGATTCCTTCTTATCTATATTGACTTATTAAAACTAGTTTATTTAACTGTTGTTTGTAGATACCAGAATTTACACTCAGAAAGAAAGCACTCTGGCAATAAAAGGTCAACTGTGGAAACTGGATTCTTGTGTTTTAATGGGCACACCATTCTGATAGCACCAATCTTGAACCAGCCAATTCCCCAATATTTTACATGATCCTTTGAGCCAGGCTTCTGGAATGGAGGCTGAAGATAACCCTGGGAAACTGAAGTGTTCATCAAGGCAAGCGAGGCCTCCTGCGTGGCATCAAAATTATGAAATGGAACATCCCCACTCTTCCACCACCTGTGGTCAAGGTCAGTCACATGGAGGAGTGAATCCTGAGGCCCTGGTGCTACACAGAAACACGGATGTCAAGTCTTTGACCCAAAAGTTGGGACAAATGAAAGGCATGCTAATGTACTTGGGAGAAATGAAGTACTGTATATGCAGGAGAGAAGTAAGTGTTCCTTAATTACCAGTTAGGAACAAAGTTCCCATGCTGCATCACTAGAGAGAGAGGCTGGAGAGAGGGATCCGCTGGTGGACTTTAGGATGTCCTTTGTGCAGGAGTTGGGAAAATGTCTATGTCAACATCAGGAAAAGAGACAGAGCCTGCCTCTTCCGTCACCACCAAGGTCAAGTAGACAAAGCACTCTTCCACCTCCACCTGCCTCTATGCTTTCCACACCCTCTGCTAGAGCCAATCGAGAGCCACCAGACATAGGCCCTAATGTCCATCCTTGCCCTGAACCATCAGCTCCTCTTAGGGAGAACTTTAACTCTCAAGCCTCTCAGAATCCCATTCCCCAGTACCAGAATTGGCCACAAGGTGTCTTCCAAGAGTTATCTCCAGTCAATCAATTAGTTAATCCAGGTCTCTATCCTAGTGACCAGCAGTTAGGGAGGAGTGATCCCCCCATAATCAAATGTCAGGCAATGCCTTCTTCTTTCCGGGTCCATCATGTCCTTCATGGATGCCACTGCCACCACTGCCAACTTACTCAGCCTTTTTTCAGGCCTCCTTATTTCCCTTAACCTGCCTTAAATCTGCCATATGCCCCACTTGTCCATCTAGAGTATGCTGCTCTAGTGGCTGCTGCATCACAACCTCCTCAGGTTCCCCCTGGGCCTTCTCTGGCTTCACAGGTTAGGGTGACAGCCCCCTCTAATGGTCCTGTAGGCATACTTGCTAGTAGTTCACTCCTTTTGCCTCAGGCACCAGCTATACTTGACCCTGGCAGACCATTAGAAGAGTATGTAGCCAGTCACCCTCAAAATGCCCAGCATCATCTTGCTGCTGACTTCATTCCTACAGCTTCAGTATCCCAGTCTCAGCAGGTGAATGTTAATCAGGTGCATTATCCCAATAGGTCCCATGTTGCTGCTGCCGACTCCCATATGTCTGCCCAGTCATTACTGCCTGTGCCCTACTCAGCCCTCAAGGTCATCTTATGAAAGGCTCTCATTTCCATTCCTTAGAAAGGAAGAGCCACATGAATTTGCAATGTTGAACATGGCACTGGAAAATTTACTGGAAAATGAGCAATATAAATATCACATTCTGCTTGACCATTTGAAACTGGATTCAGCCCACCATCTAGCCCTGGCCTATGCTCATCACCCCCAACCTTACGCCACTGCTCTAAAAGCTCTCCGGAAGAAATACGGCCAACCTCACCATCTGGTCTTGAGAGAAATTGCGTCTATTCAAAGCCTGTCAACTACTTGTTCTGGAGTTTCCCGGGGTTTCAGTCAGTTTGCCGTATGCATCAGAGCTTTGGTCGGCATGCTTCAATCCTGGGCCCATGACGGAGGTGCGAAGGCGCTGGCATGTGCATCCTATGTCCTTCAGCTGCTCAGTAAGCTCCCAGCTGACCAGGTTGCCATTTTTGCCGGACATGCCCAAATTGTAAGACCAGATGTCCCTTATAATCTGATAGATTTTGCAAACTGGATGGAGGAGGAAGCAGAATGCTGGAGTTTAGCTGTTCAAGTGAGTGAACCATCAAACAGCGCGGTGAAGCCACAGGCCAGAGATGGACGAACAACAAAACCAGCCTTCCCTATCATCACTTTCCTCAACAGTGTAAGCCAGGAAGAGAATATTAGATCTCACCCACAGAATCAGAGTACTAAACCACAGGTGAAATCTCCAACTGTGTCTTCCTCACCATCCTGTGCTTTCTGTAACAGTCAAACTCACCACCTCAGTCAGTGTCCTGAATTCCAGCAATTTAACGCAGAGGCCAAGAAAAAGTGGATTGTGGACAATGGCCACTGCTGATGTGGGCATTCCCACCATTCATCACAATGTGATCTAAAGAAAGTCATTTAGGAGTCCTGCATGAAGTAAATAACTGTAAAGGTGATTCAAGGATCTTTTATCTGAGTAGGCCCAGTGGCTTTAACTCTGTTCTGCTTAAGGTGGTGAAAGTCATCCTGACCCACCAGGAAAAGTCTTTGGAGACTTATGCCATCCTGGATGATGGTTTTGAGTGAACCATGCTCCTGTCCTCTGCTGACAAGAGTTTAGGTCTAAACAGGGTGGCTGAGTCATTAGTCCTGCACACCATCAGACAAGGTACAGAGAAAATTGAGGGTGCTACAGTGTCTTTCTCAATTTCCCCAGGTTCCCACCAGCAGAGGAAATGTCAGATCAAAGGTGTTTTCACTGCTAAACAACTGGACTTACCTGAGCAGACTTACCCTGTTGTCACTCTTCAGAAATGCTATCAGCACCTCAGAGGTCTCCCATTACAGGAATTCCATAAGGTTAAACCAACACTGCTTGTGCACACAGATCATTCCCATTTCTTGTGCTCTATGGAATGGGTGAGACTCAGTCCCTCTGGAAGCCCAGCTGCCCTGCACACTCATCTGGGATGGACTTTGCATGGGCCGACCTCTCTAGTGCAGGAATCCAATTCTGAAACAGAATGTCTTTTCCTTGCTTCCACTGCTACAGACCAGCTACAGAGGGATGTGGAACATTTGTGGCAGATTGATATACTTCCCTACTCCCAGAGTCCAAAATCTGTGCTCAGGTCGAAGCAGGATCAGCAAGCTGTTGAGTGCCTAGAGCAGCAAACTGAATACCATGAGATTAATGGAATTCAGAGATATGCCACTCCCTTACTCAGCCAAAAATACCCCCTTGCTGCACACCCCTCCAGAAGCAGTTATGCCAGCTTTATGCCATAGAGAACGGCAGCTGCCAAAGGATCCAGAGCGTGCAATGATTATATGAGCAAGAAATCCAAAAACTCATTGATGCTGGGTATGTCAAGAAACTGGATCCACAAGAAGTGGAAAAGAGCCCCGAGTCCTGGTACATACCGCATCATTTAATGGAGCACAATGGCAAACACCGCCTAGTGTTTAATTGTTCTTACCTGTATCTGGGTGAAAATCTCAATGCTTATCTTCTACCAGGTCCAACTTTAGGCCCTTCCTTGTTGGGTGTTATCTGTTTCAGGGAGCATCAGGTTGCCATCAGTGGGGACATAAAAGGAATGTTCCATCAAGTCTGCTTGTTACCCACTGATCAGCCCCTGTTGCATTTTCTCTGGTGGAGTTTGATGAGAGATGTTTTCCCTGAAGTTTATGAATGGCAGGTCCTGCCTTTTGGCACTATGTGCAGTCCATATTGCAGGGGCGCAGATAGGATTTTTGAACTGGGGGGACTGAGCTGTCAGCAAATGATTCCATTTTGTGTATATATTTATGTGTGCGTGTATATATATATAATATACAATCATGTTAGCACAGCTGAAAACAGTTTAGCTCTTTAGAGAAGCTATAAAACTGACCTTCCTTTGAGCAGATTGAATTTCTGGAGCATCACATTTGTGGGGTTGATTAAATGCTCAAAATGGCCAGAAAAATGTCTTGACTATATTTTCTATTCATTTTACAACTTATGGTGGTAAATAAAAGTGTGACTTTTCATGGAAAACACAAAATTGTCTGGGTGACCCCAAACTTTGAACGGTAGTGTGTATACATGTTATTTCACCTCCCTCACTGCCATCACCAGGAACTACCTGCAGGCCAGGACAATGATAACATTTTAACATAGCCTATGGAAATCCAAAGTTTACACATTATCATCACGCACAGAAATTGCAAAACTGCAAAACTAGTTTTAAAACCGCTAAGTTCCAACTGTTAAACATAGCAAGAGGCTGGGCTACGTGTGTGTGTGTAAAGTGTAAACCAGTGCATCCTGACTTTCTAACTATGCCTGTGTGTTGTGTGAGCGGCAGTCAGTCAACAACTCTTCGCAAAGTTTCCTTATGAAACAATATGCTCGCTGAAATTATGGCAGAGAACGCCAGATTAAACATTAAAACTGCCTTCTGAGCACTGTATCTACAGGCTGCCACCGAAAGAAGGAGGCTACCAGAAAGGCATCTCTACTCCGTACGAGTTTACTTTCACTACGACATTACTTTGAACAGACTATCAAAAAATTGCAAGGTGATATGATAAAGTAAGGCACAGTTTACTTACAGTCTTTTTTTTTTGTTGAAAAAACGATGTAATCGTTTTCTGCCTTTTGGCACCCTTCATCATGCCGTGTTGGAGTCCTGAACTAGGAGCAGCTGTCCCCGATATGCCTGTCAAACTTGTTGTGGGTAACCATAGCAACCAAGCTTGAGCTCACAACCTGTGCAGTCTGCACAGTTGCAACTATGTATGTACTGCTGTGCACCTCAATAAACCGAATGGTAATTAGTCTTTTGATTTTTCCGTGAGGTTTGCCTTATGCAAAGAAAGACAGCATAGACGTTTTTTCCTCCCTATAAGTGGGGGGACCAAACGAGGTGAATTTAAATCTGGGTGGAACGAATCCCCCCTGTCCCCCCCTCTATCTGCGCCCGTGCCATATTGTGCCATATATGCTCTTCAGAGGCATGCCCAGAGTCTTGCTGCCGAATATCCTGATGTCCAGTCTTCAGTCCTTCATGCCTTTTATGTAGACAATTGCTTACAAACTTGCCTTCCATTCCTGAAGCCAAAACCATGGTTACCAAACTGTGTTCTTCCTTGATGGAGGGTGGTTTTGAGGTCTGCCAATGGGCTAGTAACCATGCCTCTGTCATTGATCCCCTATCAGCTGAAGCACGTTCTACCCATTCAGAGCTGTGGCTGAGTCATGACTGTTCTGACCCATGTAAGAGCACTCTTGGATTTGCCTGGCATTGTGCACAGGACATCTTGAACTTTAAACACCATCCAGTGGAGTACCAGGCTCTCACCATGCAGGTCCTATATTGTATTCTTGCCCAGCAGTATGGCCCTCCTTGGGTTTATTTCATTCACCATCCATGCTAAAATCCTGCTTCAACAGCTGTGGATGAAGCCAGCCAGAGCATGGGATGATTCAGATATCCCAGAGGTCATCAGAGTGGCTTGGACAGCATGGGAGAAGGAGTTACCTAAGATTGTCAACATCCAAGTTCCATGGTGGTATGGCTCAGCAGGGACTGATGAGGCGGCAGCCACCCGAGAGCTACATCTGTTCTGTGATGCCTCTGAACAAGCCTTTGGGTCAGTCGCCTGTCTGTGCATCACAGACAGACATGGCAATGTGTCTGTTTCCTTCGTTATGGCCCAATCCAGGGTAGCCTCTAAAAAGACCATATCTATCCCACTTCTCGAGCTGTGTGCAGCTTTGACCGGTTCCCAGTTAGCTCACCTCCTGTAGAGCAAACCTACCTTGCCTATCTATGAAATCATGCTTTGGTCTGATTCCACCACTGTTCTGACCTGCAGCTGGTTTCACTACGTTAGACTATGACTTTAACTTACACAGCGGGTATAGTCGGGCTTAGCATAGACGTCTAACAAATACTGTTGCACAAAGCAGTTAAAACTCCGACTATCTTAAGTCGTACTATGCTGCAAAGGATTGTGGGTATTTTAAGACTCTTTTCAAAACAAAAAAAATGGCGGACAGTGGTCGTTCAGTGCCGTTTAGCCACTCGGAAAATCTGGCTATATTAGAGGAATTTAATTCCTACAAAGACGTTTTATTAGGCAAATTCAGCGAAGAATGTAGCAATAAGAAAAAACATGAAGTGTGGGAAAAAATAACATCGTCTGTGAATAGCGTTAATCCATCTGCGAGAAGAGATGTTGCTGCCGTGCGTAAAAACACCCCCACTGGAGGAGGGGGTTTGAAGAAACTAAAAGTAACCACCGAAATGGTCATCAACATTTATGGCGACGAGTCGCCCTTATTCTGGGGAGTGAAAGGAGGAAAGGAGAGCGGAGTAACCGGCTTTGCCAGACCCAGCAGCAACTCTCTTAGCAACATTGCTAGCAATGTTGAAGCTGAGGCTCCTTCACCCTCGGAGTTGTCATCACCCAGTACCTGCGCGGATGACACTACACGAAGAGCCTACCAAAAGGAAAGACTGCAACTTAAATTGAAGAGACTCGCGCAGATGGAGGAGTGATGTAGTAATGTGTGTGTGTGTGTGTGTGTATGAGAGAGAGACAGAGATAAGTGATGAGTGGTGATGTAATTATATGCATAAATGAATTGATATTTATCTCATCTCATCTCATTATCTCTAGCCGCTTTATCCTTCTACAGGGTCGCAGGCAAGCTGGAGCCTATCCCAGCTGACTACGGGCGAAAGGCGGGGTACACCCTGGACAAGTCGCCAGGTCATCACAGGGCTGACACATAGACACAGACAACCATTCACACTCACATTCACACCTACAGTCAATTTAGAGTCACCGGTTAACCTAACCTGCATGTCTTTGGACTGTGGGGGAAACCGGAGCACCCGGAGGAAACCCACGCGGACACGGGGAGAACATGCAAACTCCACACAGAAAGGCCCTCGCCGGCCCCGGGGCTCGAACCCAGGACCTTCTTGCTGTGAGGCGACAGCGCTAACCACTACACCACCGTGCCGCCCCATTGATATTTATATTATTTATATATATTTATAAGTAATAAAATGAATAAGCTGGCATTACACTGTTTGTTCTTTATTGAATACTTTATAGTTAGATTATAATAGCCTGAATTTGTGTATTACATACTTGCAATGTACTTCACTGCCTTAACATTTCAAGCTTTCTTGTAGTTATTGACATTGATGGCACTTATGGCTTGACTGTTTTTTTTTTTAATTAAATTTTATAGCCCTTAGACCCATATTAGACTGGGGGTAGGGTGTCTTACTTTTTAAGCCTAAAATTAGACTTAAAAAATTAGTCTTAACTTTTGTGAAACTGTCTTACTTGCATTAGACTGGTCTATAAAGAAACTTAAGACCAATCTTAACCCATAGACCAGTCTAAACTACTTTAGTGAAACCGGACCCTGGATTCACTCAGACACTTGCAGATACAATATATTCATGTGAAACTGCATCACAGGGATCCTTGAGCACACCCAGCCCAAACGGTGGAGGTATGTGGACATAGCCAATAATCCAGCAGATGACCTCACAAGGGGCAAAAACCTGGCAGAGCTTACCTAGTACGAGTCGCTGGTTTTCCAGGCCATCTTTTCTGTACATGCCTTCCCAGCAGTGGCCTAAATTTCCAGCATTATCCTCCAGTGAGGCCATGTCTGAAATGAGAATCTTTGTTCTGTGGACATGTTCAGACTTTTGATAGCCCTTCCAAGCATGACTATTCTCAGTTCAGCACCTGGACAGAGCTACTTAATGCCACTGTTGAGAATCTGCAGTTAGACTGTGCCATGCCATGATGAGTTCAAGCAGAACTCCTTTTACTCCGTCAAGCTCAAAGAGAAGATTTCCTTGAAGAATTTAAGCCCCTTGAGAATGGCCGAGATGTTCCCCCTCAAAGTAGACTGGCTGAGCTAGCATCAGAATATGATCCAGTTACAGGACTGATCAGAGTGGGTGGCAGACTCCATCAGTGTGTGTGTGTATGGGTCATTCCTACAATTCGGTGCCATTTCAGTGTTGTGACCTTCCTTTAAAAAAAAATGTTAAATTCTCATAGTTATCATTTCATCTGAAGGAGAGCTTATTAAACTAAAAGAAAATAATATTGGTTGAGCTCAGGATATTGAATTTTAATAATTTTGACCAAATTCTTGGCATACAACATGGGCCAAATGTCCACCCTGTTACGGGGCACTTTCATCTTTATTAATAGGTGTTCTGAATGCATCACCATTGTGATATTTACATTTTCTAAGATCAAAAATGTCCCTTATTTGCTCAGTAAAAGTATTTTAAAAATATTCAGAAATAAGCATTGTCTTGAAAAAAAGTCATGTTCTGTTTTAAGGCAAAATGTAGTTTCAACACATTTATTTTGCAATAAAAAGAAAGTTCAATGGAATTGTGTCCCATTTTTAAGTGATTTGAGTTTTTAAATTGATTTACTGTGTTAGTAACCACAAAGTCAAGCAAAATATTCTCATCTCATCTCATTATCTCTAGCCGCTTTATCCTTCTACAGGGTCGCAGGCAAGCTGGAGCCTATCCCAGCTGACTACGAGCGAAAGGCGGGGTTCACCCTGGACAAGTCGCCAGGTCATCACAGGGCTGACACATAGACACAGACAACCATTCACACTCACACTCACACCTACGGTCAATTTAGAGTCACCAGTTAACCTAACCTGCATGTCTTTGAACTGTGGAGGAAACCGGAGCACAGGGAGGAAACCCATGTGGACACGGGGAGAACATGCAAACTCCACACAGAAAGGCCCTCGCCGGCCACGGGGCTCGAACCCGGACCTTCTTGCTGTGAGGCGACAGCGCTAACCACTACATCACCGTGCCACCCAAGCAAAATATTATTCAGTTTTATTTCATTAATATAAAAAACACAGGGGTAACAGGGTGGATAACATGTAATGGGGTGGACATTACAACAGAGTATAAACATACATTTCATTTTAAAAAGGCAATTCAGTTAGTTTCACACCACACCATAATACACACCCAACATAAACATCAGGAACACTGATGAACACACCAGTTTTATATTTGAACCTTTAACCCATTTGTTTTTCTATGAAATTCCACACCTTTTTATCTAACTCAATGGATCTTTTGTTTACAGGTTGTGGCACTCTTATGAGGCATACAACCTGGTCATCCCTGTAGCAGCTAATATCCTCTCTCAGACTTGGCCAGTAGAACTTGTTGGTTCCATTCTTATGCATACATTTCACTTTTACATCTTCAACATCCATGATGATTCCTGGGTAAGGTTCATCATTATAGTTCACTATGCACCATTGCCCAATATTTTCTCGCTTGATGACCTCAGGCTGTGACAGTTCATCAATACAATACGGGCTTTCCTCTTCTCCCAGGCTCACCTCCTTCAGCCCATAGCACACACAGTCAAGAACACTTTTGTCTGCCTGGCAAAGGCAAGTTATGTCCTGATATTTAATTTTCCCTGGATAGAAACTGATGACTTGATGGATTTTCATTGTTCCTTTGACTGGCACAAGTGGGGGCACATTTCTCATTTCTTGGACTTTCCTCTCAACATCTTTTACAAAATAAAGTTCCACTGACATCCCCATGTTTTTTAACTGTTTGAACATGGCCTCTGCATTGGGGATATCTCCTCCATGGCAGACAATTTTGTCAACTGACCTTTTAAGGGCATCCCCAACACCATCTGGAGTCCCCGTTTCATGGTTGGCCTCAAAGTTCCAGCTGATTTCTTTGAAGCCTTTCTTAAAAGGCTCTTTTGACAGAAAGTAAAATTTTCTTCTAACCTTGAGGGCCCTGGTTGGGGGGCATTTTCTGGCTCTGGAGGACTTTGTGGACTTGAAGGAGGAGTTACTGTAACTGAAAGGTTGTCCTGGATCTTACGCTTTCCTTCTGCTTTCTCTTCTTTTCTTGCCATTTCTTTCTCTGTGCTCTCTTCTCTCTTTCACTGAGGCCTGACACTTTCGTTTTTCTTCCTTCCTCTGTGTCCTTTCTCCACCTCTCTTTCTCTTTATTTTGGTATTTTGTCTGTTTTTCAGGGTCTGCATCAGGCCGTGCCCTGTAGTGCTGTTGCTTTTCTGCAGCAGACAGCGGTGCCATTCACTGACAAAAACATGCATGTTGTTTTAATCAGTCATTTTGAAAGTATGTAAAAAATGTATAATAAATTATAGGAGGAAAGAAAAAATACAAATAAATGCTGAAAATATTTATTCATATAGCCTTCTTAAGTCCACCCTGTTATTATGAGTCCATCCCGTTACTGTGCAAAATGGTAACAGGGTGGACAGTAATGGGCAGGGAGACACTTTTGGCTAAAGTTAGCCATTACTACTCATGGGATGAGCAACATGCTAATGCTTGGTGACCACAAAGGAAGATTTATAACATATTTACTAACCAAATTTTAAAATTTGCAAAAAGTTAGCAGTTTCAACAATAAAATAGTGTAACAGAGTTGATGTGTTATGCTTTGCCGCATCAGTGAGCCATTTAAAAAGGCTGAAAAAGAGTAGATTGAAGAGTGATACTTACTCTGCTTTTTGTAGATTTCTTGTAGAAAATCTCTGCTACTTCCTGGGGAACATGTGACTAGAGGAATAGTCAGTGGGTGTATTTAAAGGGATATCCATCAGAGTAACGGGGGGACAGTCAACACTGGGACATAAATAATTTAAGTTTTAAAGCATTAAAAATCTATTAATTAAAAAAATAACATTTATTCATAAATTTGACAAATAAGATTAAACAATAATGAAAAATTTAGAATTTTAGTTTTTATTGCTTATAATTGTAACTGTAGTTGAGCAAACATGCATGGGGAGACATCAATTTGGCCTATTTGCTATAAAATCAGAATTTTTAATTAATTAATCTTTTTTACATATTGTGCTTTATGGTAGAATGGGGCTTACCATTTAAAATGTGATTTTTGAAATAAAGATTAGAATATTTTTAAACAAAATAGTCCCCATGACATTATATGGTATGAAATGGCACCGAATGGTAGGAATGACCCACATATATATATATATATATATATATATATATATATATATATATATATATATGGAAGTCAGGTTTATTTGTATAGCGCTTTTAACAATAAACATTGTCACAAAGCAGCTTTACAGAATTTGAACGACTTAAAACATGAGCTAATTTTATCCCTAATCTATCCCCAATGATGAAGCCTGTGGCGACGGTGGCAAGGAAAAACTCCCTCAGACGACATGAGGAAGAAACCTCGAGAGGAACCAGACTCAAAAGGGAACCCATCCTCATTTGGGCAACAACAGACAACATAACTATAACATTAACAGTCCTAACATAAAGTCAGTTTCGTTGATGTTATAAACTCTTCTTTGATGGAAACTTGAGTGCAAAACTGTTCATGACAACTGCAGTCCTAAAGTTAGCAAGTCAACTGTAGTCCTCAGCCATAAAAGCATTACTGTAAGAGTCCAGAGCGTCCTCCAAGTGTGACTTTCAACTGTCCACATGGGGCCGTCCTCCACAGGAGCGATGCGATGAGACTCCAACCAGACACAGGGCATCAGGATGGATCAGGCAGGTCCGAGGAGCAGAAGAGGTTCAGCATCTCGATCTCAGGACCGACATGTAACTCAGAGGGACAGATTTGGGGGGGGGGGGGGGGGGGAGTAAACACAGGTTGTTAGGTATGCCCAATGTCACCTGAATAAGTAGGAACAGTATACATATTGCACTGAGTAAAAGCAGGGACTCCGGCAACTAACTATAACAGCATAACTAAAAGGGGAGAGCCAGAAGGTAACGCAGGCATGAGGGGCCCCGGGACATAAAGCAGCAGCCACTACACCATCAACAAACTCGAGTGAGTAAGCGAGTGGGGACTGACAGCATCCATACATCCCAGTTTACCAAAACACTCTGTCTGAGGATCCTCCAGATCTACACCTTTACCTCATAAACATCATTAAGAAAAGGCTTGACTAAACAGATATGTTTTCAGCCGAGACTTAAATGCTGAGACTGTCTCTGATTCCCGAACACTACTTGGAAGGCTGTTCCATAACTGTGGGGCTTTGTAAGAAAAGGCTCCGCCCCCTGATGTAGCCTTCACTATACGAGGTACCAGCAGATAGCCTGCACCTTTTGATCTAAGTAGGCGTGGCGGGTCATAGAGGACCAAAAGTTCACTCAGGTACTGTGGTGCGAGACCATTCAGTGCTTTAAAGGTCAATAGTAGTATTTTATAATCAATACGAAATTTGATTGGGAGCCAATGCAGTGTGGATAAGACAGGGGTGATGGGGTCATATTTTCTAGTTCTAGTAAGGACTCTTGCTGCTGCATTTTGAACTACCTGGAGCTTGTTTATGCACTTATTGGAACATCCAGACAGTAAGGCATTACAATAATCCAACCTGGAGGGAACAAAAGCATGAACTAGTTTTTCCGCATCATGTAATGACATTAAATTTCTTATCTTAGCAATAGTTCTGAGATGAAAGAAACCTATCCGGCTAATGTTATCAATGTGAGTTTTGAATGAAAGACTGGGGTCAATAATCACTCCGAGGTCTTTTATTGTTGCATGTGAAGAAACAGAAAGGCCATCCAGAGTTACTGTGTAATCAGAAAACTTACTTCTAGCTGCATGTGGTCCTAGTACAAGTACTTCAGTCTTGTCAGAGTTGAGCAGAAGGAAGTTAATAAGCATCCAGTGTCTAATGTCCTTCACACATTCCTCAATTCTATTAAGCTGGTGTCTCTCATCAGGTTTTGCAGAAACATACAACTGTGTGTCATCAGCCTAACAGTGGAAACTAATACAATGTTTATGAATAATATCACCCAGAGGGAACATATACAAAGAAAAAAGCAGTGGGCCCAAGACAGAACCTTGTGGAACACCAAACTTTACCTCCGTATGTCTAGAAAAATCACCATTTACATCAGTGGTCACCAACCTTTTTATGCCCGAGATCCCTAACCTCTGCCTAGATGGCAAGCAAGATCTACCCCTTGAAGCGTTGACAGAAAAAGAAATCCAGACTAGACTGTTTCAAGTTGAGGCTTTTTATTTAGCCTAATTTTAACTGAATAAGATTTTAGATCCTGGTCCAACTTTTTAATTTCTTGTGAGAGCTGACTAAATGACTTAATTTCAGTACAACATACAATGGAAATTAACTATACACAAAAAATATATAGGCCTATATCTGTAGTGAGCAGAATGAATGAACCACCAATGACTCAGATTGTTATTAATATCAACTAATAATATTGTAATGAGAAAGCTGAACTGTTAACATCAGTTGCACTGTCTTGTTTGTATTGTAACACTAAAGTAATTAATTTCACAGCAACATAAAATGGAAATTGTCAACTGAAATTACAACACAACAGTGATGATATATCAAATTGTAACTTAAGTGACAAAATGACAACTTCAATTCAACATGAACTGATTTTCTTTAACCATACATACACAATAAAGACAAATATGAACTTGCAGTGATACTACTACCAATGACTGCTGTCATGCTACAGAGGTTACAGTTCATCACGCAACTCAAGTCAATGTGATGGCTGTGACTGAACACGGTCAGTGATTGCCTTATAGTTAGGTTCATATCACGTATCATATTACAGCAGGAACAAACAGTAGTAACATCCATGACCTTATGCTTAAAGCTCGACAAAGGAAAAACTTGACAGCAAGCTAATTAGCATTTGTTAGCAGCTACAGTCGGTACTCGGCACGTTAAAAGTGGGTCAGCGTTGTAATGACATAACGTTACTGTACAAGCAATGCTTATTTAACAGTAACAAACTTGAGCCCTATATGTTGAAATTCCTATCTTATTCTTTCGTTAATTTATCACACAGTCTTACCTCAGTCAACTTCTTCCCTCCTTCTGTGAAAATTCAACATCTCAGACGCGGACACGAGTGGGCGGGGGATGCGTTTGGTTAAGTCTCCTGATTGGCTGGTGATAGATTGGTGGGCGGGGGATGCATTTGATTAAGTCTCCTGATTGGCTGGTGATAGATTGGTGTCATTATAGCGCATCGGAGCAGTTCATGCCAGGCTCGAGTCCGATCCACCACTCCGCGGAAACACTTCAAGAGCTACAGTAACACTGACAGCCAGGTTATATCCTCACGGTTTTATAGGCAATATCATGCTTCCTTTTGTAAAGGGGCGGCAGAAATTAAACGGGGGTGGGAATCACAGAAAGGGGGGGCCCCTCACCTCTAAAACCCCTCGTGGAGAACCCTGAACTGTATTGCGAGGCTATCACCATGGTGACGATGCTCAGAGATGTAAGACGTAAGCAGCAGGAGTTAAAAAAAAGAACCCTGCGACACAGAGGGGGAAAGCTGTAGTGGGCCTATCGGAAGACATGTAATATGAACGCCAATCAGATATACTGCAGTGTATTTCTGTATAATCTTCCAATTTCTTTCCTCATCCCCCAAGATTGACTGGGAAAGCCTCCGAGATCGACCAGTCGATCGCGATCGACGGATTGGTGACCTCTGATTTACATCAATATACTGATAGTGATCAGGTAAATAAGAGCTGAGCCAGGAGAGGGACGTTCCCTTAACTCCCACAACATTTTCTAGTCTATCCAGAAGAATGGAATGATCAATGGTATCACATGCTGCACTAAGGTCTAGCAACACAAGTAGCGAGACACAGCCCTGATCAGACGCCAACAGTAGGTCATTTACTACTTTAACCAGAGCTGTCTCTGTGCTATGATGAGGTCTAAATCCTGACTGATACATTTCATGGATGTTATTCCTATGTAAATATGAGCATAACTGCTGTGCCACAGCTTTTTCAAGGATCTTGGAGATAAAGGGGAGGTTTGATATTGGCCGATAATTGGACAGCTGACAGGAATCAAGGTCAGGTTTTTTAATCAGGGGTTTGATAACTGCTAGTTTAAAGGATTTGGGTACATAGCCAATCGTAAGAGAAAAAATTTTTATTTTTAGAAGCGGTTCAATTACTTCAGGTATTATCTGTTTGAATAGACGTGTAGGTAAGGGATCTAGTACACAAGTTGAGGCTTTTGATGCGGAGATTAATGAAAGTAATTCAGTTTCTCTAAGGGGAGTAAAACATTCTAATTGCTGATCTGATACACTTATATTGTTAACTACAGGGTCACTTACATTGTCTGACCTTAAATTAGTAGTTTGAATTTTTTGTCGGATATTCTCAATTTTGTCATTAAAAAAATTCATGAAGTCATTGCTACTACATACTGCAGGTGTGCATGTGTCTATAGTGGACTTATTCCTGGTTAATTTTGCTACAGTATTAAATAGGAATCTAGGATTTTTTTTTATCTTCTATTAGGGAGGAGAGATATGTTGATCTAGCAGCACTAAGAGCTTTTCTATACTTCAGGAAGCTCTCCTTCCACGCTAATTTGAACACTACCAATTTTGTTTGATGCCATTTATGTTCCAATTTTCCAGTGGTCTGTTTTAAAGTGCGAGTGTCATCATTATACCAGGATGCTAATTTTTTGTTTAATATAGTAGCATGGTAAGGTGCATATATTATTACTCAGACATATTTTGAATGAGATGAGATAATGATCTGAGATAACTTCAGACTATGGAAGTATGACTATATTTCCTACGTTTAACCTGAATGTTAGTATTAGATCGAGGGTGTGACTGCCATTATGGGTCGGTCCTATGACATTCTGATTAATCCCTACTGAATCTAAAATGGACACAAACGCTGTTTTCAAAGGGTCTTCTGGGCTATCGAAGTGAATATTAAAATCTCAGACAACTGAGGCTTTGTCTAAGGAAATAACCAGATCTGAGATAAAATCTGCAAATTCAGAAAGAAACTCAGAATATGGCCCCAGGGGCCTGTTAATAATAAGTAATGGAATTAACTGGGTAGACCTATTTTTCCAGGCTACATACATTATATGAGTATGAAGAACTTCAAATGTATTAAATTTATAACCAGGTTTGTGTGTTACACCTAGATAATCATTATAAATAACCGCGACGCCTCCTCCTCTGCCAGTTAGACGAGGCTGGTGTATATAACTGTATCCAGGAGGACTCGCTTCATTTAATGCTATATATTCATTTGGCTTAATCCATGTTTCAGTTAAACAAAGTACATTAAACTCCTGATCAGTAATGAGTTCATTAACCATTAGCGTGTTAGATGTAAGAGATCTAATTTTTAATAGCCCCACCTTTAGATCAAAGGTGCTGGCAGCAGCTGTACAGTCAGTATGATCTAATTTTATATTGATTAGGTTACTGGAACAAACTCTCTGAATATTTCTACCTTTTTGTTGAGCTCAGGGAACAGACACAGTCTCAATGTAGTGGACCCTGAGTGATGACTCTGTGCAGCTAGCAGACAGTCGGTTTAGCCTGTTCGTCTGCTCCCTGGCCTTGGCTCTGGATTGTCAGAAGTTAACTAGGCCTGTTCTGAGACTATGAGCTATGCTGCAGGAAATGAGAGCAGCACCTTCCCGAGTGGGATGGATACCGTCCTGCCCTAACAGGCCAGCAGTGCCCTCAAAATTAGTCCAATTATCTATAAAGCCCACACTGTTTTCAGAGCACCACCTGGACAACCAGCAGTTCAGCGACCATAACCTGCTGTAAGCTACATCGCCACGCCACATTGGGATGGGGCCAGAGCATACTACAGCATCGGACATCACCTTCGCTTATTTAAACACCTCTACAAAGTTACTCTTAGTAACCTCAGACTGATGAAGGCATATATCATTAGCTCCTGCATAGATAACTATCTTTGAGAACCTGTACTTGCCTAGGACCCTAACATTACCTGGTATGTCCGGCCCTCTGGCTCCCGGTATACACCTGACTAAAGCTGCTGGTGCCCCTAAAGGCTGAGCTAATTTCACATGCTGTATGATAGTCTCCTATAATCAGAGCTCTTTCAGGTTTCTCAGTGGGTGCATGACTAAGGAGAGCAAACCTTTTCGACACGTGACGCGGAGAGGAGTGGTGCTCCCGTGGGCAAGCCTCAGCGGTAGCTTTGGGTCTACACTTATGCCGCCGAGTCATCACCCATTCGCCCTGCTGTAAGGGCTCTAATGCCGGAGTTGGGGGATTACTAACTCCACCTAGGGCATCCAGACTTTCCCCTACAGAAACTCCACTGTTATCGTTTTCACTGACCTTCTCTAAAGCCTGGATATGCACTTCTAACACTATAATCTTCTCTGTCAGAGAGCTAACTAATCTGCACTTATCACAAATAAAGCTATTGCTAGCGACGGAAGAAGAATGACTAAACATCCTGCACTCAGCACACTGAACAGGCTGAAGGTGTGCCATGATGAAAGGATTCACATACCTTAATTGAAGATCTGTTGATAGTAAAGCAGATCCAATGTGGATGGCCTCCGCTTATGGTCTTTACGCAGGAGGAGAAAAAAAGAAAGCTTCCAGTCTCGGCATTCTTCCGAAAAAAGAGAGAGAAAAAAATGGAAAAAGGAAAGCGAAAGTGGAAAGTACAAAAAGGAAAGCGAAAGTACAATAAAAATGAAGAGGATACTGGAAAATTATTTGTAGAAAAAAAAGATTAGTAATTATTGCCAACACTCATGGAAAAAAGACTAATTGCAAACAACTCAGGAACCAGGAAGTGCGTAGCACAGAATGCGCATGTGTAACCCAAACACCAATCACTTAGAAACAGAAACCTGTGAAGTACCCAAGTTTCTTTGAGATTGTTGTTTGGTTTGGTCTGCATGCTCAATTGAAAGATGAGCCATGTGCTTACAATGTTAGCTTGCCATTTGATAGGCCTTTGCATTGTTTTCTTGAAAAGGTAAACTTAATTGTTCATTCACCTTAATGGCAGTGTATTCAGTTTGATATGATTTATGCTTGTCTGCTATTTCCTTGTTTAAGAGTTTATGGTGTAGCCTATGTTAAATGTGAATGATTCCTTCTTATGTATATTGACTTATTAAAACTAGTTTATTTAACTGTTTGTAGATACCAGTATTTACACTCAGAAAGGAAGTACTCTGGCAATTAAAGGGAAACTGGATTCTTGTGTTTTAATGGACACACCATTCTGGTAGCACCAATCTTGAACCAGCCAATTCCTCAATATTTTACAGTAACTACACTGCTCAAATAAAATAAAATAAATAAAATAAAAGGAACACTTTGAAAACACACCAGATCTCAATGGGGGGAAAAATCATGCTGGATAACTTTCCTGATATGGACTGGGTAATGTGTTAGGAATGAAAGGATGCCACAGAGGTTGATGGAAATTTAAAATTATCAACCTACAGAGAGCTGAATTCAAAGACACTCCGAAAATCAAAGTGAAAAAATGATGTGGCAGGCTAGTCCATTTTGCCAAAATTTCATTGCAGCAACTCAAAATGGTACTCGTTAGTTTGTATGGCCCCCACATGCTTGTATGCATGCCTGACAACATTGGGGCATGCTCCTAATGAGATGACAGATGGTGTCCTGGGGGATTTCCACCAAGATCTGGACCAGGGCATCACTGAGCTCCTGGACAGTCTGAGGTGCAACCTGGTGGCGTCGGATGGACCGAAACATGTCCTAGAGGTGTTCTATTGGATTTAGGTCAGGTGAGCATGGGGGCCAGTCAATGGTATCAATTCCTTCATCCTCCAGGAACTGCCTGCATACTCTTGCCACATGAGGCCGGCCATTGTCGTGCACCAGGAGGAACCCAGGACCCACTGCACCAGCGTAGGGTCTGACAATGGGTCCAAGGATTTCATCCCGATACCTAATAGCAGTCAGGGTGTCGTTGTCTAGCCTGTAGAGGTCTGTGCATCCTTCCAGGGATATGCCTCTCCAGACCATCACTGACCCACCACCAAACTGGACATGCTGAATGATGTTACAGGCAGCATAATGTTCTTCATGGCATCTCCAGACCCTTTCATGTCTTTCACATGTGCTCAGGTTGAACCTGCTCTCATCTGTGAAAAGCATAGGGTGCCAGTGGTGGACCAGCCAATTCTGGTCTTCTATGGCAAATGCCAATTGAGCTCCACAGTGCCAGGTAGTGAGCACAGGGCCCACTACAGGACGTTGGGCCCTCAGGTCACCCTCATGAAGTCTGTTTCTGATTGTTTGGTCAGAGACATTCACACCAGTGGCCTGCTGGAGGTCATCTTGTAGGGCTCTGGCAATGCTCATCCTGTTCCTCCTTGCACAAAGGAGCAGATACTGGTCCTGCTGATGGGTTAAGGACCTTCTGGAACAACAACTCCCCCTGAAGATCACTGCAGTGAGACACTCTTGCATTCCTTCCCCCACTTCCCACGGTCGCCGCTTTTTACCCCCAGTGTGACAAGCGGGTGCACGACCAGCGCAGTCATGGCTGCAGGAATGGACAGCTGCTTGCTTGTGCTGGGTTACCTCCACCCCTCCCCCCTTAACCCCTGATCGCCCCCCTCCCCCTCCAAGTCCCAAGTTTTCATGTTGTAAAGTGTACTTATTTTGTGCTTATGTGCTGAGTTTTTTTTTTTAATGTTCCCACACTGTGCTCCCCACAGGAGCATAGTGTGGGGGTTGCTTTTTTCTCCTCCCCTCTCCTCATGTTACTTTGTATTTTTCTTTCCATCCCTGTCTTCCTGTCCTGTCTACTCCCCCTCTGTCAATTGTATGTATGTGTATATGTATGGACGGGTTGATGGCCAATTTCGCTGGTACTTGTGACTAGTGACAATAAAGGGTTCATTCATTCATTCTACGGCCCTGTCCAGCTCTCCTAGAGTAACTGCCTGTCTCCTGGAATCTCCTCCATGGGGTTGAGACTGTGCTGGGGGAGACAGCAAACCTTCTGGCAATGGCATGTATTGATGTGCCATCCTGGAGGAGTTTGACTACCTGTGCAACCTCTGTAGGATCCAGGTACTGCACCATGCTACCAGTAGTGACACCGACCCTAGCCAAATGCAAACCTAGTGAAAAATCAGTCAGAAAAGATGAGGAGGGAAAAAAATGTCAGTGGCCGCCACCTGTAGAACCATTCCTGTTTTGGGGGTCATCTCATTGTTGCCCCTCTAGTGCACCTGTTGTTAATGAAATTAACACCAAAGCAGCTGAAACTGATTAATAACCCCCCTCTGCTACTTAACTGACCAGATCAATATCCCAGAAGTTGAATTGAGTTGATGCTATACAATGATTAAAAAGTGTTCCTTTAATTTTTTTGAGCAGTGTGTGTGTATATATAGCAATTGTGCACAATAATTTAGTGCACTAATTTTAATAGTAATTTTACACAGTAATATTTAATTTTCTATAGTAATTTTGTGTGGTAATTTAATGTACTAATTTAATGCGGTAATTTTATATTTATATAAATATTCTATAAATTATATAAAAATTATCATGTCATACACTAACATTGTGTCAGGGTACAGGCACTTATGGATGCAGGTGCAAGGGAGAGCAGGTAGACACAAACTGCAGACTGAGCCAAAACGAGGAGCAGGAATCATAGTCAGAGTAACGGGCAGGGGTCAGTCAATTGGCAAACAAGATGATGCAGACAAAACAATAGAGTAAGGTCAGGGACTGAACACAGATAATGGTCTAAACATGGGAAGTCAGACAAAAAGTAAACGGCTCGGTAAAATTAGGCACAGAAACACTAAATGATACTTTGTGATGTGAGGGTGTGAGAGCTGGGTTTAAGTAGGTGAGGTGATTGCTGAGGAATGAGAGATGGGTGCAATTAGTAATCAGGTGACAGAGGGTGCTGTGACTCTTGGGTATTGTAGTCCAGAGCAGCCATGTTTGTAGGCTGTTCCGAGCTTGTGTTTTCAATGCCATTACTGACAGAACACCCCCACCCCTGAGGAGCTCCCTCTGGGAGCAGCTATCTTGCTTGGTTGCCCTCTCCCTCTAGGTGTAGGCTTGTTAGGATGCTGGCTGTGGAACTCCTGTCTCAGGAGTGGGTCCAAGATGTCCCTGGAGCTCACCCAACTTCATTCCTCTGGACCATAGCCCTCTCAGTCTACCAGGTACTTCAGCTGACCTTGTCTGGGCCGGGAGTTCAGGATCTTGTTTGTCTGGTAGATGGGTTTGCCTTTGATATCTGGGGGGGGGCACTTTTGGGTGGGTGTGTTCGTGGCTAGGGGACCTTGGATGGCTGGTTTCAGGCAGGAAATGTGGAAAGTTGGTGCCATTCTGCTATGAAGTGGGAGCTCTAGTTTGTAGGATACTTCATTGATTTTGTGTAGAACTTTATATGGTCCGATGTACCAGACTTGCAGTTTTTTGCATGAGTCGGGCTCCCTTAGATCCCTCATGGAGACCCATACCCGATCTCCTGGAGAATACTCTGGCTTTTTACTTCTGCGTTTGTCTGCATATTGTTTATACTTTGCATTTACTAGTTCTAGCCTTTGGTGTACCTCTTCCTATACCTGCTGGCTGTGCTTGAACCAGGAGTCAATTGCTGGTACCTGGGTGGGTGTGTCATCCCATGGTAACAAGGGCGATTGATAGCTGAGTATGCACTGGAATGGAGTCAACTGTGTGGTGGAATGTTTGAGTGAATTTTATGCATAGTCGGCCCATGGGAGGAATTGTACCCAGTCCCCCTGGTTTTGCATGCAAAAGATGCGCAGAAAACATCCCACCTCCTGATCGGCATGCTCTACCTGGTCATTGGATTAAGGTGGTAACCAGACATGAGGCTTACTGAAACTCCTATTTTTTCCATAAAACTGGACCATAGTCTGGAAATGAATTGGGGACCCTGGTCACTCACTATGTCCTCAGGGAGACCAAAATAATGGAAGACATGGTTAAAGATTAGTTTGGCAGTTTGGAATGCAGTGGGTAGTCCTGATAATGGGGTAAGTCTGATTGCTTTAGAAAATCTGTCTATGATTGCCATAATGACTGTGTTACCTTGGAATGGTGGTAGGTCTGTGATGAAGTCGGTGGTGATGTGTGACCAGGGTCTCTGAGGTACCGGGAGAGGACATAATTTCCCAGCAGGTGGAGCATGTGGTACTTTGGCTTGGGCACAGGCTGAGCATGAGGAGACAAAGTGATTGATATCTGAAATCATGTTCTCTCACCAGTACTTGTTGTTTATCAGTTGGTATGTGCAGTGGCTGCTGGGATAACCAGTGGTGGGGGATGCATGTGCCCAGGTGATGAGTCTTCCTCTGAGGTCGGGTGGGATGTGCAGAAGTCCAGATGGACAGTTCTCAGGAGGAGTTGGGGGTTGTGAATGTTTGATCTCCTCCTTGTTTAACTCCTAGGTGATGGCTTGTGCAAAACATTCTGGTGATAAGATGGGAGTTGGTTCAGAGGTGTGGGGTGAAGAGTTGTGGATTCGAGAGAACGCATCCACTTTGGTATTTCTGGTACCGGGACGATATGATATCATGAACTGAAAGCAAGTGAAATACAGGACCCACCTGGCTTGTCATGGGTTGAGTCATTTGGCAGTCTTTAGGTGTTCTACATTCTTGTGATCTATTAGTATCATAAATGGGTGTGCAGCGCCCTCCAGCCAATGCCTCCACTCTTCCAGGGCCAGCTTGATAGCCAAGAGTTCTTGATTGCCAAGGTCATAGCTCCTTTCAGTGGGTGTAAGCTTCTTTGAAAAGAAAGCTACCACTACCAGCAGCCAATGTATGGAAGTCCAGGGTGTACTCTGTGACTCTTCTGTTTCCCCTGCTTGATTGATGAGACTCTCTCCGACCTCAATTCCTTCGGGTTCATGATCAAACACTTGCTTAAACAGATCAAAGAAATGATCGTAGGATGTGGTGTGTTCACCGATGCGCTCCCATACCGCACTAGCCCACTGTAGAGCCTTGCCCGTGAGTAACATGAGAAATTTAATGATCTTCTATTCATGGGAGATTCCAGTGAGTGAGGAGAAATATAGGGAATGTTGGAGAAGAAATCCCTTATAGTTTGATGCTTCACCCGAGAACTTCTCCGGGAGCGGAATTAACTGAGCAGTGCTGGTGGAAGATGCAGGGCGCATTAGGAGGGCCTGTGACATAACAGCAGCGAGGTATGCCATCCTAGTGTTGAGGTTGCTGAGCATCTGCTGATGTTCACCTAATTAGTGCCCCTGAGCATTGAGTGCAGTCTGCTTCACCTCTACTGCATTCATCGGTGGTGAAGTATCCTGTCAGAGTGCAGGCACTTACGGATGCAGGTGCAGGGGAGAGCGGGGAGAAGCAAACTGCAGACTGAGCCAAAACGAAGCGCAGGAATCATAGAGTAATGGGCAGGGGTCAGTCTATCGTCAAACAGGATAATGCAGAGAAAACAATAGAGTCAGGTTGGGGACAGAACATGAATAATGGTCTAAACACGGGAAGTCAGGCAGAAAGTAAATACAGTGCCCTCCACAATTATTGGCACCCCTGGTTAAGATGTGTTCTTAGCCTTCTAATAAATTCATTTAAAAAAAAAATAATATAGGACAACAATGCAAAAAAGAGAAAAATCCAACCTTTAATTCAAGTGCATTTATTCAGTGGGAAAAAAATTCCCACATTATGAAATAATTCTTTTACATGAAATCATGTGTGCCACAATTATTGGCACCCCTGATGTTAATACTTTGTACAACCCCCTTTTGCCAACAAGACAGCACTTAATCTTCTCCTATAACATTTCACAAGATGGGAGAATACAGAGAGAGGGATATTTGACCATTCCTCTTTGCACAATCTCTCTAAATCATCCAGAGTCCTGGGTCCTCTCCTATGCACTCTCCTCTTCAGGTCACCCCACAGGTTTTCAATAGAGATCTTGCAGTCACATGACCGGAAAGTACACAGCCACCATCTTGTCGGTAAAAAACACCACTGAATACTGCTGCACTCGTGTACAGAATGGATCAATTTCAACCGACGGACTACATGGCTCATTTTTCTAATGAACAGATAACTAGATATATGTCTAAAATAAACGATCTACAGATTAGTGACCCTTATGGCTTACCGGATGGAGTTTACACGACCGGATTTTGAACTGCCAGCGGAATACCCAGACGTGTATAATTACCTCATTAACTTTCCCTTGCTGTTCAGTGGTGAAGCACTGCGTGCTTATAAATCTCTGGACAGTTATCTTTACAGAAATTCAGGATTTGTCAGCGACTCAGATGTGGCATCTTGTAAACAAGAATCCTCATTGGATGGGTAAGTCACTTAAGTATTGAGTATAGCACTGACCAGCCGATTATAGAATACAATAAGGTAATTCCAGCTGTAATTCCAAATTGTCCGTTTTGTTTACCATGGATCTGGCGTTGGAGAGGTAGAGGCTTAGCAGTGGAGGTTTGAGTGGCTGTTTTCTGAGCTTAGTCAACAGGCCAGCTCTGCAGCCTCGCTTTTGCTTCCTCTCCCGACGCCGCCTCCTTCGCTTTGCTTCCGATAACAATCCACGGAGACCCTGCTGGTCTCGCTATCTCGTCCGGAATGTTGTGCATGCGATGGAAATCGCTACAAACTGTCATTTTCTGCTGGAAACCAATGTCCAGTAAGTCCATACGGTTGTAGTGGATATTGAAGTCCGGTACAGACGAACAACATGCAAAAATACACACAAAAAACATAAAAAACGTGCACAGGTAGGGAGAGCTTGTAGCCACAGCCGTTGTAGTAGAATTGTATATAGTAGGGTTTTCCAGAAGAAAAGGTAGAAGTAAAAGCAGAAGTAGAAGATGGAAATATGGCGTTTGACCGACAAGATGGCGTCTGTCACAATCTGGATCGGCTGTGACGTCACATGCAAGTGCTCCATTGGGTTGAGGTCTGGGGACTGAGATGGCCATGGGAGGAGCTTGATTTTGTGTCTGGTGAACCATTTTTGTGTAGATTTGGCCACATGTTTAGGGTCATTATCTTGCTGAAAGACCCAGTGACGACCCATCTTCAGCTTTTGGGCAGAGGCCACCAGATTTTGATGTAAAATATCCTGGTATTTCAAAGAGTTCATGATGCCATGCACCCTAACAAGGTTCCTGGGGCCTTTGGAAGAGAAACAGGCCCACAGCATCACCGATCCTCCCCCATACTTCACAGTGGGCATGAGGTGCTTTTCCGCATACTCTTCTTTTGTGTTACCCCAGACCCACTTAGAGTGTTTGTTGCCAAAAAGCTCTATCTTGGTCTCATCTGACCAAAGCACACGGTCCCAGTTGAAGTCCCAGTACCACTTAGGAAACTCCAGATGTTTACGTTTATGCTTGTAAGTGAGAAAAGTCTTTTTCTGTGCATGCCTCCCAAACAGCTTGTTGGCATGTAGATAGTGCCTGATGGTTGTTATGGAGACTTTGTGACCCCAAGATGCTACTCTTTGATACAATTCTCTAACAATGAGCTTTGGAGAACTTTTTACTTCTCTTACAATCCTTCTCACTGTGCATGGTGGCAAGATAAACTTGCATCCTCGTCCAGGCTTGTTTGCCACTGTTCCAGTTGTTTTAAACTTCTTGATAATTCCTCTGACTGTAGATATGGGCCGGTGTAGGCAAGTGGCTATTTTCTTGTAGCCATTGCCTGACTTATAAAGGTCAACACACATCTGCCTTACTTGAATGGTGTGTTCTCTTGTCTTTCCCATATTGAAGAGTGGATAAGGGAAATAGGCCTCTGTGTCACATCATATTTATACCCCAGGGAAACAGGATGTGATGAATTACTAATTACTAAAAGGTTCCTAGATACTCTGATCAACTTTATAAACTACAGTAGAAATTACAGAAATGCTTCAATTACATTTATTTTCTAGGAATTGTTATGGGTGCCAATAATTGTGGAACAGGTGATTTTATGAAAAATAATTATTTCTTAGTCAGGGATTTTTTTTAAATTCACTTGAGTTAAAGGTTACATTTTTCTATGATTTTCAGTGTGAGATTATGCTTCTGCAATAAAAATTGAATTTATTTTAAGGCTTTTAACACATCTTAACCGGGGTGCCAATAATTGTGGAGGGCACTGTAGCTCAGTAAAGTTAGGCATGGAAACACTAAATGATACTTCATGACGTAAGTATGTGAGAGCTTGACTTAAGTAAGCAAGGTGATTACTGAGAAACAAGAGACAGGTGCAATTAGTAATCAGGTAACAGAGGATGCTGAGACTCTTGGGTGTTGTAGTCTGGAGCAACCATGTTTGGAGGCTGTTCCGAGCTTGTGTTTTCAATGCTGTTACTGATACATTATACTTATTTTATAGAGAAATTTCACATTTTTATTTTATATAATAATTTCAGACAGTAACTTTTGAATTGTAAGCTTCTATGGCAATTTAATATATGAGTCTTATACAGTAATTTTTTATAGTAAGTTTTTATGATATATAATTTTTTCAGTAATGTCAGATTATAATTTCATACAGTAACTATTTATATAAATATTGCATTTTATTATTACATAAATTGTATATAGTAGTTTAAAGCTGTACTCCCTTTAAGATTTTTCAAGTGTAGGTCATAAAAATAATTTTCCTGACACCTAGTTATTTTTGTTTAGTAGATCGAAAGCTACTGATTTCGAATCACAGACTTCCAATTTTATTAGTTTTTTTTTTAAAGTCCACATAGCCCTAAATTCTCTGCTATTTTTTCCTGCTTCACCATGACATACAAGATACTACATCATGCTTCACATGGTGGGCTTTCCCTGTTTGCGCAAGGCATGGTGGGATACAAATTTGAAACAGGAGAGAAAAATGGAGGACGTGAGTGTGCGAATGAAACGTGAAAGACCGACTACAGTAACGGAAAGAAAGCGAGAAGAAAAGACGTTATGTTATATACGAAGGAAAGGAAATGCAGGACCAAACTAATAAATATGGGCGCTCAGCGAGCACCTCGGTGTGATCAGCTGCTCGTTTAGCGACAGAATGATGGAACTGTCAGTGCACGCTCAAAGGGAAACCTGTAGATGGCAGTAATGCAACACTGTGGATGCCAGCTGCTGTAAAACCCAAAAGAAGAAGAAGAAGGTAAACCTGCGCATGCGCACACAGACTTCCTCTGTCTGCTTGACTGCGCCAAGCGAGCGATTTCATGCACATTATTTGCTTTTAATCCCCTCAAATTAAATAACTTCCCAGCCACAGAATGGCCTGATATTTTGTGAGATATTACAGAAATAAACATACAGTATATCACAATCACCACATTTCAGAGGGAACTAAATTTCACCAATTTTATGAAATCAAAAGGCCGTCTAGCTTTAATTATTAAATATTAATTAATATAATTTTATATAGTAATTATTATAATTTCTTACAGTAACATATATTTTTGTATATTAATTTCATGTACAAATTGTATACAGTAATTCTGTATTATAATTTCATACATAAACTTTATAGTAATTTTGCGCAATAATTTAATTCACTAATTTTAGATGGTAGTTTTATATTGTACTTCCATATATTTAGTTTATATAGTTTTGTATGGTAATTTGATATACAAATATTATACAGTAACTTTGTATGATATCATATGCTAATTTTATACTATAATTTCATATCGTAACTATGTAGTAATTTTCTACAGTAATTTAAAACACTAAATTATTTTATATAGTAATATTTTATAGTAATATTATGCTTACAGGTTTTTCACCATGACTAACTACATGTTAGCAAATATAGGTCACATATTCCACTTTATTATTAACATACAACATATAATTATCTTATAAATGACAATGAAACTTATGAACTCTATAAGCAGTCTTTAAGGGGAAAAATAACAGGAACAATTTTCTAACTCTATTTCTAAAACTTGACAAACACTCTCTCAGGATGTTTTTTTTCTCCGCCAGTAAAACTCTAAGGTATGTTTAAAGTTCTTATGAGAAGATATTATAACTCTGTAAAATCACTCATTTGACATTATAAAGTCAAATGCTCATGCTTTATAAATGTATGCCTTATATATTTATAAGCATGCATGTAGCTGTAGCTACTTATGGGCTAATTTTGTGTGGAATTGTGTATTATGTACAGTATAAAGCACATTATAACTGCTTATAACCCTTTAGAAGCTCCTAATGCATTATGAATGCAGTATTTGTATGACTTAGAGGAAGGTGATGGGACAAAAATGATCATATATAATATTGAGACATTTCATTTAATCAGAGTTTGGTATTGTTATTAAAAATGTCTAAAAAAGATCTCATGGTCCCTGTGATATTTTAGAAAAGTGTACTGTTACATCATTTATCACAATATCAAAAAAATACTGTGTTAATATCTTGCCAGGTGTGACCTAATGAGTTATTACCTTTATTTAAATTTTAATATAGTAGCATTTACACATTCATCTATAAATCTTTTACTTAATAGACTCTTTACAGACAGCATTGCTCCAAGTTCAAGGTATTTATCGATCAAAATAAGTATAAAAGAGTGTCTAAGTTCAGTATTCGTGATGAATTGAAAGGATGAATGTAAAGTGAGCAGTGATGGAGCTGTAACATCATGTCTCCGAGGCAGCAGGGGGCGCCATACACCAGAGTTTGACACGAATCTGGAGTCACGTCTGCTTTCTATAAATAACACTTGCTTTGAGGTAAAGATTTGATTCTTTTCACCAAGGTTTAGTTTCCTGTGCTCCTCCAGCACTGACTTTAATTGCAGTATCATGTCCTTCAGCCACTCTGGAAAAATTTAAAGACCTGGATCAGTCCGACCCTTTCAGAACAATTTATTTATTTATTTATTTATTTATTGTGGTGGTGGGGGAGGGATCTGTTCTCAAAGCAAATATAGACACATTTTAAAGTTACCAACCTTCAAAACATATTAAGGAACAGGTACAGTGCAATAGAAAGTATATAGGTACATCTGAGTGCAAAAGCCCCCCCCCCCCCCCCCCCATGGTTTCTGGGTGGAGAAATAAATTTATCCACAATCTTTTGATTAATGTAAATTTATCATTAAGTAGTCATTAAATGACTTAATGACTACTTAATGAGGAAACTTTGGTGTGCAAATCATGAGGGTGTGCAAACTTTTGCAGTCATCTATAACATACGTCACTTTGCGAAAGTCTTGGCACCCCCTTTTTTTCCCATCCAAACTGTGTTATAGATTTCGATTTTATGACTTCTACATTAGGTGGCACGGTGGTGTAGTGGTTATCACTGTTGCCTCACAGCAAGAAGGTTCTGGGTTCGAGCCCAGCAGCTGATGAGGGCCTTTCTGTGCAGAGTTTGCATGTTCTCCCCGTGTCCGCGTGGGTTTCCTCCGGGTGCTCCGGTTTCCCCCACAGTCCAAAGACATGCAGGTTAGGTTAACTGGTGACTCTAAATTGAGCGTAGGTGTGAATGTGAGTGTGAATGGTTGTGTGTCTCTGTGTGTCAGCCCTGTGATGACCTGGCAACTTGTCCAGGGTGAACCCCGCCTCTCACCCATAGTCAGCTGGGATAGGATCCAGCTCGCCTGTGACCCTAAACAGGAAAAGCGGTTATGGATAATAGATGGATGGAGTCAGTACAAAAACATTTTAGAGTCCAAATGTTCGTTTTCCAGCACAAAATTAAATGTTAGAGGTAAAAAACAAGTTTGTATCTGAGCAGCATATTCCATAAGAGACACTTTTCAGATGAAAAAAGAAAGCATAATGAAGGCTGCTGGGTTTTGGTGTAAAATGAAGAAGTGAGTGTGACAGTCAAAGTGTCCAGAAGAACTGTGG
Organism: Neoarius graeffei; assembly: GCF_027579695.1. NCBI lineage: Eukaryota > Metazoa > Chordata > Actinopteri > Siluriformes > Ariidae > Neoarius > Neoarius graeffei. Next base: position 80,575,734 of record NC_083582.1, on the reverse strand, counting down.
CTGGTTCTGTAAGATGCTCAGGAAAACCTACAGATCATTTCTGCATAAAACTGACCTCACTGGACCTGAGACGGATTTATTTTAAAGCAAAGGGTCGTCTCACACCAAATACTGACTGTTTCATTTATTATGGCTCACTGATTACTGTTTATAGTATTTTTTAATGTTGAAACATTTCATTTCATTATTTTAAGCCATTTTTTGATCGACAGCATTTCTTTATATGTGCCTAAGACTTTTGCTCAGGACTGTATAAGCTATTAAACAGGCTCTGTGTTTGATATCTAAAATATTTTAAATCATTTTAGATGGAAAAAAACCCAGCCTTGGTCAAACATTTATCTTTATTGCTCTGTTTTCAGGGGGTTTAATTCTGATAACCAACTCAGCAATGTTCTCCTCTGTTTCTTTTTGAGGATCTATCAAACTGCAGATATCCGCTCAGTCAGCTGTACCGACATGCAGCTGAGATGTGTGTGTGTGCGCGCGCATGCTTAGGCAGAAAAAAGTGAACTTCATGAGTTTTAGACCTGCATATCTTCTTACAGAAGTGAAATCTCTCTGATTTTAGTCCTATTTGAGAAGCAGGACATTACATAAGGCCCTCTTTGAAAGTTTAGGAAGTGAAATATAAATGTGCGGCAGCATCTTAAAGCTCTCAGTTCTCTCATAGAAAAAGTGAAAGTAGCAGCAGGAGGGATTACATTTCCAGACATTTGAAGAACTCAACAAATGAGGAGTGTGTGTGCCCCCGGTGCGAGGGGCTGGACGCAGCAGTCACTTGTCCCACGGGCTGGAGGCAGATGTCCTGAATGGCAAGGTTGTACAGGGTCGTGGTTATAAATAGCACCACCCCCTGATGTTATAGATGAGAGCTGGATCCCTCCAGAAAGTCAGTGATAGGGGGGTAACTGCAGGTTTGGAGGATGTAGAACAGGGGTAACAGCAGTATGGCGGTGTGGGGGAATTGAGGAGGGGGATTTAGTCTCTTTATAATTGTTTATAGCAGACTTAAAAATTGGCACACTATGAGCATACTCTCTAATAACAAACATCATCTAGTACTCACACATGGATTACTTTAGATGGAAAATATTGGCACCCCTCATTAAGATTACAAAACACACAAGTTGATCATAAACATATAGTTTTATTAGCAACACTTTTTTCCACGAAGGTTGGATATAAACTCACCAGCCACTTTAATAGGAACGTGTTGTTGGTTCTAAGATCCCTGTTCTTGGCTGCAGGAGTGGAACCCAATGTGTTCTTCTGCTGTTTCATGCTGAGATGCTTTTCTGCTCAAAACGGTTGTAAAGAGTGATTATATGAGTTACTATATCCTTCCTGGCAAAAAAGCTCGACCCAATCTGTCCATTTCCCTCTGACCCTCTCTTATCAACAAGGCGTTTGTTTCCACCCACAGAACTGTCGCTCACTCACTCAGTGTTTTTTGTTTTCTGCACCATTCTGTGTAAACTCTAGAGACTGTTGTGTGTGAAAACCCCAGGAGATCAGCAGCTTCTGAAATACTCAAACCAGTCCATCTGGATCAAACCAACACCCAGACCACAGTGAGAGAAAGTCACACTGTGAGATCACAATGTTTCCCGTTCTGATGTTTGAACATTGTGAACATTAACTGAAGCTCTTGATTTGTATCTGTGGGATTTGATGCATCGTGCTGCTGGAGAGGGATCGGCTGATTACAGAACTGCAGGGGGATGTAGGGTTGTTCCTAATAAAGTGGCCGTGAGTCTATAACAAACTGAATACATACAAATCATAACGCATTCATTAGACATTATAATTATTTATGAACACACCTCATGAACACTGTAGAGAAATTATCAGAAAAAATGCAATAATGCTTTCTATGAAGATCATATTTATAAAATCCTATGAACATTCAGTACCTGTTATAACACATTCAAAAGGCACTTTTGAAAAGGGATTACACGTTATAGCAATGTTTATGATGCATTTATAAATTGTTAACAGAATATATTATAAGCAGTGCTTATAATGCATTATATCAATACTGAAGAAATTCTGGTCCGGAGTTTATAACTACTTGGGTTCTATGGTAATAATATGTTATGAGTATGAATTTAAATTCATCATATTAACCGTTCATAATGCATTATAAACATTGGTATAATGCGTAACACATTTTCATAAATAATGATAACTGTGTGTGAATATTTGTATGAGTGCTTTATAATATGATATGAATATATTCATAGTTAATTATAACTATGACCTTCATAGAAAGTGTTAACAAAAATCCTTAACATATAAAAACACTTTCCAGACCTTAATTTCTTTGCTCCTGGTGATTATAATGTGCTATAAACACTGCTTATAATGCATTCACACTTTTGAAATGACTTGCAGAAATGTTTATAACAAACTGCGTAATGCCTTATGAATACATTTATAAATAATGTTTATACGTATAGCCTTAATAGAAAGCATGAGCATTTTTTCATTTTCTTTTTCTGCAAAAACAAAACAAAGTTTCAAAATTATTGGCATCCCGACCATGAATATGCATTGACTCCTCCGTTGGCGAGGATAACCTCACTTCCTGCGACACCTCACAAGATCTGAGATGCATGTTGTGATCTTTAAGCAGAACATTTCCTTTGTATTGTCATGTGTGTTTAGTGATGGTAGAACACACATGTGTAAACTTATTGTGTGCTTTATCCTGTGTGTATTTTTTTCTCTCCGTGCTTCCACGGAAGGTGGTCGCATTTTTCTGCTCTCCCTCTCCCTCCTTTTTTCCCTGCTTGTGCTTCTGTGTCTTGTCTCGTCTGCTGTACTTTTTGAAGAGACTCTTCCTGCATTACCTTCTAAACTAAAAAAAAGCATGGAATTAATAAACTGGTCTCCTAACGAAATTGACACAGTTTTCTCGACGAGAAATTTGGGTTTGGGGGAACCCGTCTGTCCTGCCGGAACATTTGCGGCTGGTTACATGATGGATGCGTGGGAGCGGTGGCAGGTCGTGTGCCTGGCGATTCTTTCTGTGGAGGACATTGAAGATATCTACCTATTCGGAACCATGATTACAGGACTTTTGCTGATTGGATTAGGCATTGCCCTGGTATATCGAGGAAATCAGACAATGGTGACAGCTGTTCAAAGCCCCACAAAGCTGCCCGATATGATTGGAGTGGTGGGCAAAGCTGTTGGCACTCAGACTGTGGACATTCAGAACTTTAACCACAAAATGGTTGTTATCTCGGAGCAGCTTTCAGCTTTGCAAGGAATACATTTTTCAGAGATCAATTTGAATAGAATGGACAGAATGGACAGATATGGATGAGCGGTGTGGACGTGCAAAGACTGCGTCTGGAAAGACCAAACAATTCATATTTTATCGACATTCGGCGCCCTGAGACAGCACCGGCCTTGGTTTAGGCCATTGCGGAGGCAACATTTCCCCCTGAAGGTCACTGCTGGGAGAGACTCTCGCCCTCGCATTCCTTCTCTAACTCTCCGCGGTCGCCATTTTTACCCCCAGTGTGACAAGCGGGTGCGTGACCAGCGCCATCGTGGCTGCAGGAGTGGACGGCTGCTTGCTTGCGCTGGATTACCTCCTCCCCCACCCCCTCCCTCCCCCTTACCCCCTACCCCTGATTCCCCCCCCTCAAGTCCCGTGTTTAAAGTGTACTTGTGTTGTTGTGTGCTTATGTGCAAAAGGTTTTTAAATGTCCCCACACTGTACTTCTGACAGGAGCATAGTGTGGGGGGGTGTTCTTTTTTTCCTTATCTCTCCTCATGTTGTGTTTCCTTTTTATTTTTATCCCTGTCTTCCTGTCCTGTCTACCCTATGTCAATTGTATGTTGTATATGTACGGACAGGTTGACGGCTAATTTCGCTGGTCCATATGACTAGTGACAATAAAGGGCATCATCATTCTGGGCATCCTATGAATTGGTGCAGGAAGCACATGCAGAGAGCAGCAAACAAGATGAGGAAAGCAGGTGAGGGTCAAAACCAGGAAATAATACACATGGGAACTGAAACTAGAAAACAAAAATTTCCCAAAGGTATTACAACATGACAGGATATAAATAGATTAAATAAACAAGTATGAAACACTGAATATGTGGACACAATTGAGGAATGCACCAGTTGCAGGAGTGGGGAAAAGAAAAAGGAAAAGCACTTTCACTTAGAGGAAAGCAAAAGCACTATCCGCCTACCTCTGCACACATGAGCTCACAGACACCCATGATTGACCAGTGTTGCTGTGATTGATAGCAGAGAGAGACTAATGCCACTGACACACCTCCCTCCCTGTGAACTCAGCCAATTCTGCTCTATTACCCCTTTTTGACCAAAAGGGACCGAGTTTGGTTTTTGTTCGTGCACCAAATTTTGACTCATTCTGAGCATTTCAACCAAAAATAAATTGGTTCAGACCCTGAGAAGTTGGTTCCCAGCAAGAAATGAAATATTGCTGGTTTTTCCAGCATGGACCATCAGTGGGCATGTCATTAGTTTGGAGAGGAAGCAGAGCGCAGTGATGGAGAACACAGTAGAAAAGGAAACATCTTCCAAAAAAACATGGACTGAAAACAAATATCTGCAATAACAGATAAATAAATAAAAGCTTGGAGGTAATCAATGTGCACTGCCATCTTGCGACTACTGTTTGCTCCCATTTTGAATTGTGCCATGCCCTCCATTCCTTGATTACAATGGTTCTGCTCAAAACTGGTGAAAATGTGGGCAGGATCGCTTTGCACCACGGCTCAAAGAATCCTGAATGGAACTAGTTCAAGAACCCATTCCCTGTTGGTCGAAAGGGGGTGTATGAGACTCATCAGGATTTGCTCTCTGGATGATACGGCAAACACTTTGGTGTTGTGCATCTCAAAAGTACAGTTACTGTTATGGATCATTCATCCACTATTAACAAGTTCACTCCGGTTCTCACACACCTTCCCTCAGAGACACCCACAACTGGTGAGTGTCACTGTAATTCACAGGGGACAGAAAGTGTGTCACCCTTCTCTCCCTGAGAGTACGGCCAATGTTGTGCCCTTAAGCTCCCAGCCATCATTGGGATTCAAACTAGCAATGTTCTGTAGATAGGACGAACAGCTTTCTGTTTCACCACCAACATAGAAAAGCCAACACTGATTTTTCTATGTTGAATTGTTTTATTTTTGTGATTTTTATTTACAGATAAGTCTTAACCTCCTGGCGGAGGCAGCCAGGTTCTGGGTTGAAAGATTGCATTATTTGTGAAGCCATCAATCTTCACAAGAGCCTCTGAATCTCCAGGCATGAAACAGCTCCAGAGCATTAATAATCCACTTTCATATTCGTAGGATTTGACTTGTACACCTTCCTTGAAACATTTGATTTTGATGCTTTTTTCAAAAATTGAGTTTGGTCTTTCTTTCCCCTCCTTGAATCACCATCTTAACATGGTGGAGGGGTTTGAGTGCCTCAGGGATTCTAGGAGCTATGTTGTCAGGGCAATTGCCCCTGGTAGGGTCTCCCAAGACAAACAGGTCCTAGATGAGAGGTCAGACAAAGACCGGCTCAAAATGACCCTTATGAAACAAAAAACAAATATCCAAGTACCCTCGCCCCCTCGCCAATTTCCTGGAGAGGGGTTGGACTCTCTTCTATGCTGGAGTTGCCAGGGGTGGGGTTATTGGTAGCCCCCCAGTTCAGCGCACTAACATCAGAGTTCTCCCCAGTGAATGAGAGGGTCGTTTCCCTCTGCCTTTGGGTCGAGGAACGGTCTCTGACTGTCATTTGCGCTTATGCGCCAAATGGGAGTTCAGAGTACCTGGCCTTTTTGGAGTCCTTGAGTGGGGTGCTAGACAGTGCACCATGAGGGGACTCCATTGTTTTACTGGGGGACTTCAGTGCTCACATGGGCAATGTCTGTGAAGATTCTCAGTCATCCAGGTCATAGTAACTGTGGGTGGTAAAAGAGAGCAACTGGACTTGCTTGAAGCTTCTTGAAGACGTTTCACCTCTCATCTGAAAGTCTTCTTCAGTTCTATCTGACTAGTAGGGAGTATCAGGTATTTATCCTCTCATGGATGAAAAGCTCATCTAAGGTGTCTTTGAGTCATCCTGTTGGTGTGGGTCACTGCCGTTCACATCCAGCCCCCAGTGACCCACACCAACAGGATGACTCAACGACACCTTAGATGAGCTTTTCATCCATGAGAGGATAAATACCTGATACTCCCTACTAGTCAGACAGAACTGAAGAAGCCTTTCGGATGAGAGGTGAAACATCTTCAAGAATCTTCAAGCAAGTCCAGTTGCTCTCTTTTACCACCCACAGTCACATGGGCAATGATGGTGAGACCTGGAGGGGTGTGATTGGGAGGAATGGCCTGCCTGACCTGAACCCGAGTGGTGTTCAGTTGTTGGACTTCTGTGCCATGCACGGTTTGGCCATAACGAACACCATGTTCAAGCATAAGGGTGTCCATAAGTGCACTTGATACGAGGACACCCTAGGTCGTAGATCGATGATTGACTTTATAGTTGTTTTATCTGATCTATGACCATATGTCTTGGACACTCGGGTGAAGAGAGGAGCAGAGCTGTCAACTGATCACTACTTGGTGGGGAGCTGGATCAGATGGCAGGGGAGGAGGCCGGACAGACCTGGCAGGCCCAAACGAGTAATGAGGGTATGCTGGGAACGTCTGGCAGAGGCTCCCATCCATCGGATCTTCAACTTCCACATCTGGCAGAGCTTCAACTGCATATTGGGGGAGGGGGAGGACATTGAGTCCAAGTGGACCATGTTCCGCATGTCTATTGCTGAGGTGGCCGTGCAGAGCTGCAGCTGCAAGGTTGTTGGTGCTTGTTATGGCAGTAATCCCTGAACCTGGTGATGGACACCTGTGGTGAGGGGAGCAGTCAAGCTGAAGGAGTCCTATCAGGCTTGGTTAACCTGTGGGTCTCCAGAGGCAGCTGACAGATACCGACAGGCCAAGCGGAATGTGGCTCCGGTGGTCACTGAAGCAAAAACTCGGGTGTGGGAGGAGTTCAGTGAGACCATGGAAAGTGACTTTTGGTCAGCCTCAAAGAGATTCTGGCAAACTGTCCGGTGGCTCAGGAACAGAAAGCAGTGCTCTGTCCCTACTGTTTACAGTGAGGATGGAGTGCTGTTGACCTCAACTGGGGACATCATCCGACAGTGGAAGGAATACTTTGAGGATCTTCTCAATCCAACCTTCATGTTGTCTGAGGAGGATGCAGAGTCTAAGGGTGCTTGGGAGAACTTATCCATCACAGGAGCTGAAGTTGCTGAGGTGGTTAAAAAGCTCCTCAGTGGCCAGGCTCTGGGGGTGGATGAGATTCATTCTGACTTCCTGAAGGCACTGGATGTTGTTGGGCTGTCTTGGCTGACACACCTCTTCAACATTGCGTGGAAGTTGGGGACAGTGCCTCTGGATTGGCAGACTGGGGTGGTGGTTCCCCTTTTTAAAAAGGGGGACTGGAGAGTGTGTTCCAACTATAGGGGGATCACACTTCTCAGCCTCCCGGGAAAGCCTATGCTGGGGTGTTGGAGAGGAGAGTCCGGTCGATAGTTGAACCTCGGATTCAGGAGGAACAATGCAGTTTTCATCCTGGTCGTGGAACACTGGACCAGCTCTTTACCCTTGCAAGGGTACTGGAGGGTGCATAGGAGTTTGCTCAACCAGTCTACATGTGTTTTGTGGACCTGGAGAAGGCTTATGACCATGTCCTTCATGGTGCCTTGTGGAGGGTGCTTCGGAAGTATGGGGTTCAGGGCCCACTACTGCGGGCCATTCAGATCCTGTATAACCAGAGCAGGAGTTTGGTTCGCATTGCTGGCAGTAAGTCGGAATCGTATCCGGTGCATGCTGGACTCCGCCAGGGCTGCTCTTCGTCACTGGTTCTGTTCATAACTTTTTATGGACAGAATTTCTAGGCACAGCCAAGGGGCAGAGGGTGTCCGGTTTGGTGGCAGCGGGATCATGTCTCTGCTTTTTGTGGATGATGTGGTCCTGTTGGCTTCATCAATCTGTGACTTTCAGCATGCACTGGGACGGTTTGCATCCAAGTGCAAAGTGGCTGGGATGAGGATCAGCACCTTCAAGTCCGTAGCCATGGCACTCAGCCAGAAACAGGTGGAGTGCCTACTCTGGGTCAGGGGGGAGTTGCTACCTAAAGTGGAGGAGTTTATGTATCTCAGGGTTTTGTTCATGAGTGAGGGTTAGGGGGAGCGGGAGTTGGACAGACAGATCGGGGTAGTGTCAGCAGTGATGCGGATGCTAAACCGGCCTGTGGTGGTAAAGAGAGAGCTAAGCCAAAATGCAAAGCTTTCAATGTACTGGTCCATCTTGTTCCCACTCTCACCTATGGTCATGAGCTATGGGTAGTGACTGAAAAAATGAGATCACAGATACAAGCAGTAGAAATGAGTTTTCTCTGCAGGGTGGCTAGGCTTTCCCTTAGAGACAGGGTGAGAAGCTCGGTCATTCGGAGAGACTTGGAGTAGAACTGCTGCTCCTCCACATCGAAAGGAGTCAGTTGAGGTGGTTCGGGCACCTTGTTAGGATGCTCCCTGGATGCCTCCCAAGGGAGGTTTTCTAGGCATGCCCCACCGGGAGGAGACCCCAGGGCAGACCCAGGACATGCTGGAGAAATTACATCTCACCTGGGACCACTTCGGTATTCCCCCAGAAGAGCTGGTGGAGGTGGCCAGGGAGAGGGAAGTCTGGGCTGCTCTGCTTAGGCTGCTACCCCCGCGACCCGGATCCAGATAAGCGGTAGAAAATGGATGGATGGAGTTTATTCTTTATTAACTCTATCAGGGGAACTTTTATTAATTCATTTTCCTTTCACTTTTCCTTGATGGGAATCCGGGTGGGAATATCAATCCAGACTTTTTCACAAATTCAACCTCATCCTGGAAGATCCCCAGATGTTCCCAAGCTGTGGGTCTAAGATTCAGCACCAGTAACTGATCCAACTCCAGTGGGAGATGATCAGGAGTCAACGTTAACCTGGGTCCTGTCAGTTGGGAGGAGCAGTGGCTCTATATGGAGGATTATCAAGCTCTATTATCCAGCAATCCTGTGGAGAAACATCTGCCTGTACTTACAACTTTATTCTTTTACTCATAACACTCGGCTCCTGATTACAGGTGATTATAGGAACGTAAACTCACAGAGAACTTCATCCACACACTGAGCTCCTGCTTCACCACCACTCTAACACTGCTGACCTGATCCGGCTCACTCATGAATTAGATCCAAGGACACGTCTTTTGCAGAAAAATGGTTTGGTGTTACTTAAAAAAAAAATGTTTGGAAAAATAAAATTAGATAGAGACTGTGATTAAAGTCACAGTAATTGTGCTAGCTGTTACAAACTGGGATGTCTGGTCACCGTACCCTATAGATCTGGAATGGTAAGAGATAGAGAGTGACACTTAGTGAGGAAAAGTTGCGCCCTGCCACCCTGAACAAAATAAAAAAAAATACTTGATTGAAAAAATCATGAAAATTAACAGTTATAAGTGATTGGAAAAAAATCCAGTTTTTCATGGATCATTCCAGTTTGGTGATCCAGATCAGCACCAAAAGTCATAGCAATGTAATTCAGCCCAGATATATTCTTCATGTGAAATTTGGTTATTGGTTGAAAGCTGAGGGAGAAATAGTGTTAATAATAATAATAATAATAATAATAATAATAATAATAATAATAATAATAATAAAGTAGAAAGATCCTGAGTGAGAGTAACAATCTGTGCCAGCTAGTGGAACTAGTGCAAATTAACTACACAGCTGATATATATTTAAACTTTAAAATATCACTGACTCCATGTTTCTTTTTACATTCAAATACATTCAATTCCACTCATTTTCCATGAAAAGTGCCAATAATTTCGTTGCTATCTGGGAAAAGAGCAGATCCTGGTAGTCCTCCTGTAGAGTGTGAAACAGTCGGATGGTTCTTTTGTTCGGACATGTCCAGGCCGTGTCGTTACACGCTTCCCTGTAGTAATTAAATCACAGTGTAGCTCTTTTCCCACGGCGTGTGAGCTGTGTGTGAGATTACATTCGGCTCTGAGGCTTTTAATTACTTGGGACGAGAAATGACTCCAGATTATTTTCAGTGACACCCGTGTGTGTGTGTGTGTGTGTGTGTGGGTGGGAGGGGGTGTCAGCGCTAGCACCTGCCTGATCTCCAGGTCCAGAAAATCCCCCACTGACTCCAGCTCAGTGCTCAATCAATTACCCTCCAGAGGTGTAAACGATTATTTTTTCCCCACATGCCTGCACCAGCACACATGCCAAAGTTCATGTTCAAAGTGTTTGTCATATGCACAGTAAGGACATGCCCTCTTACACAATGAAATTCTTAGTTTGATGTCCAACATGAATGCCAATTACACATAAATAAATAGGCAGAAGAAGTAATACAAAGTAAAGGCAATATAGTGCAAAAATAAATGCAAAGAAACGCAAAAGCAACAACAACAACAACAAAAAAAACAAACAAACACCCAGTATAGTACAAAATAAAGGTAAATGTAGTGCAAAGTAGGTAGTGTAATACAAAAATAAGGCAATGATCAGACATACCGTAGCAGCAGAAGGGCAGTAATGTGTGAATGTGCAAACAATGTAACCAGATGTAAACAGTCAAGGAACAGCAGCAAGAGGGGTAGTAATGTGAAAACAAATGTAAACAGATGTAAACAGTCAAGGACAGTTTACAAGCAGGTAGTCCATGGTTATAGACTCCTGTCAGCTGTTCAGGAGTCTGATGGCAGTGGGAAAGAAAGAGTTCTTTAGTCTGACAGTCTTACATTTCACACTTCTGTACCTCCGGTCTGAGGGTAGAAGTGTGAACAGTCCATGCTGGGGGTGGGTGGGGTCTTTGAGGATGGAGGCAGCTCTCCTATGGACTCTGTGGTGGTAGATGCTCTGCAGAGAGGGCAGTGGAGTTTTGGTGATCCTCTCCACAGTCTTCATCACCCTCTGCAGGCTTTTGGGGTCCATAGCTGTAGCACTGCCGTACCACACAGTGATGCAGTTGGTCAGGATGCTCTCAATCATGCATCTGTAGAAGTTGCTGAGGATCTTGGGCGACATACCAAACTTCCTCAGCCTCCTCAGAAAGTACAGTCACTGTTGAGCCTTTCTAACCAGCTGTGTGGTGTTAAGTGTCCATGTGAGGTCCTCACTTATGTGAACACCCAGGTATTTGAAGCTGCTCACCCTCTCCACCTCAAGCTCCCGGATGAACAGTGGCTGATGAGGTCTCCTCTCCTTCCTCATGTCCACTATCATCTCCTTTGTCTTGTCCATGTTGAGGGTGAGGTTGTTGTCCTCACACCATGACACCAGACTGGCCACCTCCCTCCTGTAGGCCGTTTGGTCACTGCCAGTGATGCGTCCTATCACTGCGGTGTCGTCTGCGAACTTTAGGATGATGATGTCCTTGTGGGAGGTGACACAGTCGTGGGTGAACAGAGTGTAGAGGATGGGCCTGAGGACACATCCCTGTGGGGTGCCAATGTTTGTGATGATGCTGGTTGAAGTCCTATTACCAATCCTGACAGTCTGGGGCCTGCCAGTCAGGAAGTCGAAGAGCCAGTCAAAGAGGGTGGGGTGCAAACCAAGTGTGGACAGTTTATGGGTGAGGGCCCGCCCAGGGATGTTGTCTGGTCCTGCTGCCTTCCTGGGGTTGATCCTTCTCAGAGCTTTGTGTACCTGGCCTGATGAGACTGTTGGTGGGGGGGGAGGAGGGTTGGGTGGTCCAGGTGTGTGTGTGCCTCCTCTCTGTGCTGTAGCTGGAGGTCTCAAAGAGGGTGTAGAAAATGTTGAGGTCATCCGGCAGGCTCTCTGTTGAGCTGATGGTGCTGGTGGTGGTCCTGTAGTCTGTGATGTGCTGCAGGCCTTGCCACATCCACCCAGGGTCAACAGTAGAATAGAAGCCATCCAGCTTCTCTCTGTACTGCCTCTTGGCTGCTGTAATAGATTTCCTCAGTCCATACTTTGCTGCTTTGTACTCTGTCTCATTGCCTGATCTAAATGCAAGAGAGCGAGCACACAGCATGCATTGTACTTGACTGTTTACCCAGAGCTTTTGGTTGGGGAACTTCCTGATCTGTATGGTGGGCACGATGTTGCAGACACATGTGCTGATGTACCCAGTCACATACTCAGCATAGTCCTGTATACTGACAGAAGAGTCCTCCAAAGTGGCTGCAGCTTTAAACACATCCCAGTCTGACCGAGCAAAACAGTCCTGAAGGGTGCTCTCAGTCTCTGGGCTCCAGAGTTTGACATGTTTGGTGACAGGGTTTGTTTTAGTCTTTGTCTGTAGGCCAGATACAGGAACAAAGAGATGTGGTCCAAGTGTCTGAAGTGGGGGTGGGGTGCGGCCCTGTATGCACCACATATGTTGCTGTAAACATGGTCCAGTGTGTTCTTATCATGGGTGGGGATGTCCACATGTTGATAATATTTAGGGAATACAGTCCATAAATTGCACTGATGAAAGTCGCCAGCGATGATAAAAACAGCGTCGGGATGAGCCGTCTCTAACATGCTGATGTCATTGTGGAGTTTGTTGAGTGCTGCAGTGGAGTTAGCTCACGGGGAGGATGTAAACAGCTGCCAAAAACACAGCAGTGAATTCCCTTGGTAGATAATCGGAGCAGCATTTCAGCAATAACAGCTCCACATCTGGTGAACAGTGCTTATAAACAGTTTGTATACAGTTAGGTCCATAAATATTTGGACAGAGACAACATTTTTCTAATTTTGGTTCTGTACATTACCACAATGAATTTTGCACAAAACAATTCAGATGCAGTTGAAGTTCAGACTTTCAGCTTTAATTCAGTGGGTTGAACAAAATGATTGCATAAAAATGTGAGGAACTAAAGCATTTTTTAAACACAATCCCTTCATTTCAGGGGCTCAAAAGTAATTGGACAAATTAAATAATTGTAAATAAAATGTTCATTTCTAATACTTGGTTGAAAACCCTTTGTTGGCAATGACTGTCTGAAGTCTTGAACTCATGGACATCACCAGACGCTGTGTTTCCTCCTTTTTAATGCTCTGCCAGGCCTTTACTGCAGCGGTTTTCAGTTGCTGTTTGTTTGTGGGCCTTTCTGTCTGAAGTTTAGTCTTTAACAAGTGAAATGCATGCTCAATTGGGTTGAGATCAGGTGACTGACTTGGCCATTCAAGAATATTCCACTTCTTTGCTTTAATAAACTCCTGGGTTGCTTTGGCTTTATGTTTTGGGTCATTGTCCATCTGTATTATGAAACGCTGACCAATCGGTTTGGCTGGATTTGAGCACACAGTATGTCTCTGAATACCTCAGAATTCATCCGGCTGCTTCTGTCCTGTGTCACATCATCAATAAACACTAGTGACCCAGTGCCACTGGCAGCCATGCATGCCCAAGCCATCACACTGCCTCCGCCATGTTTTACAGATGATGTGGTATGCTTTGGATCATGAGCCTTCGCCATACTTTTTTTCTTTCCATCATTCTGGTAGAGGTTGATCTTGGTTTCATCTGTCCAAAGAATGTTCTTCCAGAACTGTGCTGGCTTTTTTAGATGTTTTTTAGCAAAGTCCAATCTAGCCTTTTTATTCTTGAGGCTTATGAGTGGCTTGCACCGTGCAGTGAACCCTCTGTATTTACTTTCATGCAGTCTTCTCTTTATGGTAGATTTGGATATTGATACGCCTACCTGCTGGAGAGTGTTGTTCACTTGGTTGGCTGTTGTGAAGGGGTTTCTCTTCACCATGGAAATTATTCTGCGATCATCCACCACTGTTGTCTTCTGTGGGCGTCCAGGTCTTTTTGCATTGATGAATTCACCAGTGCTTTCTTTCTTTCTTTCTTTCTTTCTTTCTTTCTTTCTTTCTTTCTTTCTTTCTTTCTTTCTCAGGATGTACCAAACTGTAGATTTTGCCACTCCTAATACTGTAGCAATTTCTCGGATGGGTTTTTTTCTGTTTTCGCAGCTTAAGGATGGCTTGTTTCACCTGCATGGAGAGCTCCTTTGACCGCATGTTTTCTTCACAGCAAAATCTTCCAAATGCAAGCACCACACCTCAAATCAACTCCAGGCCTTTTATCTGCTTAATTGAGAATGACATAATGAAGGAATTGCCCACACCTGCCCATGAAATAGCCTTTGAGTCAATTGTCCAATTACTTTTGGTCCCTTTAAAAACAGGGTGGCACATGTTAAGGAGATGAAACTCCTAAACCCTTCATCCAATTTTAATGTGGATACCCTCAAATGAAAGCTGAAAGTCTGGACTTTATGTCCATGTCCATTATATAACTATAACTTGAATATGTTTCAGTAAACAGGTAAAAAAAGAAAATTTGTGTCAGTGTCCAAATATATATGGACATAACTGTATCTCTACACCCAGAGTTACTAATAAACACACACACACCTCCCCCTTTAGCCTTACTGGAGGCTGCGGTCCGGTTTTGTCTGAGAGCCAGGTCTCGGTGAAAATTAATGCGCAGCACTCTCTTATTTCCCACTGAGCTGTGATTCGAGCTCTTAATTCATCCAGTTTGTTTTCCTGAGACCGCATGTTGGCTAGCAGGAGGCTGGGTAGCGGTGGTCAGCTAGTGCGAGCTTTTAGCCTAGCGTGGAGCCCCCCCCTCCCCCTTGCTTGCGTTGCCATGTCTGGAGCACTCTCCAGGAGTCAGCATGTTCACTCGGGCCCAGTGCTTCAGGGCCTTCCTGGGGCTGGTGGTAGTGGTTGAGGGAGTGAACAATGAGTTGTAGCTCCAGTGGTATAAAGCCAGTAAATTCCAAATGGCTGTGTGTGTTAGTGATGTCCAGTAGTGCCTGTCTGTTATATGTTAGCAGTGCATGACATTTGTGCACTGCAGAAAGAAAAGGAAATACACAAAAAAGAAGAAAAAGCCAGCATTTAAGGGCAGAGTGAGTAAACACGTCTGCTTCAAGGGGCGCCATGACTTTAAAGACAGGTCATGGTGGTTTATTTATTTATTTTTTTTCTTTATAACGTGTGTGTGTGTGTGTGTGTGTGTGAGAGAGAGAGAGAGAGAGAGAGAGATATTTTGGTAATTTTGTCGAATATCAAATGTTTTACTTTTCCACAGCTATAAGGTAAACTACTGTAGTAGACGTGTCATTAACTGAGCTATACTCACCGGCCACTTTATTAGGAACACCCCTATATCCACCTGCTGTTCTCTGCAGTTCTGTAATCAGCCGACCCCTCGATAGCAGCACGATGCATCAAATCCCACAGATACAAATCAGGAGCTTCAGTTAATGTTCACAATGTTCAAACATCAGAATGGGAAAAATTGTGATCTCACAGTGTGACTTTCTTTCTTTCACTGTGGTATGGGTGTTGGTTTGATCCAGATGGACTGGTTTGGGGCAATTCCATGTAAATGTCAACCTCACCATGCAAAAATAAAGCAACATGTAATACATTAAAACCACTCCCAGAGATATCACCTAGGCCTGTATTTTACAGATGTGAATAAGTTGAACCAATTTGTAACCAACCTAATATGTCACTGTCAGTCTTTCTTTCTTATAATGTAAACCCCAAGCTAAAATCAACTTTGATCATGTACAATTCTATATTATTGCCACAAGCCACAGAAATGTATGCTAAAATCCACAAAACAGCAAAACAATAGCCATCCTAAATATTATTTAAGAACTTTGATAGTTTTAGCTGATATTTAGAGAGTTTTTCAAAGGGTTATGGTGGTTAAATTGCTGATTTTCTAAACATATGCCATGTCTATTTCAGATGCGTCACATCCATAACGGAATTTCGTCACATCCATAACGCTGACTTTTCCTTCCGAAACTCTGCATGAAATACAAAATATTTTAAACAAAGATTTTTTAATATTCACCTTGGACCCCTCTATCAAATGGATATCTCCATTTCGACATTAGGTTTACAATTTCACAGAGTTTGATAAAAATGTACAGTCACCCAAGAAAAGTGATACTTTTTCTGTCACATCCATAACGCATCTTTTATTGGCATTTTCTGGCATGCCCTAGATGTACTATGGGAATTATTCTTGTTCTATCACTTCTCCAGTATGGTACAGCCTTAAAATATGCAACACCTGTTTAAATACTGGGAGACAATAAAACATGCACTGGGTCATTTGTTGCCATTTTGAGTTCAAGTGTCACGTCCATAACGCTGGAATTGCTCTTTGAGTATTTCAGAAGCTGCTGATCTCCTGGGGCTTTCACACACAACAGTCTCTAGAGTTTACACAGAATGGTGCAGAAAACAAAAAACACTGAGTGAGTGAGCGACAGTTCTGTGGGTGGAAACAAACGCCTTGTTGATAAGAGAGGGTCAGAGGGAAATGGACAGATTGGGTCGAGCTTTTTTTTTTTGCCAGGAAGGATATAGTAACTCATATAATCACTCTTTACAACCGTGGTGAGCAGAAAAGCATCTCATCATGCAACAGCAGAAGAACACATTGGGTTCCACTCCTGCAGCCAAGAACAGGCATCTTAGAACCAACAACACGTTCCTATTAAAGTGGCCAGTGAGTGTAAATCCTGTTTATCTCAGGGAGCTCCGGATGTGAGGAACATTACTTTTAGCGTGATTTAGCTTGTTGTGTCATTGAGCACAAGTTACGTCAGTATTTATATGGCGGATTTTGTACACATTCAGAGACGGGTTGATTTGAATATTCTGAATAAAGATCCAAATGACCTGTGTGAAGTTCACACCTCTGAGGTTGCCAGATATTTCCTGAGTAAAGGCGAGGGCCTTTCTGTGTGGAGTTTGCATGTTCTCCCCGTGTCTGTGTGGGTTTCCTTCGGGTGCTCCGGTTTCCCCCACAGTCCAAAGACATGCGGTTAGGTTAATATGGGACGGCCTTGGGCTGAGGTGCCCTTGAGCGCGGCACCGAACTCCCAACTGCTCCCCGGGTGCTGTTAGCATGGCTGCCCACTGCTCTGGGTGTGTGTGTGTGCTCATTGCTCACGTGTGTGTGTGTTCACTGCTTCAGATGGGTTAAATGCAGAGAGGAATCTCACAAGTGTGTGATGAATAAAGTTGTGCTTTCTTTCTTTCTTTCTTTCTTTCTTTCTTTCTTTCTTTCTTTCTTTCTTTCTTTCTTTCTTCAAATAAAGTGTCTGAGATGGGATTTATCCTCCTAGGGCTTAGCGGTCACATGCGTGGACAGCACTTTATGGAAATTCGGAACAAGAATCCACATATGCGGACATACTTTTTCTCTAAAAGTACATCTTATCAAAAGATGATGCTTAGTTTTTATTCTAATCAGGTTCTAATAAGCCCAAATAGCAAAGAGAAATAAAAAATGCATGTAAAAAAAATCTTGGGCCTTAGGAGGTTAAAGGAGTCTATTCATATACTGCTGCATGACGCGTCCTCTATTTATTGATCACACTGATCCCTGCAAATGTAGTTTAACAAATGAACGAACAAATAAACAAAGAAAAGGGTGGAAGGTGAATAAATAAACCAACAAACTGATTAAAAAAATCAATCAATAAATAGCAATGCAGGCAGATAAATAAAAGTAAATAAATAAATGGGTGGGTAGGTAAGTAAACAAATAAACAGGAAGATAAATTAATAGTGATGTAGGTAAGCAAGTAAACAAGTAAATAAATAGGTAGATGAATAAATAATTGAGTATGTAAACAAACAAACAAGTAAATACATTGGTGGATAAATAATTGAGTAGGTAAACAAATAAATAACCAAACAAATAAGTAAATTAATAGTTGTATAATATTTCAGTAAACAAACAAGTAAATAAGTAGGTGGATAAATAACTGAGTAGGTAAACAAGTAAATAGATACAGTGCCTTGCAAAAGTATTCATACCCCTTGAACTTTTTCACATTTTTCCACCTTACAACCACGAACTTAAAAGTTTTTTATTGAGATTTTATGTGATAGACCAACACAGAGTAGCACATAATTGTGAAGTGAAACAAAAATGATAAATGGTCTTCAAAATTTTAAACAAATAAAAATCTGAAAAATGTGGTGTGCATTAGTATTCAGCCCCCTGTACTCCGATACCTCTAAATACAATCCAGTGCAATCAGTTGCCTTCAGAAATCATCTAATTAGTAAATAGAGTCCTACTGTGTGTAATTTACTCTCAGCATAAATACACTTGTTCTGTGAAGGCCTCAGTGGTTTGTTAGAGAACACTGAAGAACAAACAGCATCATGAAGACCAAAGAACTCACCAGACAGGTCAGGGATAAAGTTCTGGAGAAGTTTAAAGCAGGGTTAGGTTATAAAAAAATATCCCAAGCTCTTAACATCTCAAGAAGCACTGTTCAATCCATCATTCAAAAATGGAAAAAGTATGGCACAACTGCAAACCTACCAAGACATGGCCATCCACCTAAACTGACAGAGCGAGCAAGGAGAGCACTGGTCAGAGAAGCAGCCAAGAGGCCCATGATCACTCTGGAGGAGCTGCAGAAATCCACAGCTCAGGTGGGAGAATCTGTGCACAGGACAACTAGAAGTCGTACACTCCACAAATCTGGCCTTTTTGGAAGAGTGGCAAGAAGAAAGCCATTGTTGAAAGACAGGCATAAGAAGCCATGTAGGGGACACAGCAAACATGTGGAAGAAGGTGCTTTGGTCAGATGAGACCAAAGTTGAACTTTTTGGCCTAAATGCAAAGCGCTATGTGTGGCGGAAAACTAACACTGCTCATCACCCTGCACACACCATCCCCACTGTGAAACATGGTGGTGGCAGCATCATGCTATGGGGATGCTTTTCTTCAGCAGGGACAGGGAAGCTGGTCAGAGTTGATGGGAAGATGGATGGAGCTAAATACAGGGCAATCCTGGAAGAAAACCTGTTGGAGGCTGCAAAAGACTTGAGACTGGGAAGGAGATTCACCTTCCAGCAAGACAATGACCCTAAACATACAGTCAGAGCTACAATGGAATGGTTTAGATCAAAGAATATTCATGTGTTAGAATGGCCCAGTCAAAGTCCAGACCTAAATCCCATTGAGCATCTGTGGCAAGACTTGAAAATTGCTGTTCACAGATGCTCTCCATCCAATCTGGCTGAGCTTGAGCTATTTTGCAAAGAAGAATGGGCAAAAATTTCAGTGTCTAGATGTGCAAAGCTGGTAGAGACATACCACAAAAGACTTGCAGCTGTAATTGCAGCAAAAGGTGGCTCTACAAAGTATTGATGCAGGGGGGCTGAATACTAATGCACACCACATTTTTCAGATTTTTATTTGTTTAAAATTTTGAAGACCATTTATCATTTTCATTTCACTTCACAATTATGTGCTACTCTGTGTTGGTCTATCACATAAAATCTCAATAAAAAACTTTTAAGTTCGTGGTTGTAAGGTGGAAAAATGTGAAAAAGTTCAAGGGGTATGAATACTTTTGCAAGGCACTGTAAGCAAATAAATAAACAATTGAGTAGGTAAATAAACAAATCAAGAAGTAGGTAGATAAATAACATAGGTAGAAAAGCAAATAAACAAATAAGTAAATATATCAGTAGATAAATAAATGAGTAGATAAATAACCAAACAAGTTAAACCAACAAATAAATAAATAAATGCTGGATTTGATTCACAAAATTTTGTGAGTTATTAACTTTACTTATATACTCATTTATTTCATAGTCTATAGTTACCTCTGAGGTTTGAATACAGATAAATTTTGATATTAAATCCTCACTGAGATTAATTCCAGTGATTATTCACACTGAGACTGGACCTTAATCTCTTCTTTAGCAGTGAATGTTTGACTTGATGTGCTTTAGATCACCCTGTAACCCTCCATCATGCAGTGTTCTCGTCCACATGGTGAAGGAACTGCCCCTGGGGTGAGAGGAGAGTTGAGTGAAGCAGCACGGAGCACCATGTTGCCCTAGACACATCCACCTCCTGTGTTCGTGTAACACACCTGTCCCGTGTGGTGGTGTTTGATGGGGGTTAACTCTGTGTACTGCTCTGCATATCTCTGTCTAATTCTCAGGGTGGAGAACAGGAGCGTATGCTCTCACAGAGCCAAAAACAGTACGAAAGATGTATGTGCCTGTGAAAGTCACCCAGGATGAAGCTGCTGCAGTGATGAATTATAGAGGACAGTGCTGGAGATTTACGGCGTCTCGAGGGAACAGGAGCATCACTCGCTTGCTCAGTGCATGGAAGTATTTGGTGTGTTTCTGCTCCACCCACATGCTGCTCTGTCCACCCGAGTTCCCCCACATGCAGACTTCATCAGCTCCTACAACTTATTTCTTATTTCCTGTTTTTGTCTTCCATGCTGCATCAGATGATGGTCCATTGAGAATCTTTCTATGCATGAAAGACAAAAATCTGTCTCTTTCTGCCAGACAGAATTCACTCTGCTTGGCTCTGCCTCACCATCCTGTTCTCCACACAACTCATTAACTTTTTTTTTTTAAAGACAAAGGCTTGAAGAAGCATCCAGGCCACATTGCAGAAAGAAACTCCAGTGTATTTATCTTCTATCTCCATCCTTCAAGCAGATGTTATGTCCTACATCTGTTGTTCAGGATGTGGAGCATCGAAACCTTTAATTTGGTGTTTAAGTGTAAAGTAGTCAAGTCAAGTTTATTCCCATAGCGCTTTTAACACCAGACATTGTCACAAAGCAGCTTTACATAATTTTAATGACTTTAAACATGACCTAATTTTATCCCTAATCCATCCCCAATGAGCAAGCCTGTGGCAACGGCGGCAAGGAAAAACTCCCTTGGATGACTGCAGAAGAAACCTCGAGAGGAACCAGACTCAAAAGGGAACCCATCCTCATTTGGGTGATAACAGACAATGTGATTATAACATTTTTAACAGTTTTAACATGAAGTCAGGTGTCACGGTGGTGTAGTGGTTAGCGCTGTCGCCTCACAGCAAGAAGGTCCTGGGTTCGAGCCCCATGGCCGGCGAGGGCCTTTCTGTGTGGAGTTTGCATGTTCTCCCCGTGTCTGCGTGGGTTTCCTCCGGGTGCTCCGGTTTCCCCCACAGTCCAAAGACATGCAGGTTAGGTTAACTGGTGACTCTAAATTGAGCGTAGGTGTGAATGTGAGTGTGAATGGTTGTCTGTGTCTATGTGTCAGCCCTGTGATGACCTGGCGACTTGTCCAGGGTGTACCCCGCCTTTCACCCGTAGTCAGCTGGGATAGGCTCCAGCTTGCCTGCGACCCTGTAGAAGGATAAAGCGGCTAGAGATGAGATGAGATGAACATGAAGTCAGTTTTATTGATGTTATAACTCTTCATTGATGGAAACTTGAGTGCAAAACTGTTCATGACAAGTTCAGTCCTAAAGCTACCAAGTCAACTGTAGTCCTCAGCCATAAAAGCATTACTGTAAGAGTCCAGAGCATCTTCCAAGTGTGACTTTCAACTATCTATATGGGGCCATCCTCCACAGGAGCAATGTGATGAGACTACAACCAGACATAGGGCATCAGGATGGATCAGGCAGGTCTGAGGAGGAGAAGAGGTTCAGCATCTCGATCTCAGGGTTGACATGTAACTCAGAGGGACAGACAGAGTGGGGAAGCAGGGACTCCAGCAAAACTAACTATGACAGCATAACTAAAAGGAGAGAGCCAGAAGGTAACACAGGCATGAGGGAGCCCCGGGACATAAAGCATCAGCCACTACACTGTCAACAAACTCGAGTGAGCAAGCGAGTGGGGACTGACAGCATCCATACATCCCAGTTTACCAAAACACTCTGTGTCTGAGGACCCTCCAGATCTACACCTTTACCTCATATACACCATTACTGTACAGTAATCAATACCGACGTGATACTACACCAAACTCAACCATGACACACACCGAAATAACTCTTTCATCCATTACTCGCAACACTACTCGGCTAATGCAAATGCTTGTTGATTATGAAAACCTGGAACTGAAACCACATGAATTCACTGACCATAAATTATTGGATACAAAAAATGACACAGACCCAGACAATAACTTTTTTCTCAACCATTAATGACGATCGCCACCATTACACAGAGGAACAGTACAATCAGTCCACTAAGGCTGTGGGAAAATTATCAATAATACACTTCAACAGCAGAAGCATGTACACTAACTTTAAACACATCAAGAAATACTTAAGTCAGTTTACTCATCCATTCAACATTATTGCCATATCGGAGACCTGGATTGACCTGGAGAAAGGAGTGGATTTCAAACTGGCTGGATATGAATTTAATTCTATAAACAGGAAAAATAAAGGTGGAGGAGGAGTGGCGGTGTATGTGGACTGTAATTTGAATTATAAGTTAATAGATGGCATGACAACAGTGATTGATAACTTATTAGAATGTTTAACAATCGAAATTAATATTGAAAAAAGTAGAAATGTATTAATTAGCTGTATATATAGAGCGCCAGAAACTAGTATAGAGGCATTTAATGACTGGGTAGAAAAGACATTTACAGTAGATAATAAAAAAAGTTATCTTCATTTGTGGGGATACTAATATTGATCTGTTGAACCCTAATAAGCACAGTATGACTGAGGAATTTATTAATACCATGTACAGTATGAGCCTCCACCCAAAAATTACCAGACCCACCAGAATTACTGACCATAGTCACGGGCGATTGCTCTAAGACAACGAGGGAGGCTCAGCCTCCTCTAAAAATGACGAACATCATGTAGGATGAATTGCGCTAGGCTTATGTTATAGCCAACCTTATAACATTGCTATTTCAGATCCAAAATCATAGAAATATATGTGCTCAACCCAACTACAGTGTGAAATCATTCCGTTATAACTTTCCCCAGTTCGCCTAATGTGTGCGTGATTTTTCCCCCTCATGACAACGCGATGCAGCCCAGCCTCAGTGGACTTCAATGGCATTTCAGAGCTATGCGCTTTTCAATATCAAAATGCAAGACGATTATTGGACAAATACTGTGAAAACGCCCGCCCACGGAGTCCCACGGACTCCCAGCCTCACAGTGGACTTCAATGGCATTTGGGAGCTAAGTGCTTTTCAATATCAAAATGCAAGACGGTTATTGGACAAATACTGCGAAAACACCCACCTACGGACTCCCAGCCTCACAGTGGGAGGGACATGGCAAAGCTTTCCGTGAGGAGACTGGTGATTGGTGAAAGCAGCCGGATATTTTCTTTGATTGACAGCTCGTTTCAAATATAGACAGGCAGCGGTGAATTTCAGTTCAGTCCCATGCGGATTCGCAAGTGCTGTGGTGTATTGTAAGAGATCAGCTTACATTTCGATTTCATTCATTACATACGGTTTCTACCAGCTTTTTTAGTTTGTATATATTTTCATTGTAAATAAAGTGTAAATATAGTGTTGTCAAGTTTGCTATCTTAGTTCCAGAAATTTCGTTTATTTGAGTGACTGAACTTGAACTTGAGGGGGCTAGTCAGCTAGCAAGAAAGCTGTGCACGGAGGCCAAGCATTGTTGATTTAATTTTGGTGAAGCCATTTGCCAGTCTTCCTTTCGAGGAAAAAATTAAAATTAAAGAGCAGGGTAGACCAACGCCTCAAATTGACTTGGTGAAAAAGGTAGGGAATAATACTCGTTCCTTTCAGCTCTCCTGGTACGAGAAAGTGAATTGGCTAACAGCAAGTGACCCACATCAACAACAGTAAATAGGCTACTTTAGTAATATGTCATGGATAGACCAAAAATATAGAATCTATTTAAAATGTTTATGCTGAGTATATTATATTGGAATATATATTTTTCTGGATATGAATTAAACACAGCTACAATTTGGAAAACATTTTTAAACAAAAACACAGCCAAGAACATTTCACACTACAGACCTGGATTAAAAGTGAAGGGTTATCAAAATTGTCAATAAAACATTTCTCAGTCAAAATAAGTAAAATATAGGGAAAGTGTCATTGAATGAAATGTGTGGCACCCAGCTCTACTGCTGAGGTTCCTGACAAAGAGCTGCTTTCAATAATGATCAATTTTTAAACAACATGCCACAATTTTAAAATATAAAATGTTAAAATATACCCCTCCCCCCAACACCACCATCATGTATATTGGACAGTAGGCTAATGGGCCAAAAGAACCTGTTATTTCACAGTTTGTGACCCTGCCAACAATCAGCCAGATCAGAGGCAAGAGTATGGGCAAAATTGATGTGTTTTTTCTTTTTTCTTTTAAAATCTGGAAATATCGTAACCGACCAGCCTCCCCTGTTTGAAAGACTACCAGCCGCCACTGACCATAGTGCTACCTTAATAGATAATATATATACCAATGATATAGATAATATCATTATAAGTGTTATATTACTCAATGATATCAGTGATCATCTACCAGTTTTTACAATTTATGACTGTAATTGTAAGAGAAATGTGACAGACCATAAACTTAAGTATAGAAGAGTTAGGACTAAGGAAGCCATGTTTGCATTAAATAATAATTTATTACTGCAAGGGGCGGCACGGTGGTGTAGTGGTTAGCGCTGTCGCCTCACAGCAAGAAGGTCCTGGGTTCGAGCCCCGGGGCCGGTGAGGGCCTTTCTGTGCGGAGTTTGCATGTTCTCCCCGTGTCCGCGTGGGTTTCCTCCGGGTGCTCCGGTTTCCCCCACAGTCCAAAGACATGCAGGTTAGGTTAACTGGTGACTCTAAATTGACCGTAGGTGTAGGTGTGAGTGTGAATGGTTGTCTGTGTCTATGTGTCAGCCCAGTGATGACCTGGCGACTTGTCCAGGGTGAACCCCGCCTTTCGCCCGTAGTCAGCTGGGATAGGCTCCAGCTTGCCTGCGACCCTGTAGAAGGATAAAACGGCTAGAGGTAATGAGATGAGATGAGATTACTGCAAGACTGGGAATCAGTTTATATAGAGAATAGCATTGATAGAGCATATAATAACTGTCTAAGTATATTCAAATTATTATATGATAAAAATTGCCCACTGAAGCAATATAGTACAAAACAAAACTATAATGACCAACCTTGGATTACTAAGGGATTACAAAATGCCTGTAAGAAGAAAAACACTCTATATACAGAATTTATTAAATTAAGAACCAAAGAGGCAGAAAATAAATATAAAAAATATAAAAACAAGTGAACGAGTATCATACGGAGATGTAGTAAGGATTATTATGGTAAATTAATATATAATAGGAAAAATAATATTAAAGGAATATGGAATATAATAAATAGTATTACTGAAGATGGATCTGGACAAATACATTACCCTAAATACTTTAATGACAAAGGTATCGAAAATTATAACACGGATGTAGTTGCTAATAGTTTTAATAATTTTTTTGTTAATGTTGAACCAAGATTAGCTCAAAATATCTCTGATCCGGTAACAAATGATGATTGTATAGATAATATTATAAAGAGGAATTCTTGTTCTATGTTTCTTACACCAGTAGATGAGAAGGAAATTATTGATATAGTTAATAAATGTAGTAATAAAATATCCACAGATTGTAATGATATTGATATGAAACTAGTGAAAAGTATTATTGGGGGGATTTCTAAACCATTAACACACGTACATCTGTAACTTGTCATTTCAAACCGGTACATTTCCAAGCAATATGAAAATAGCAAAAGTAATTCCATTGTATAAATCTGGGGACAAACACAACTTCACAAATTACAGACCTGTTTCTTTACTTCCTCAATTCTCCAAAATTCTTGAAAAACTATTCAATAACAGATTAGATATATTCATTGAAAAATACAAACTACTCAGTGATAGTCAATATGGATTTAGAGCAAATAGATCAACAGAGATGGCACTAATGGAATCAATTGAAGATATCAGTAACTCTATAGATGATAAGAAATATGTCGATCTTCAAAAAGCTTTTGATACGATTAATCATGATATATTAAATAATTAGATGGAACAATATGGGATAAGGGGAGTTGTATTAAATTGGATAAGAAGTTATTTGAGCAACAGGACACAATTTGTGAAGTTGGGTGACTCTGTCTCAACTCATTTGAATATTGATTGTGGTGTCCCTCAGGGGTCAGTATTGGGTCCTAAACTGTTCATTCTTTATATAAATGATTAGATTAGATTAGATTAGATTAGATTAGATTAGATTAGATTAGATAAAACTTTATTGATCCCTTTGGGAGGGTTCCCTCAGGGAAATTAAGATTCCAGCAGCATCATTACAGATAAACAGAGAAAAGAAATAGAGGAAAACTTCTAGATAAATTAAAATAAATTAAGTATTTACATATACAAATATAAAAGAATAAGATATGGGGAAGAGAGGAAGAGGGAGGGGGAAGGGGGGAGAAGTGGGGTTAGGGTAAGTGTGTGTGTGTGTGTGTGTGTGTGTGTGTGTGGGGAAGCAGGAAAGATATTGCACTTTATATTGCACATTATATTGCACATTGTCCGGTATTGCTTATTGTCAGGCGAGGCTACTGCTCCTTCCCGTCCTCTGTCGTCCTGTTACCCCCCCCCCCCCCCCCCCCCCAGAGAGGAGTTGTACAGTCTGATGGCATGAGGGACAAAGGAGTTTTTGAGTCTGTTCGTCCTGCACTTGGGAAGGAGCATTCTGTCACTGAACAGGCTCCTCTGGTTGCTGATGACGGTGTGCAGAGGGTGACTAGCATCATCCATGATGTTCAGTAGTTTGTCCAAAGACCTCTTCTCTGCCACCGTCACCAGAGAGTCCAGCTTCATGCCGACCACAGAGCCGGCCCGCCTGATCAGTTTATCCAGCCTGGATGTGTCCTTCTTGGATGTGCTGCCCCCCCAGGACACCACAGTGTAAAACAGGACACTGGTGACCACAGACTGATAGAACATCCACAGGAGTTTCCTGCAGATGTTAAAGGACCGCAGCCTCCTAAGGAAGTATAGCCTGCTCTGTCCCTTCCTGTATAAGTGATTGGTGTTACAAGTCCAGTCCAGCTTGCTGTCCAGCCACAGCCCGAGGTACTTGTAGGAATCCACAGCCTCCACCTCAACTCCCTCGATCAGAAGTGGTTGTGACCTTGGTCTGGACCTCCTAGAGTCAATGACCAGCTCCTTGGTCTTCAAGGTGTTGAGCTACAGATGGTTCCTGTTGCACCACACAGCAAAGTCCTTCACCAGGCTCCTATACTCCTCCTCTCTGTCGTCACTGATACACCCAATGATGGCTGTGTCATTGGCAAACTTCTGAATGTGACACAGCTCCGAGTTGTAGCAGAAGTCCACAGTGTACAGGGTGAAGAGAAAGAGGGGCCAGCACCGTGCCCTGGGGTGCTCCAGTGCTGCTAATTACAGTGTCAGACGTGATGTCCTTCAGCCTGATGTACTGCGGCCTGTCAGTGAGGTAGCTGGAGATCCAGGTGACCAGGCAAGGGTCCATTCACATCCTGTTCAGTTTGTCCTGAAGCAATAGGGGCTGGATGGTGTTGAAGGCACTCGAGAAGTCCAAGAAGGGGATCCTCACTGTGCCATTTCCCTTATCCAGATGCGAGTGGGCTCAGTGTAGCAGGTAGAGGATGGCGTCTTCCACACCAACACCTGCCCGGTACACAAACTGCAGACAGTCTTGTGCATGTTGTACCTGGGGTCTGAGGAGGCTGAGGAAGAGCCGCTCCAACATCTTCATCAGATGTGAAGTGAGTGCCACTGGTTGGAAGTCATTCAGCTCACTGGGCCGATTCTTTTTGGGAACTGGAATGATACATGATGTCTTCCAGAGGGTTGGCACTCTCCCCAGCTGCAGGCTGAGGTTGAAGATGCGTTGGAGTGCTTCACCCAGTTCAGCAGCACAGGTCTTCAGTAGTCATGGACACACCTTGTCCAGGCCTGCTGCTTTCCTGGGGTGAAGCTTCCTCAGTTGACCTCTGACCTGGTCTGCAGTAACGCATAGAGGAGTCTGTGTTGAGGTGGGGGAGGAGGGGGCTGCTGTGATGACTGGGGGGAGGTGTGTTGAGGGAAGAAGGAGAGATGGCTGCAGTGAGGGAGAGGGTGGGGGGGACATGGGCTGGTTGAACCGATTGAAGAAGTCATTCAACTCGTTCACCCTCACCACTGTTCCCTCAATGACTCTGGTCTTTGTATTGTGGCCTGTGATGGTTTTCACACCTTCCCAGACCTCCCTCATGCTGTTCTCCTTCAGCTTCTGCTCCACCTTTCTCCTGTAGCTGTCCTTAGCTTCCCTCATGCAGCGTTTCACCTCCTGCTGTGCTGCTTTCATTGCCTCCCTATCCCTGCTCCTGAAGGCAGCCTTCTTCCTGTTGAGAACAGCTTTGACTTCCTGTGTTACTCATGGCTTGTTATTAGGGTAACACCGTACAGTCTTAGTGGGGGAGACCACATCTGCACAGAAGTTGAGGTAATCCGTCAGACAATGTGTCAGCCCCTCTATGTCCTCACAGTGTGGGCTAAGCAGCACATCCCAGTCCGTGATGTCATAGCAGTCTCTGAGGGCATCTTCCATTTCAGGGGACCACCTCCTGATGGAGCTAGTTGTTGCAGGCTGCCTTTGGACCAGGGGGGTGTACTTCGGCTGTAGAAGAGCCAGGTTGTGGTCAGACTTCCCTAGTGGGGGGGAGGGGCATGACTCTGTATGCATCCCTCACATTAGCATACAGCAAGTCAATTGTCCTGTTGTTCCTTGTTGGACAATCCACAGCCTGGTAAAAAGCAGTCAAAGTAGAGTCCAAAGTAGCGTGATTAAAGTCCCCAGAAATGATCATAAATGCCTCAGGGTGCTGTGTCTGCAGCCTTGCTGTGACAGAGTGAATCCTCTCACATACAGCAGCTGCGTCTGCCCTCGGAGGGATGCAAACACAGATGATCACATGACTGAACTCCCTCGGCAGATAATATGGCTGTAGGCTAACAGCTAGCAGCTCCAAGTCCGGACAACATAAAACTGTCTTTACGGAGATATGTCCTGGGTTACACCAGCAGTTGTTAACATAAATGATGAGTCCCCCACCTTTGCTTTTCCTGCATGTGTTAGTGTCTCTGTCGGCTCTCACAGCAGTGAGTCCCCGCAGGTCTCCGTTAGCATCCGGTACGAGGAGTGTTAGCCATGTCTCCATAAAGATAAATAAGCTGCTTTCCCAGTAAATCTGCTGGTTGTTCAGAGCGGAAAGCTTGTCGACTTTATTCGGCAGCAAGTTCACATTCCCCATGATAACGGAGGGAATGGATGGTTTGTAGTGCCGCCGGTTGTCCGCTAGCCTAGCCTTTAGCTTAGCTCCAGCTTTGCAGCCCCTGGGTTTCCTCCTCAGCTCCGCCGGGATGGGGTGTCGTATCCCAGCTTGTCCCATTGTTTTCAGGGCCAGCAGCTCCTCTCTCGAATAAGTGAGAAAACTGGCTCCTGGTTGCGTGTTAAAGTTAAAAATGATATGTGCAATGTCTCATCTCATCTCATCTCATCTCATTATCTCTAGCCGCTTTATCCTGTTCTACAGGGTCGCAGGCAAGCTGGAGCCTATCCCAGCTGACTACAGGCGAAAGGCGGGGTACACCCTGGACAAGTAGCCAGGCCATCACAGGACTGACACGTAGACACAGACAACCATTCACACTCACATTCACATTCACACCTACGGTCAATTTAGAGTCACCAGTTAACCTAACCTGCATGTCTTTGGACTGTGGGGGAAACCGGAGCACCCGAAGGAAACCCATGCAGACACGGGGAGAACATGCAAACTCCACACAGAAAGGCCCTCACCGGCCACGGGGCTCGAACCCGGACCTTCTTGCTGTGAGGAGACAGCGCTAACCACTACACCACCGTGCTGCCCTTTAGGAGGAAATTCATCTCATCTCATTATCTCTAGCCGCTTTATCCTGTTCTACAGGGTCGCAGGCAAGCTGGAGCCTATCCCAGCTGACTATGGGCAAAAGGTGGGGTACACCCTGGACAAGTCACCAGGTCATCACAGGGCTGACACATAGACACACATTCACACCTACGGTCAATTTAGAGTCACCAGTTAACCTAACCTGCATGTCTTTGGACCGTGGGGGAAACCGGAGCACCCGGAGGAAACCCACACGGACACGGGGAGAACATGCAAACTCCGCACAGAAAGGCCCTCGCCAGCCACGGGGCTCGAACCTGGACCTTCTTGCTATAACATAACTGATAGAGTCATACCGGCTCAGATGTCGCCCGGGTCAACAAGGTCTGTGTCAGTTGCTAGGGAACCAGGGCAAACTGATGAGAAATGGACTACTGGAACAAGACATCGATGGACGAGGACAGAAAATACAGAATTGCTGGAATGCTACTATACAAGCCAGAGAGAGGGGATACATGCATACCCAGAGAGAGGGGATACATGCAGCGAATGTGGGACCATTGGATACTTCGAAACCCACAATCAAGGCTAACAAAGAAACAGCTATTAGCCCAGTGTTCCAACATCCGTAATCAAAATCTACTATCACAACTAGAGATTAATGAAATACAACAATGATGCTACAGCAAGGGGGAGCCAGGAAGACAGGTCAGCAGGGAGATGTCATCATCATCCCCACAACCAGAGATTGGGTACCAAGCCCCAACAGCTAACAGCCTCAACACAAGAGCTGCTGACCTGAGAAGGAAGATCGTGACCCAACTGGAAACCTGGAGCCCCCAACGAATACCGAAGCTGAGTTGCCAAGTACCTTCAGAAGATCTACTAGTAGATGTGAATGCTGCTCTGAAGACAATCTCCACAAGAACCATCACTGAGACCAACAAGCTGATACACAGTACAGCAACAGTAATCATGGAGATGCTTGGACACAAGGTGGGCTCGGGACATAACAAACAGTATCCACCATGGAAAAGATGATTAGAGGCCAAGATAAAGGCAGCACGGAGAGAAGTTAGCCAGCTAGCTGAACTACAGAAAGGGAACATGGTGAATAAAGGGGCACCCAGGAAGTACAACTCACTCTCCATACCAGAGGCACTCAACTGCCAAACAGCGACTAACAGCTCTGGCCACCCGGTTGAAGAGATACACCAAGGAGGGAGAGGCCAGGAGAATAAACAAGCTGTTCTCCACTGAACCAGCCAAGGTGTACTCTCAGTGGCAGGGAAACAACAACTGGTCAGACCCACCAAGAGCTGAGGTGGAAAAATACTGGAAAGACATATGGGAAAGAAAGGCATCACACAACACTGATGCCCAATGGTTAGTGGACCTAAGAGCTGACCACAGCAACCTCCCAGAACAAGAACCAGTAACCATCTCAATGGCAGACGTCCAAGAAAGAGTGTCAAAGATGAAGAGCTGGACAGCACCAGGCCCCGATATGATCCATACGTACTGGCTGAAGAAGCTAACTGCACTCCATGAATGCCTAGCAGCACAGATGAACCAGCTGCTGAGGGATGGGACCCACCCAGAATGGCTAACCCAAGGCAGGACAGTCCTAATCATGAAGGACCCCCAGAAGGGACCCATCCCATCCAACTACCGGCCAATTACCTGTCTCTGCACAACATAGAAGGCCCTGTCAGGCATCATTGCGGCAAAAATGAGTAAGCATGTGGCTCAATACATGAGTGAAGCACAGAAAGGAATTGGCAGTAATACCAGAGGAGCCAAGCACCAGCTACTGGTTGATAGAACAGTTGCCCGAGACTGTAAGAAGAGACAGACCAACCTGTGCACTGCCTGGATTGACTACGAGAAAGCCTACGACTCAATACCACACACATGGATACTGGAATGTCTGGAACTGTATAAGATCAACAGGAACCTAAGGACCTTCATACAGAACTCAATGGAAATGTGGAAGACAACCCTAGAGGCCAACTCAAAACCCATTGCCCAAGTCAACATCAAGTGCGGCATATACCAAGGAGATGCGCTATCACCACTGCTGTTCTGCATAGGCCTGAACCCCCTCAGTCAGATCATCACGAAGAGTGGCTACGGGTACCGATTCCGTAGTGGGGCAACAATCAGCAACCTGCTCTACATGGATGACATCAAGCTGTATGCCAGGAACGAGCGAGAAATAGACTCGCTGATCCACACCACCCGGATCTACAGCGATGACATAGGGATGTCATTCGGATTGGACAAGTGTGGCTGGATGGTCTCAAAGAGAGGCAAGATATCCGGACTGAGGGGATTGACCTACCAGAGGGCAACATAGGTGATATCCAAGACAGCTACAAGTACCTTGGCATCCCACAGGCTAATGGAAACCATGAAGAGGCCACAAGGAAGTCAACCACAGCCAAATACCTCCAGAGAGTAAGGCAGGTCCTGAAAAGTCAGCTGAATGGTAAGAACAAGGTCCGAGCCATCAACATGTACGCACTACCAGTCATCAGATACCCCGCTGGTATCATAAACTGGCCAAAGGAGGAGATAGAAGCCACGGATATCAAGACTAGAAAGCTCCTCACCATGCATGGAGGGTTCCACCCCAAGTCCAGCACCCTGAGACTATACACTAAGCAGAAAGAGGGAGGCCGAGGGCTAGTGAGCATCAAGACCATGGTCCAGGATGAAACATCGAAAATCCGAGAATACATCAGAAAGATGGCCCCAAAGGATGAACTGCTAAGTGAATGTCTCAGGCAGCAGAACCCTGATGAGAGTGCAGAGGAGGAGGAGGAACAGACAACCTGGAGGGACAAACCCCTACATGGCATGTACCACCGTCAGATAGAGGAAGTGGCTGATATCAAGAAATCCTACCAGTGGCTGGATAATGCAGGACTGACAGACAGCACAGAGGCACTAATCATGGCAGCACAAGAACAAGCCATAAGCACAAGAGCCATAGAGGCCAGGATCTACCAGAGTAGATCAGACCCAAGATGCAGACTGTGCAAAGAAGCCCCTGAAACAGTCCAGCACATAGTAGCAGGGTGTAAGATGCTAGCTGGATCAGCGTACATGGAGAGGCACAACCAAGTGGCTGGGATAGTATACAGGAACATCTGCAACCAGTATGGAATAGAAGTACCCAAGTCCCAATGGGCCATACCACAGAAGGTGGCTGAGAACAACAGGGCCAAGGTTCTGTGGGACTTCAGCTTCCAGACTGACAAACAGATCCTGGCTAACCAACCGGACATAGTGGTGGTGGACAAAGAGCAGAAGAGGGTGGTGGTGATAGATGTGGCGATCCCAGCTGACGCCAACATCAGGAAGAAGGAACATGAGAAACTTGAGAAGTATCAAGGGTTGAAAAAGCAGCTGGAACGGATGTGGAAGGTCAAGGGTTGCATGGTCCCTGTGGTAGTGGGGGCACTTGGGGCAGTAACCCCCAAACTGGGAGAGTGGCTCCAGCAAATCCCAGGAACAACATCTGAAGCCTCAGTCCAGAAGAACGCAGTCCTAGGAACATCGAAGATACTGCGCAGAACCCTCAAACTCCCAGGCCTCTGGTAGAGGACCCGAGCTTGAGGATGACATGGATACCACCCCCCCCGCCGGGGGTGAGAAGGAGATTTTTTTTTTTTTAGTATAATATGCATAATTATGATATGGGTGTCTGTGTACGTATGGATGTGTATCGTTATAGGTATGTGTATATGTGAATAATATGTACTGTATATATGTATTGTATATATGATTTGATTTGGTCGATATTATACCATGTTGGTATGTCATGGTATGTTGGTATGTTTTCTTTTGTATATATAGTTCATTATGGCGGAAAGTGACATTTGATTAGCGGTGGTATAGAGGGTTAGGATTTGATAAGTTATTTATTTCTTCCTCATCCTTTCCAAACATTATTATGTTACTGCCTTGTGGCTACGCTATTCTGTTTGTTTATGACGATGTTTTGATTATTGCATTTTTAGGGCCCGAGCACTGTTTGGTGCAAACCCTATTGTTTTTCGAAGGATTATTATTATTATTATTATCATTATTATTATTATGCTGTCTCGTCTCGTCTCGTGTTCTTCTGCTTATCCGGGACTGGGTCGCAGAGGCAGCAGTCTAAGCATGGAAGCCCAAACTTCCCTTTCCCCAGACACCTCGGCCAGCTCCTCGGGAAGAACACCGAGGCGTTCCCAGGCCAGCCGAGAGACATAGTCCCTCCAGCGTGTCCTGGGTATTCCCCGGGGCCTCCTCCCGGGGGGACATGCCTGGAACACCTCCCCAGGGAGGCGTCCAGGAGGCATCCGAAAAAGATGCCCGAGCCACCTCAGCTGGTTCCTCTCGATGTGGAGGAGCAGCGGCTCTACTCCGAGCTCCTCCCGAGTGACTGTGCTTCTCACCCTATCTCTAAGGGAGCGCCCAGCCACCCTGCGAAGGAAACTCATTTCAGCCGCTTGTATCCGCGATCTTGTTCTTTCTGTCATTATCCAAAGCTCATGACCATAGGTGAGAGTCGGAACATAGATCGACCGGTAAATTGAGAGCTTCGCCTTTTGGCTCAGCTCCTTCTTCACCACGACGGACCGGTAAAGTGACCGCATCACTGCGGAGGCTGCACCGAGCCGCCTGTCGATCTCACGCTCCATCCTTCCCTCACTCGTGAACAAGATCCCGAGATACTTAAACTCCTCCACTTGAGGCAGGACTTCTCCACCAACCTGGAGAGGGCAAGCCACCCTTTTCCGGTTGAGAACCATGGCCTCGGACTTGGAGGTGCTGATTCTCATCCCAGCCGCTTCACACTCGACTGCAAACCGCCCCAGTGCATGCTGAAGGTCCTGGTTTGAAGAAGCCAACAGGACAACATCATCCGCAAAAAGCAGAGATGAAATCCTGTGGTTCCCAAACAGGATTCCTTCCGGCCCCTGGCTGCGCCTAGAAATTCTGTCCATAAAAATTATGAACAGAACCGGTGACGAAGGGCAGCCCTGCCGGAGTCCAACATGCACTGGGAACAGGTCTGACTTACTGCCGGCAATGTGAACCAGACTCCTGCTCCGTTCGTACAGGGACCGGACAGCCCTTAGCAAAGAGCCCCGAACCCCATACTCCCGAAGCACCCCCCACAGAATACCATGGGGGACACGGTCGAATGCCTTCTCCAGATCCACAAAGCACA
Organism: Neoarius graeffei; assembly: GCF_027579695.1. Classification (NCBI taxonomy): domain Eukaryota; kingdom Metazoa; phylum Chordata; class Actinopteri; order Siluriformes; family Ariidae; genus Neoarius; species Neoarius graeffei. Next base: position 80,540,648 of record NC_083582.1, on the reverse strand, counting down.
TGTGGACTGGTTGGGCAAACTCCCATGAACCCTCGAGCACCCTATGAAGGGTATAGAGCTGGTCCAGTGTTCCGCGACCAGGACGAAAACCGCATTGTTCCTCCTGGATCTGAGGTTCGACTATTGGTCGAATTCTCCTCTCCAGTACCCTGGAGTAAACTTTACCTGGGAGGCTGAGAAGTGTGATTCCCCTATAATTGGAGCACACTCTTCGGTCCCCTTTCTTAAAAAGAGGGACCACCACCCCAGTCTGCCACTCCAGAGGCACTGTCCCCGACCGCCACGCGATGTTGCAGAGGCGTGTCAACCAAGACAGCCCCACAACATCCAGAGACTTGAGATACTCAGGGCGGCTCTCATCCACCCCCGGTGCCTTGCCACCGAGGAGCTTGCAAACCACCTCAGTGACTTCGGCTTGGGTAATGGACGAGTCCACCTCTGAGTCATCAGCCTCAGTCTCCTCAGTGGAAGACATGATGGTGGGATTGAGGAGATCCTCAAAGTATTCCTTCCACCGCCCGACAATGTCCCCAGTCGAGGTCAACAGCTCCCCACCCGCACTGTAAACAGTGTTGGCAGAGTACTGCTTCCCCCTCCTGAGGCACCGGACGGTTTGCCAGAATTTCTTCGAGGCCGACCGATAGTCCTTCTCCATGGCCTCCCCGAACTCCTCCCAGTTCCGAGTTTTTGCCTCTGCAACTGCCCGAGCTGCAGCACGCCTGGCCTGCCGATACCCGTTGGCTGCCTCAGGAGTCCCGGAGGTCAACATGGCCCGATAGGACTCCTTCTTCAGCTTGACGGCATCCCTTACTTCCGGTGTCCACCACCAGGTTTGGGGATTGCCACCATGACAGGCACCGGAGACCTTGCGGCCACAGGTCTGAACAGCTGCGTCCACAATGGAGGTAGAGAACATGGTCCACTCAGACTCAATGTCCCCCGCCTCCCTCGGAAGCTGGGAAAAGCTCTCCCGGAGGTGGGAGTTAAAGACCTCCCCAACAGAGTGCTCGGCCAGACGTTCCCAGCAGACCCTCACCATACGTTTGGGCCTGCCAAGTCTGTCCAGCTTCCTCCTCTGCCAGCGGATCCAACTCACCACCAGGTGGTGATCAGTTGACAGCTCAGCCCCTCTCTTCACCCGAGTGTCCAAGACATAGGGCCGGAGATCAGATGAAACGACTACAAAGTCGATCATCGACCTCCGACCTAAGGTGTCCTGGTGCCACGTGCACTTATGGACACTCCTATGCTCGAACATGGTGTTCGTTATGGACAAACCGTGACTAGCACAGAAGTCCAATAACAAAACACCACTCGGGTTCAGATCGGGGAGGCCGTTCCTCCCAACCACGCCCCTCCAGGTGTCACTGTCGTCGCCCACGTGAGCATTGAAGTCCCCCAGTAGCACAATGGAGTCCCCAGTCTGAGCACCCCTCAGTACCTCTCCCAGGGACTCCAAGAAGGCTGGATACTCTATACTGCTATTTGGCCCGTAGGCACAAACAACAGCAAGAGCCCTCTCCCCAATCCGAAGGCGCAGAGAGGCGACCCTCTCGTTCACTGGGGTAAACTCCAACACATGGCGGCTGAGCTGGGGAGCTATAAGCAAGCCCACACCAGCCCGCCGCCGCTCACCACGGGTGACTCCAGAGAAGTGGAAAGTCCAGCCCCTCTCAAGGAGCTGGGTTCCAGAGCCCAAGCTGTGAGTGGAGGTGAGCCCGACTATCTCTAGCCGGTACCTCTCAACCTCCTGCACAAGCTCAGGCTCTTCCCCCCCCAGCGAAGTGACATTCCATGTCACAACAGCCAGCCGCTGTGTCCGGGGATCAGGTCGCCGAGGCCCCTGCCTTCGACTGCCACCCAATCCACACTGCACCAAACCCCTACTGCTACCTCTGTGGGTGGTGAACCCACAGGAGGTCGGGCCCACGTCACCTCTTTGGGCTGAGCCCGGCCAGGCCCCATGGGCAAAGGCCCGGCCACCAAGCGCTCGCATACAAGCCCCAACCCCGGGCCTGGCTCCAGGGTGGGCCCCGGCTGCGTCCTACCGGGCGACGTCACGGTCCTGGATTTTTTCTCCATAGGGGGTTTTTGGTGAACTGCTCTTGGTCTGGCCTGTCACTTAGGACCTGTCTGCCTTGGGAAACCCTAACAGGGGCATAATGCCCCCGACAACATAGCTCCTAGGATCATTCAAGCACACAAACCCCTCCACCACAATAAGGTGGCAGTTCTAGGAGGGATTATTATGCTGTGTTTGGCCTTATTTGAGGCATTTCCCATGCACAAAAAAAAACCTCATGAAATTTGATACAAACATCAGTCATTGTCCTCACTACTCAGCCACAGACATTTGGCCCCGGGCGTGGCCCAGGGACTTCATAGCGTCCCTTTTTCCATTTCCCATTGAAATGAATGGGTAGAACTTTGGAATGATGATGTCATAAGGCCATTTGGAGTGAAATTACACATGGTCATTTTTAACGTACTCCTCCTAGACGGTTCATCAAATTCATGTCAAACTTGGCAAACATGATGCCAAGATATTGCTGAAGTTGAATTGCTAAGGGATTTTTGATATGTTGTAATATGTTGAAATATTATAACATATAATATGCCAAGATATTGCTGAATGTTGAACTTGATATCTTGTAATATGATTCTGATTCGGGCGGCACGGTGGTGTAGTGGTTCGCGCTGTCGCCTCACAGCAAGAAGGTCTGGGTTCGAGCCCCGTGGCCGGTGAGGGCCTTTCTGTGCGGAGTTTGCATGTTCTCCCCATGCCCGTGTGGGTTTCCTCTGGGTGCTCCGGTTTCCCCCACAGTCCAAAGACATGCAGGTTAGGTTAAAGGGATAGTTCGGGATTTTTGACATGAATCTGTATGGCATCCCCATCAATAGTGTCGTGCAAACACACTGACTTACCCCTGACAGCATCCTGTGAGTCCAGTTCTTGTCCAGTTTTGGTCCAGACGAAAGTAGTCCGGCAAGTTTGTTGGGGTCACGAAAGTAAAATGTTTTTCGTCTCAAAACAGTATGTGTTCAAAAGAGTGATATATTTGCATCACAAAACCGTTGCCAAATAAAAAGTCAGACCTCGAAATCGCTTGGCACTATTTTCCTGCGCGCTGCCGGCTTCATCCAGCTGCGGCTCCAGCTTCAAGGATAAGCTGGAGCCGCATAAGTAGGAGTCCCGGCGGGTGGTTTGTATTCGATTCGTTTATATCCCGACCTTGTTAGCTGTCAGATCTATGTTCATGGACCCGGTAAGCTGGTAAATAATATTTATTATTATTTTTTTTCTTTACCAAATTCTAACAGAAAACGAGAGCACCCGAAAGGGAAAGCTGAGCAGGAGCTGCCTCAGGGCTGTAATGCAAATTGCTTTCCTCCTCAGTATACAAGTGCGCTTCCATGTCAGGGAAAAAGAAACTACCACTGCTGCCTATGTAGTGCCCTATTTATACAAATAAGGAGTCATTCAGGATTCAGCCATGACACGGAGCAAAAACATGGCTGAATCCTGAATGACTCCTATTTGTATAAATAGGGCACTACATAGGCAGCAGTGGTAGTTTCTTTTTCCCTGACATGGAAGCGCACTTGTATACTGAGGAGGAAAGCAATTTGCATTACAGCCCTGAGGCGGCTCCTGCTCAGCTTTCCCTTTCGGCCGCTCTCGTTTTCTGTTAGAATTTGGTAAAGAAAAAAAATAATAATAAATATTATTTACCAGCTTACCGGGTCCATGAACATAAATCTGACAGCTAACAAGGTCGGGATATAAACGAATCAAATACAAACCACCCGCCGGGACTCCTACTTATGCGGCTCCAGCTTATCCTTGAAGCTGGAGCCGCAGCTGGATGAAGCCGGCGGCGCGCAGGAACCCAGATAGCAAAAATCAGTTGAATCAACATTGAAATAGCGTTTGGCAGAAAACATTGAAATAATGTTGAAATGATATTGAAAGTGTCCCCTTGAATTTGGGTTGAATCAATGTTGAATTTTCAACCCTATCAGCATTGAATCAATAGTGATTCAACCATCATCTAAATAGAAATTTCTATTTAGATGATGGTTGAATCACTATTGATTCAATGCTGATAGGGTTGAAAATTCAACATTGATTCAACCCAAATTCAATATCATTTCAATGTTTTCTGCCAAACGCTATTTCAATGTTGATTCAACTGATTTTTGCTATCTGGGAATTGCTCAAGGGCACCTCAGCCCAAGGCCACCCCATGTCAACCTAACTGCACATCTTTGGACTGTGGAGGAAACCCACACAGACATGGGGAGAACGTGCAAACTCCACACAGAAAGGCCCTCGCCGGCCACTGGGTTTGAACCTGGAACCTTCTTGCTGTGAGGCGACCGTGCTAACCACTGCACCACCATGAGAAATTGGGTTGATGTTGATGTTTCACTGTACACAATGATGGAAAGGCCTGTCTGTGGACATGAACCAGATATGATATGAACCAGAAAGGATTATACAGTCTTTACCTGGACAATAAAATATTGCCTAAATACAGTACTAGCAGTTAAACTTACTGTAAAATTCAAATAACTGCCTGACTAACAAAATATTTGAATATTTGCTCCGGTTTCCCCCACAGTCCAAAGACATGCAGGTTAGGTTAACTGGTGACTCTAAATTGAGTGTAGGTGTGAATG